>NC_061795.1:45039746-45363808 GCF_021462225.1 Girardinichthys multiradiatus | reverse complement strand
CACAAGGCTTAAAATAAAAATAAAAATAAAGTGAGATGGTGGCAGTAGTGTTGGTGCGATAGCCCTGTGGAGCATGGAGAGGGGATGTAAAGGAGATAACTGGTTAAATATAACCCGCTGCATGGCTGGCAGCACCAAAGAAAGGGGGTATTTTCAAGAGGCAGGGCATCAGTGGAGCCCTCACTGCCCAGATAACATCCACGTTAACAGAGAATGTGTGTGCAAAAGACATATCCATAATTACTCCACAGATCGAACACACACACAATCACACAGAGGAAGCAGAGCCAAGAAAAGATGCACTCGCTCACATCTATGTATCTCTCCACCCCACCAAAGGAAGCATCAGCGACCCCAACGGCCCACCCCTCCAACGCAAAAAGTCACAACGGGATTTCTGATGGGAAAAATGTGCTTTCCTCAGATGATGGTCAGATAGACGGGGAGTACAGCCAAATGTCAGAGATGATAAATGGAAGGAGTGCAGAGACAAGATCACACACACAAACACACACACACACACACACACACACACACGGGCTGACAGAGAAAAATACTCTTCTTCACACAAACAGGAGTGCTGCCGTTGAAGAAAGCATCAAATGAGTCAAACAAGCTGACTCCTTTAGATAGAGACCCCCATTCTGATTTAAAGGTGACAGATAAAAAGGTAAAAAAGTGCATATTTGTAATCACCTAATTATGCAGATAAATTTATATTTTGACAGATTTAAAGGAAACTGTATGAATGTGCAAGAATGTTAACACAATAGTTTCCTACACATTTCCCCTTCTTATTCTATGGATTCTGTTTTGAGTTCGCCTCTCCTTCAAGTGTTAGAAAAACTCAAAGAAATATACATGAAAACTCACAACGCTCAACCGGAAATGTTATGCTTTGAATTTTGTCCCTGACACCTAGTACTATGTTTAACCAATTTGCAAAATAACAATAACAATTATGATGTTTTGATGAAATGAGGAAGAAAATCCATCCCAGTTTGGAGCTGAATATCTGAGTCATACCTTCCAACAGAAAAAACGTTCAAAGTTTAAAAAACTCACAGAAAGTTGGACTTTACCGGACTGAACTGGCATTTTAAAACCTTTTACAGTTTTTACAAAATTACAGTTTAGGTTTGATGTTTTCTTTTTTCCTGAGAAACACTCAGCTAAGATGAGATTCTGAAATATTCAGAAACTTTTTGATTTGAACTACTTTCATATCCACAGTTTCATCCCCACATATACAGTTTAAACATCAAAACGGAGGTATTTTTGTCTACTTTTACCCAGTGTGTTGCCCACTGCTATATCCATTATAACTGAGGGCTCGTTTTACCTGGTCGTATCTGCTATATTCAACACAGAAAACATAATGTAGATGTTTCACCACCAGAAGATTCTAATGCACACAGCCCAATAATTAATTTAGCATGACTGAAAGTTGTGTTGCTGTTTGAGGCTCATTTCAGCTCTTCCTGCTTGTACACAGCTATTCTGTTACCATGGTAACTCGTCCAGAAAGGTTAAGGAGTGGTAAAAGCTCCAGCTAAATTTTGTTTGTTTTCTTTAAACTAATTACAAATAATTTTACATGCACTGATAAAACAAATTCATGAAGGGTGCAGTTTAGCCTCCTTCGCTTTATATTTAATCAGTGGGTTCAAACAAGGACTTTAAATATTCTGAATAAAAACCAAATTGCAATATGAAGCATTCCTGTACAAAAAAAAAAGCATTCTGCTTTAAGTTGTACATGTAAATGACTGCGGTTGGTGTTATCTTCATCAAACCCGTCACCATCTCCAACTGTCTGCAGATTACTGCGCCCACATTATACAAACTGTATGCTTCGCTGCTCAGGTGACTACCTTCACCGCCCGCCGCATAAAAACTATAAAGGCAGGAACTTCCTGTCAGAGCAGGTGCTTCTCAGGAATTTTCAAAGTATTTTTTCAGAATGTTGTCTCTGTTTGGCCCCATTAAACTCAATTCCCTGACATCTTCCTCAAAAATCGCTGCTTATTTTCCATGTTTCATCGGTAAAAAGACCTGAAAGTCAGTCATCAGTCGAGCTGAAATCCGGTGTTTAATTAGAGAAACCGAAACATCACAAATAAATCTCAAATTTCCATCTGCCACATAACAACTAACTATAACCACTTATTATTATTACTAAGGTTTTTAATCAACTATATGCAGCTGAGGACTGATACTTAAATTTTACATCTACAGCATTTTAGAAACGTCTGTATGTTAATATTGACTCCAGCTGTCCTGTCTGGCTGTTTTACACCTTCACACACTGCAGACTGTCAGCCAATCACGTGAACACAGAGTTGCTGCAACGTCAAACTAAACTCAAACTGTTGATCCTCATCATGGCTCCAGGCAGCAGCATTTAGTCACATTTTATAGCCATGTTTACAGCACAGACCCATTCACTCGGCTTTGTGCCCTTGCTCAGTTATGATTTATACCAGGAAACGATGGACATGCTGGAATCATGGTGTTCTGTCAGACAGGAAGAAGATTTGATGCGAGTTCTAACAGTACGGTTGAGTTTTGTGCTGGTGGGTCCAGTCAACATGCAGCTCGTCATATTCATTTATTTTATTATGACAGCATTACTGATCAGTTAAACCTATAAAACAGAGATTTTTGGCTTAGAAGTACCAGGTAATAGTGAATTACTTATTATATAGTCAACACATTAATTTTAGACTGAGCTAAAAAAAGTTAACATTTATATTTCAATTAAATAACACAGATTACTGTACGTCATCTCTGTATGTTTGCAGTTTAATATTAATTATGTAATAATCACTAAAGCAGTTGAAACACCTAATGGTCATGTGTTATGGAGCTAGATTGGGGCCATAAAATTTGTTCAAAAGAAAAAAATTTGAACCTGAAAAATTATTTCAAACCTGCCCCAAAAAATTTTAAAACTGGAAAAAAAGTTTTGCAACTGAAAAAAAAAAACTGGAGAATGTGGTCAGACGCGAGGTGCAACGAGATGAAACTGGAAAAGTTCAAAACTACTTTTCAGATTCAAGTTTCTTTTTTTCGAACTTGCAGATTTTTTTCCCGCTTCAAACATCCGGCCCTGTTTTGGTGTGGGGGGCGGGGCCTCAGATCACGGGGTGCGGAATCATGGCTGACAGCTCAACACAGCAGCTGAACAACATATTCCCAGTTGGGAGGTGTCAGCCATGATTCCGCACCCCGTGATCTGAGGCCCCGCCCCCCACACCAAAACAGGGGCGGATGTTTGAAGCGGGAAAAAAATCTGCAAGTTCGAAAAAAAGAAACTTAAATCTAAAAAGTAGTTTTGAACTTTTTTTCCAGCTTTCACATTTTTTTGGGGGGAGGTTCAAAATAATTTTTCAGGTTTAAATGTTTTTCTTTTGAACAAAATTTTATTTTTCCGGTTTAAATGTTTTTCTTTTGAACAAAGTTTTATTTTTCCGGTTTAAATGTTTTTCTTTTAAACAAAGTTTTATTTTTCCGGTTTAAATGTTTTTCTTTTGAACAAAGTTTTATTTTTCCGGTTTAAATGTTTTTCATTTGAACAAATTTATTTTTCAGGTTCAAATTTTTTTCTTTTGAACAATTTAGCTCCATAATGTGTTCATGTATATAATGCGGATTTAATCCTTCCTATTTACTTCTCATTTCAAAATATAATTATAATTATTTTACTAGCTTCTAATTTTCATGCTTTTTGAATTTTCAGTATAAATAAATGTAATAAAAAGTTTTAAAAAAGAAGTTTACAAACAGTTGACAGTGGTCAAAAATTACAGACTGGACGAACGGACAGATGGATGGATAGACGGACGGACGTCCAGACAGACAGATGGATGGACGGACGGATGTAAAAAGATGTACATTTTTCTTACTGCTCCTAAATTGGCCTTCAGGAGCCTCCAAATTGCCGCTGGATAAAAATCTGTCTAAATTGTTATTTCAGTGAGATATTTATGCCTCTAAATTAATCAATTCTGTCCTGGCAGTACTAAACCAATCAAATATCGAGTTTTACATTTTAATACAACCGAACTCAGGATGTAGGTTTTTCTGACAGTTTTTTCAGCTTCGGACCTTAATCCTCACCAGAACTGCAATAAAAACAGAATCTAACCTGGGCAGACCACCAGGTGATCGGCTTCTATGGTTTGAGGTTAGAGACGCTCTACCACACCTAGACAAGCTGCACTCTGGTCCTGAGGTGACGTCCTTCAGAGCATCCTGCCATGTCTTTCTTGACCCGACCCAACCTCACCCTGTTGGCTGCGGCGCCTTTCGGGACTACCAGAAGACGCCGTCCAAGCTGCGTCTGAGGATGACTTCAGAGATAATTTTAATATGAGGCCGGTGTGGATTGCTGATTGTGTTTTAAGGCAGGGCCCTGTGGACCGAGCAGTGGTAGGAGCTATCTGTAATTAGTAACCATTCCCTATCACTGATAAGATAAACTACGCCTGACCTTTTCCATTTAGTCACCATGGCAACCTGAAACCCCCACCCCGGCTCGGCTGCCCTCCTCTTCGTATTATTTTAGTGATTAAACAGCAAATAGTGGCGAAGATGTGAAGAGCTGATAGGAGCGTGATTAATAATGGTCCTCCACATGACGCTCTGAGGAAGAGGAGGGGCCCGTCGGTGTCAAAGAGTCGCTGTGAAAAGCCTCGGCTTGCCTTTTTTTCTGGTGAATAATGGAAATTTAAGATGAGCTGAAAGTGAAATAAAAGAGAGCAGGAGACGCGTCCCTCCCAGAGTCGCCCTCAGAGGAGAGTTAATATGAACGCTGAGCTCTCCAACACCCATTCAGCCTCGCCGAGCCTCTTAAAGTGCTATCCGCTGATGAATAATGAATGCAGGATTCCAGGGTTACCTCGTTCCCACTCTAAAACGCGGCGTTGTGGTTTCAGAAAGCGTCTCTTCATTAGAACCCATAACTCACTTCTCCATCAGAGGGAAAATCACACAGGAACACAGCTTCCTCCACAATTAAACGCTAAAATAAATTCATCTTTTACTGCAGAAACTTCACTGAAAAATGTAAGAAAAATTGTTTGATTCTGCATTTTTTGTCCCACCATTACAAACATAAACACCTGGAGTTTGATGATCTCTACCGGGACTTTAACTGGAGATGTGTGTTGTGTTCGGGCGAGACTAAGATTGGGCTTTTCAGCAGCAAACACTCCAGGTGGGTTTGGTGTAAAATAAAACTCCAATATGTGGAAAAGCAGCTCATGTCTATTCTTAGGTATGGTGGAGGATCTATCATGCTGTGGGACAGCAGCATGTGCATGGGGCCACAAAATCGTTGCAACAGCAGGACATACTTTTCCAGACTGAAAGTTTCCAGATTTCTGGGTTAATTTTTGACTCTCACAACAAAAGTGCAACTTAAACATACACCAGAGCCGCTGCTCCTCCACATTGAGCGGAGTCAGTACCAGTAAGAGTACAGACACTTCTAAAGTAGTCAGACTTTAAACATGTAAGAACCAATAAAAAGCAAAGACTGTGAGTAAATAAGATGAACAGGTCTCTGCTGTTCTCTCAACGAGTTAATGGTCGTAAAATCCCAGATTTGTCTTGATCTGCTTCACACCCGGGTAACATCTGTCCATGAAACATCTACAGATGCATGCATGCAACTGTAGATGAGACTTGACACTGTGGATGGAGAAACCGCTGACACCGCGGTCCAAGGTGGAAGTAAACATCTAAGGTGTAATCTGCCAGCTCATTTTGGGAATTTCAAATATTTAATCATAAAAGAATAAAGTCTGGAAATACAAATATTCTTTCTAAATTATCTAGACCTGGAAGATGGTGTCATACTTCTAAAACTGATTAGACTCTTGTGGGTTTTTAAGCAGGATACTAATTCATAAATATGGCCAAATTCACACAAAAACTGCGTGTTTTGCTCCCAGCATAGTAATATCAAAGGCTCAGATAATAGGCTAATGATATCTCCCTCAATAATAATAGCAAAGACTTGAGATCATCCAAATTTCACAACATCCTGACCACTAAAACAACCGAAAGACAAAGTTGGCATGAAGGCGTCACTGAGTGAAACTTCAAGCAGCTTCTGGAGTCAGAAAGGAGCTGCAGCAGAGCAGAATCAGGTCAAAAAAAGATGAAAACAAAGAAAGTAAATAATTTTTGTCCAAGTCTTGTTTCAGAAAGATCTTATGATTAAATTTAAAAGTTATTCCACAGAATTTCATCGTCTGGAAGAAGCTTGAATATTTCCTGACTATAACTACACCCCGCATCTCATCACCTACAGCATCAGAACCGGTTAATCATCAGCTTCTCCACCGCAGCCGCTCACAGCGAGGCCTTCCCCGCTCCTAAGAAGCCTGCTCTGTATCTCGCTGCATTTGCATGACCGGGAAACGGTGAGTGGGTATGCAAAGTGGGTCCAGTTGACTGAAAGGTCAATGTGGGTTTGCTGAAGAAACACTGAGCAGAACCTGCCTGACTGTTATCAGCTGAGATCCCTCCACTGATACCAACAAAACGGGAGGTGGGAGGAAACCGCCCCTTCCTTCTACTAAAAAGGGAAACCTGCCTTTTACCTCTTCTAGTGGATGTTAGCTCAGGATGTTCTCATCAACAGCAGAAGAAAACAAATCATCAACCCTCAAAGAGAGCAGAATGGCTTCAATGTTGCTGCGCTTTTAAGCGTAAAAAGCGAGTGTGAGTATATGAATCCTGGACATCTATGCTACCGTTTGTAAAAACGTCCACATATCCAGTCCACACGAACCCAACAAAATCTCCAGACCTAGATGAGTTCTGCTCAGACGCGAGGTGCAACGAGGTGAAAAAATAACCGGTTCTGTAAAACATATCCCTGTCGATGTAGACAGAGTCTTAAACTGTTGGGGAAAACCCAGATTTGTTAGAGCAATAAAATGAGGAGCAGAATAATTTGCATAAAAGCTGAAAATTTATTTGCACATAAATGAGTGGAATAAGTATTTGATTGTCCATCAAAGCATGACTTAGAACTTGTTGGAGAACCCTTTGTTAGAAAACTCAGCACTAAGAAGTTTCTGCAGCTGGTCAACAGGTTTTCAAGCATATCGGGGGAGTTTGACCCGCTCTGCTTTGCAAAAACTTTCTAAATCCTTTGTGTTTATTGGCTGCTACCTGGCAACTCGTAGCTTTAGCTCCCTCTACAGACTTCCTGTTGGATTAAGATCCGGAGTCGGACTGGACCACTCCATGACCTTAATGCACTTCTTCCTTGTCCACTCCATTGATATCTCAGCATTGACAGTGAATGATCTGGCTTATCTGACCCTCATTGCGGTGAAGTCACCCTGGACCCTAAGTAGAAATACAGCCCCAAAGCATAATGTATCCACCTCCGTGCTTGACGGCGCAGATGCTGTTTCGACATGTACTCAGCATCTCTTTCTCCAAACACAGTGATTTGAGGTGATGAAAAAGAGTTCGATGTTGATCTAATCTTCAGACCACAGCACCGTCTCCCAGAACTTCTCTGAACCATCAGATGTTTACTGGGAAACCAAAGCCTCACCTGTAAATGTGCCCTCTATAGCAAGGGCATGCAGGATGACCCTGGTGAACCTGGTGACTGTGATGCAGCTGTTTTCAGATCATTAACAAGCAGCCATGTGTAGCTCTGAGTTAAACCCAGTTTTCACCCCGTACACCTACATCGATCTCCAGATGGACCGTGGCTGATGGACATTTTTTATTTCCTCAATTTGTCAATAATCCCGTCAACAGCTGTTACCTTCTCACCAAGCTTCTGGCTGATGCTCTTAGAGCCTGTTTCACACTTGTGAAGATGTGCCGTCTTCTCCCTGAGGTCCTCTGAAAGCTCTTTGGTCTGTTCATTAAGGTAAAAAGGCTGGAAAGGAACAAACCGATTCTACAGATTAGTTTGGTGCCCATGTTTGCACAAAAACTCATCAGTTTATCATTTGCAGATACTGCTGACTTTGTTGTCTATAAATCACACTACTCCACAGAGCCCAAAATTATTCATACCTCAAATAGATAGTAACATGTTGGTGTACATTCTCAGTCATCCACAACTTGAATCCTGGATTTTAAATAAAAGAATCCTCGACTTTTCTTGTTTCCTGAAGATGTTCTGCCTCTCATCCTAAAGGCCTTTTCAGTTCTGAACGTGGAGAGAAGGAACAAGCTTATAATGTAATCAGCACAATCACACTAATAGAGCTTTTAAGGTCACTGATGGGGCAACTAGGACACGAGTCACTGGCCCTAAAAACCCACAGAGGAGATGGCCTCAGATTTCATCTTTCTAACACCTACTCAACAGCCCTGACTCGCCTACCCAGGTAGTTTTAAAGCAGTGCTCGACTTGGGACATGTGACCAAAGCAACTCGCATGGCATTGTTTGGGACATGTTTGGACCATTAAGTGCCAACAACCCAAATATTTAGCTGAGTGAGGGTCCGGCCAGTGACTCACGTGTCCTTAACGGCCCTATTAGTGTGATTATTCTGACTACAACTTGTAAGCCTGTTACTTCAAACCCGTGTTCAGAACTGAAGAAGCCTGTCAGATGAGTGGTGAAAAGTCTTCAAGAAACAAGAGAAGAAGCCCAGTAGCCTTCACAATATTTATTCTGACCTGACCACAATCCAGACTTGAATCTGATGGAGAATCTGCACTGTTAGCTAAACATTAGGGTGATGGTAAGGAGGCCTTCCAACCTTAAAGATTTGGAGTTCATCACCGAAGATGAACCTTGAAAATAGACGTGGAAACATGCAAAAAACTGCTCACCACTTATAAGAACCACTGGATTGATGATAAAGATTTCTTCCATTGGTCCATTGATCACTGAGGAGGGTGTAAGTCATTTTGAACATACAATTTTCCAATAAAATATAAATAAAAGTAAAAAAAGTTTTTCAAAATTGATACTCCCTTTACATTGTGTTACTATCTTTTAAGAGATACATGTCTCATTTCCTATCAGGAACAAACTTCTTGCTTGAATGAAAATGATTTCATATCTAAATCTGTCAGAATGAATAACGTTAGGATTGACTGTATTTCCCTTGCTGGATCTCCCTAACCTTTGTCTAATATTTACTAAACTCAAAACGAAGTTAAGGACAAAAGCTGTTGGTTTAGGTGTCTTGATTTAAAAATGTCACCAGGAGCCGATAAGGAGAACTTCGGCCTGTTGATAGATGCTTCACCAACTTTAGGGATACGTTGTGTAACCAACAATTCAGTCAGAGGAGTTTTTATAAAAAATATATTCTCTCTGTCATGTTTTAAAAGCCAGAGCTTTCATTTCGATTTCATAAGTTTAAAACTACACATTAACTGCAGTTACTGAGTGCAATGAAAACAGATTGAGTCCATCACTATCCAGAGATCTTTTAAGCCATCTGACCTTATATTTGCTGATTTTACTGATTATTTTACAGTGTTTTTTCTGCACAGTAGCCAGTATCTTTCCCATATGATGACGGGATTAATTCAGCCCCATCCTCTTATTGTTTCTCAGGTTTAATCTGCAGAAGAGCTTTCTCTCCCTGCCTCTCTGGGAGTGCAGTGACGGATGGAGGTGGGGGTCAGAGGAATGTGTCTGCCCCGGTGGATTTAGCCAATCAGATGAGTGTCGGCCCATCCACAGATATTTTAGAGATAATAAGCATTCTGGGATATCTGTGGAAAATTCCTGCCCCTTACAGTGGAGCAGATAATGGATGCCAAACACTGCTGAGTGATGTGGACGGAGGCAGGATCAAATTCACAGCACACACACACACACACACACACGTATATATATATATATATACTGGTGATGGTATAAGCAGCAGCAACACAGTGTGTCCACATGACTGCTGCAGTAAGCGAATTAGCCTCGGCAGCGGCTGAGGAGGCAATAAGTTGGCAGAAAAGAGGGATAATCTTTTATCTTTTCCTCCTTCCAAATGATTTCTTAAAGTCTGTCTCACTTCTCTGACAGTTGACGTTCCACTTTCCCCCCCTTTCATTATTTATTTATCTATTTCTGCTTTGTATGAGTTCAGCTAAAATACTTCTAAAGCGCTTAATGGCCTTATCGTTGCCTCCGATCTGCTGCCACATGCTGCCGGCTCTGCGCTTTTTAAAATTATTTGAAAAAAAAGAAAAAAAGAAAAGAGGGAGATATTCTCTGGTCCGGCCCCCGAAGAGAGGCTGCTTTATCAAACCATCCTGACGAGAAGGACACGGCTGATTATTGACAAATTATTCCTTCACAGAATGATAGTAAGACAAGGAGGGGAGCCAGAGGGAGCCAATGAGTCCGAGGAGACGGCCGTCTATCAGATTCTATTAAGAGCTCCACAGTTTGGCGAACAAAGCTGCCCGCTTCCCCCCACGCATTAACCGCCATTACACGCTCATGAACTTTGTCACAATCACAATTGGTCCCTGCGTTGTCCCTCTTTTCTGCACTGTTTTTCCTCCTTTTGTGCATTTAAGAACTGTAGATCATTTTCTTTTGTGACTGATGATGTAAATGCATAAAAAAGAAAGGATTAGATTATTCATGAAGGTCTAATTTGTCCTGGAAGCTGCAGAGATCAACCACAGTTGGCACAGACAGAACGTTTCCGGGTGACAGGAGCTTCGTTTGGCTGCAAACGGATCTTTATACCGGTTTGGACTTTTTATTCACGCATGGAAAACGTTCCCCTTTGTCGTATAAACGAACAGTAGAAACACAACTAAACTTTTCCATTTTCACCAGAAAATGCCCCCGTGTCCATCAAAGTATCTGTCCACTGATGTCCTTTGGGGGCCTCTTGTAAGACCCAGCTCGTTGCAAATGTGAGAAATGTACATCCTAATTACTGGTCTGGGTTAGGCATGGACCTGTTTGAAAGATCAGAGCATAACGAGATTTTAAAGAGTTCCTGTCCGAAAATCTCCCCCAAACATTGCATCCCAGTGTTCATAAAAAAGATTTGATCTTTAATTTCTTTAATTTATCCACTAGTTTTTATTTACAACATTTGAGATGAATGGAGAAACACCTGTGGATGTATCTTAAGGCAATACCTCAAACACGCTGCTTCCTTGTGTGACATCATGGGAAAGAAGTCAGCCAAGATATCAGGGAGAGGACAGTGGACCTCCACAAGTCTGGTTCCCCTTTGGGCAGACGTTCCAGACCCGTAAAGGTGTGATCTGTTCAAACAGTTATATGGAAGTATGCGAGCCATGGGAATGTCCGGCCATCGAACTGTTCAGGAAGGAGACGTGGAAAATAGCACTGAGGAACAAAGGCCCAGTTCCGGGTACCAACATTCATCCTGGGTGACGCGGTCATGTCTGGACGGCACTACATACAGTTTTTGTTTTGGGTTTAAACTGGCCCAGCTGACTGAAAGAGTCAGACCAGCATGAAAGTAGCACAGAGCTGCACATGAAGCTGGATTTAGTGAGCAGGTAATGGAAGCTGCAAAGATCATGCAAATATCAGAGGTGGTCCCAAAGCAGAGGATAATCTTTGTTTAGTATTTGGTTTGCTGACCTTTAACCTTTTCTCTATATACATTTCAATGTCCAAACACATAAAATCTAGAAAAGAAGATTGGTCCTTTTTGTGATATCTGGGATCAGGAATAACCCTCCAACAGTGGGATTCATTCCCGGCGGGACTTCGGAAAAGCTATAAAAGTTCTCAGCTTTTGTTGAAGTAATGAAGATTTTTTCCTCCAATGCACCCTCATCAAAGAAGCACTTCCCATGGTTTTCCAAACAGGATGAGTATAACAGATATGATCCAAGTCCACTGGGCCACTAATCAATGGTCCACTAACTAAATAAGTAAGTAATTCTTTATCAGCTGTTTGAGTCATTGCTTTAGTAAACCACATTTCTTATTACCTGCATCATAATCAGGGGGGACTTTGAGGCCTGAAAATCTGATGGCTGCCTGATCAAAGCTGTCGATTAGATGGAGAAAATGTTTGGAGGTAGTTTTTCTCTGACTTCATTAGACCTCCACCAACACCATCAAAGACAAAAATATTTGATTGATCAGGACTATTTTTCCCATCAGCTTTACTGGGAAAGAATTATAGAAAAATATTATTTAATATTCTGATACATAAAGTATCCTGAGTAGATTTACCTGCAACAGAGCCATACAAAACTCCTGATTTAGCCTTCATTTTCTAATTTTGATCCAGACATTTCTGATGGATCACGATTTCTCCAGGATTTCTAAAGTTCTTTCACAGTTTTGCTTTTGTTCAGTTGTTAAGTCACTTAATTCAGCAAATAACTAATTGTTAGTGTATCTAGTAAAAATTTCAGAACAGGTCGAAACCTGAAGAAGTGTAAAGTATAAGCTATGCTCGTAATTCAGGCCTGTTCAGTACGTTATTATTGCCACGGCATCAAGTTCTGTGGGGTTCACATTTGGACAACAGAAAAACACCACTGGACTCAGAAACTGTGCTAGAACCTTCACCAGAAGGGCCTGGTCCCTTGCAGATATATTAGGAACACAAGGAAATCTGCATGCAACTAAAACTCAGCTCTCATAAGACAGATAAGAAAGACAACTCCAATGCCTATTTCACCCCCTAACAGAAGGCAGGTTGGGAAACCAGAAGGTGACAGCGGGAAAAAAAGGGTTTTCTTAAAAATAAAAAAAAACAAGTAAAAAAGAGCCACAGCCGATGCCAATAGGACGTTTTTTTTTTCCAACTCCGACTCCCTCATCCTGCCCTCTTTCTCCACTTTTTCACCTCCTCACCCCTCCCTATCGCACAGCTTTGCCGAGTCCACATGGCTGTAACGAGGGTGTAGTTTCTTAACATTCATCATCGCTGAACTCTGAAACTTTATCAGCTCCGGAGAGCGGCGCCACAGCCCCGGCCCCAGCTTTCTCGGCTCTCAGATAGGGCCGATAAGGCACTGATAGATTACAGCAGATTGTTTTACTTCAGGGGACACTGCTGCTGCTGCTAATACTAATACCACAGACAAAAAGACTCGCCGCTGATGGAAGAGGTGAGGGTGAGGAAGCCGCGACGAGGCGGAGGAAATTACAGTCGATGTCCGATACGTCCTCTTGGCTAACGTGGAAACCTGTTGATGTTATTAAAACAATGAGGGAATAATGCACCACTTCAGCCCTGATGATTAAACTGAGTGTCTGCAGGAGGCAGTGATCGGACGGACACTTTCGGGGGCAACCTGAGCTCTCCAGGTGACCTCTGGGTAAAACAGGGTCAAGTGTGAAACACAAGGACATCTTTCCTTATTTGTCCACCTCATTTTCTCTCAGAAAGGAAGTTAAATACTTAATAAAACCTTTTCAAAAATATGAGATCATAATCACAGATAGAATAAAATCATAAAATCTAACCCCAGAAAATAAGAAATATAACCCAATATAATCTCCTTTCAGACTTTAAATGAATGGTTTTATCTTCCTTTCTCCTTCAATTCATTAATCTTCCTACAATATTCTTTCAGTTATGGATTTTTCCAGTCTACAGGTACACTCCATCCTGATAAAACAGACCCATTATTGTATAAAATTACAATTAAACTTCACACGGCACTCGTGCAGTGGAGATTGGACGAAAGGCGATCATTACCTGGATATAAAGTTTGTTTAGGCATTACTCCAAGAGGACTTTCACTCCATTAAAGATCCGAGACGGCCAAGCTTAAAGTGGAGGACTGTGTGGACTCTTGATGGACAAGATGTTCAATTCCTTGATAGTTTTGATGAAGACGATTTTGACGACGGAATAAAACAAAGAATGCTTTATAAGTCTGCGATTTAGCAAAAGAATATTACTCTGCAAATGAACCTTTATTCATTTTATAACTGATTCATAAAAAAGTATAAAATTGGTTATTCTAATTTTCCCTTTCTGTTTTTTGACAATGAGAGGGTATTTCTCCTTTGACGACTCGTGACTTCCCTGATTGGCGGAGGGCAGTTTGTTTGATCGGCTTATTAACACAGAACAGGAGATTTTAACCCAACAACCTGATGTCTTGTTGCTCAACGACTTGTAAAACAAAGCCATTTTGTATATTTTCCACTTCATCCATAAAGTGCCTTTGAGCATTTGTATAAACCGAGGGTTTCTGCAACTGTCCAGACAAAAATCTTTTCATCTGAATCAAACTATCTGCAGCCAGATGAGGTTGGACCTCTCAGTGCTCCATGTGCAGACTCTAGCTGCAGGAGCTGCTGGTTGGAGCAGAGCAGCAATTAGGGATTCAGATATAAAGTGGGGTCAAGCTGATGACCCTCCTGTCTTCATGTCGTCTGTTGGGACGACCACCGGACAGCTCGGTGACACCCCCCTCCCCATTTGGGCCCATCATTGTGGAAACCAGAACCTGTCCGTTGTTGGTTTGAGCCTTTCTATTAGATTGAGAACGGAGCTTATCTGAGTCCAGCAGAGAGAGAGAGTGTGTGTGTGTGAGTGTGTGTGTAGGCAGAGGGTGTGCATGTAATGAATTGGTGTCAGGGAGGGCACAAAGAGTTAAATGAGGTCTAATCTGCTAATAGCAACCAACGGCAGGAAATTATCACCGCACAGCTTGCACACATAGCAGAAACCTTCAGACAGAAAAAAATACAAACAACTGTATGAAAAAAACCACGGCCTTGGTCTTAATTTCAGCATCAACATTTTATGAGCCTACCCCCATGAATAATCTGCACGGTAATTTCTTTCTTTCCCCCCTTTTTGTTCCTGGCATTTTGGTGAAGCAAGATAAGGGCTGAAAAAACAAGAGAAGGGCTCGCAGAGTGAAAAAAGACAGATAGATAACATTGATATCAACTCCTACACAACACGGTCACTCGCTTATCTCGGCTTTTTATCACAGTTTCTGTTTTTTCTTCTTTCTTTTCTTTCTCAGCCTTCTACTCCCAGCTCTCTGTGGACTCAAAGGACAAAAAAAAGGGAGCGCTGCCCTTAAAAAGTTAAACTCGCCCGTTTCAGTATCGAATTAACCTTTGTGGGGATTTTTGTGCATCCTCGGCCCGGCACAGCGGTGATAGAACCGGTCACATATGAGCCGAGCAGACCGAGGCTTAGGAACAGGAAAAATATGTTTAGATAAGTGATCTGGAGGGTGGCTGCTTATTAGCAGACACAGTCAGGAAGATTGGTTGGTAGACGCAGACTCACATAAAACGCTCACAATCTTTCCCAGTCTGCAAAGCAGCCATATTTCTGAGAAAAGGAAAAACTATTTCTCTCGCAGACTTATCATCGCTCTGTGTCAGACAGCAAAGCCTCTCTGGGTCCAATCTATCAGGGCCAGCTCGTGTGGCCCCGGCGAACAGCGCTGCTCCCTGCAAGGGGAAACAACTCCTGGAGATGACTGAGCGACGCCGCGGCAAGCCGAGCCGAACAGAACCGAGCCGAGCGTGTTGCTCCGGTAGTCATGGTGCATCAGGTGGAGGCTGGAAAACATGAAGCAGTCGGTAAACCGGAGCAGAGCAGTAGTCTGGTAGCTGTACGGCTCGCCTGCTAACCCTCAGCCCGATAACAACCATTTAAAGTTGATCAAAATCTGCAAAGCTTTTTACTAGCAGCTAATAATTTTAATCGGATCAATGTGGATTAGAAAAGATGCTAAATGTCAGTTCAGCTCCACCATGGGTCTGCAACCATCTTTGTTTTTTTTGGGGGGTTTTTAATCAAGACACAAAACATACTTTAGGATCAATCAAAGCTTCTGTTGTTGTACAATTTAGGCAAAGGAACTCCTTTCGTTTGATGGGCCACAGAAGAAGACTAGTGTTGAACTCTCAGGGTCTTCATGGGATCCAGGAGGATTCAGTTTTACTGAATGGAGATAGAAATAAAGGCTGTAAATACATTTATTTCATTAGTCGCTATGTAGGGTTTTATTTACTGCAACAAATTATTAGGTCTGCAGAGAGAATAATCAGGGCTGACCTTCCCTCCATCCAGGACTTATACAGGTCTAGGGTCAGGAAAAGAGCTGCTGAAATCTCTGCAGACCCCACACACCCTGCACATAAACTGTTTAGAGTTTTACCTTCACACCGTCGCTACAGAGCACTGTTCACTAAAACCAGCCGCTACAGAGACAGTTTCTTCCCCCAGGCTGTTTCTCTGATGAACATTCAATAGAGTACAAAACAACAGCATACAGATGTTGCAAATGCACCTTTGTATATGTGTATATTTAAGGACATAAAGATATATGCATAAATATATTTAAAATACATTTAAAAACCCAGAGAGCAAAGAGTACTGGAGTCAAATTCCTTGTTTGTATGTACAAACTTGGCAATAAAGCTGATTCTGATTTAGTCTCTGCAGAATATTAAGGACCACATCAGACAGCAGGAAGTAGCACAGAAGGGGCAGAAACCAGAATGTATAAAGTGACACAATCATGGAACAAGGTTTATCATGCAGTAATGCTCAGATAAATGCGTACATACATCCACACCAATATCTGGTTAAGTTAAGAAGTTGCCGAAGCACCCTAACATGGCTTAGATGAAGCCTAACATGCCCACACCATAATTCCTCCGCCGCCATGCGTGACAGTAGCTACAATATTGTTAGATTGGAAACTCTCCTCTGCCAAACAGCTCAATCTTTGTCTCATCGGACCATAAATCTTTTCTCCAGAAGACGTTTGGTCTGTCCATGCCGACCGCTGCAGTTTGAAGGCGTCTTGGAGAAGGGGCTTCTTTCTTGGTTGGCACCAGCTCAGTACATGATGTAAAACTGGTCTAACTGTGGTCAGTGATGCTGATGTTCCAGCGGATGTTCCAGAATATGCTATTCAAGGGTTTCTAGGCTGCACGGTGGCGCAGTTGGTAGCACTGTTGCCTTGCAGCAAGAAGGTCCTGGGTTCGATTCCCGGCCAGGGGTCTTTCTGCATGGAGTTTGCATGTTCTCCCCGTGCATGTGTGGGTTCTCACCGGGTACTCCGGCTTCCTCCCACAGTCCAAAGACATGCCTGTTAGGTTAATTGGTCACTCTAAATTGCCCTTAGGTGTATGAATGAGTGTGTGCATGGTTGTTTGTGTGTTGCCCTGCGATGGACTGGCGACCTGTCCAGGGTGTACCCTGCCTCTCGCCCATAGACTGCTGGAGATAGACACCAGCTCCCCTGTGACCCACTATGGAATAATGACTGACTGACTGTTTGGGTTTCTGAAAGTTTCAGTTATTTGGTTAAAGACTTTAGGATACATTTAAGACTATTATGATTTAAATTTAAGACCCACACAATTTACTAAAAGAACCTAAGTATACTAAATTTAACTTACTTAAAAACTTAAGCATGCTTAATAAAGCATTTGGCTTTGGCACATGTGTCCATTGCTTTTTCACCAAGGTTACATACCTCCACCGCTGTACCAATATCTAATTAGCTGTTGTGGTTACTGATTGATTTTAGTCAACTAAGAAAATCCCTGTTTAAAAGCAAAACCTCAAAAATCTAAACTTTCAGAAAGAGCAGGTAGTTAATACTAACACAAGGTTTTATTTTAGTTGGCTAAACATAAAATAAACCCGTTTTAGGACATAAATCCTTAAGCAATTCAAATTATTATATCATTAATTAAGAGCATTCTCAAAAATAACACAAATGTCGGAAGGAGCAACAATGAACAAACACGAAACATGTAATTTTAGACCTAAATGGAACATCTGGGCATTTATGACTTTTTAAGGCCTAAAATTGACATTTTTGAATTGAAGACATAACAGACAGACAGAGAGAAATGCTGTAACCAATTTCCTTTTATGTAACTGCGTCAGTTTGGGTTTTGTTCCAGATTTCTGCAGAATTTTGACACATCTAAATAGGTTGGAGTCGATGTGTTTTGCAACCCTGTGGGACAGAGGGTGGACAGTCTTCAGGGAAGATTAAGAATGCAGAGGGCTCTGGATGATGAGTGATACAGCGTGACATGGTGTAGAGCGTGTGAGGCATGCACAGAGCTCCCATACTACTGCCTTCAGGGTCCATTACAGTGCGGGCAGTAGATCTGTGACATGGGGCTTGGTTGTCAAATTTAGAAGGACTAGACAAACTGGACTCTAGCCTATGCTGCAACCCTGTTATGGTGGTAGGACTGCACTGGCATCAGGGTTGTCACGATTTGCTAATACAGCATAGCTGCATCCTAACAGGAGCCAATTTCATGTCATGGTTTGGGCTGTGGTGCATTCACTGTGCAAGAGAACATGAGTACGGAGGTGCTTCACACAAGTTTTGCAAATTTACTATGATCGGACCACCTTTTAATAGGTTCTGTACACTGTAGCCGGGCCTTCATCCAGTGTAAAGGGGAACCATTCTGTCCAATACACCAAGTAACAGTGATAGCTGAGCCAAGAAAAGCTAAAGCTTGTTTCTGGAAAACCTCAGGTCCAGTTTCTGATCAATCACATAAGAAATTTCCAGTTTGGGAAGGCAAACTGAACATACAGTACCAACCAGTTCAAGGTATATACACACATTTCTCCCCCTAGTTTATAACAGATTTTTGCCCCTGAGCCACATTTGCTCGTTATCGACTGTAATTAAAGGATTAAGTTACTCTTTAAGAAGCATGGGTACGGCAGAGGTGGGATTCGGTTACAAAGCAAACAGGTGTCACCAGCTTCATCACGGATGCTCCAGCAGGAACAGAAGAAACATGCGTGCTTTTCAAAATAAAAGCATACACTACCTGATAAGCCATGGGCCAGGAAGAATGAAATATGTTGAATTTGCATCCTGGGTTTTAGTTTCTTGAAAAGCATAGTGAAGGAAAGCAGATGTGCTCCTGATCTGGGTGAGGAAGAGGAGGAGGCAGAGAGAAGTGAAAGGATGAAGGAGGACAGAAGTTCAGTAGGAGAAAGCTGGAGAGCTGAAGATAAGAAAAGGGGGAGGCAGAGTGTTGTTTGGGGGAGGCGGGGGGTTGGATAAAAACCAGATGGGAATTCGGATGCAGGAAGCGTGTCCATTAAGGATCTTTGCTGGTATTAAACTGGTCCGATCACCGATACAGTCAACCTGGAAATGGCTGCAACTGCAGAGGGAGTTCAGCTGCTCCTTACCTCCGTTTATCTGTATGTACGCCCCCTCAACCCCATACTTCACCCTCCTTCAGAACCAGTACAACAAGTTCTCTTTAGATCCAGTGGTTTTAACACAATCTGGGGATAGAAACCTCCACGGCTTCCCTGGGTCAACCAGAACTCAAGCCTCTCCGGAGACAGAACAAACTCTTTGGAAAAGCAGAAAAACGAACAGTCGTCTTTTCTTCTCTCTGCTCGGCCCCACCCTTTTCCAGTTAGAGAGGGAGGGAGAGTAGAAGAAGATGAAGAAAAAAAACATAATTTATCTGTGTATTATCAAGAAAGGCAGACACTTTAATCAGTCAGCTATGAAGTCAGTATTTCCATTCTTATCTGTCGCAGGAGTGGAAATGGAGAGGAGATAGCGTTCTGGGAGCCCATCGGTGGGCAGGAATGATAATGGGTGGAGTGGGGGGGTGAATGGTGGGGGAGGCCAGGCTATTGGACCGCTGTGTCAGCGCTATCTGCACCCATTATCAACGGCGTTATCGGCCCTCACATCAGCCTCGCTGTAATGGGGCCAGTTCAACTTTCCACATTATCATAGCGCCAGGACCTGGCTGGCCGAGGCCATGGGTCTGCTGCAGCCCGGGGAGGGGCGGGTTGGGGTGGGGGGGCGCAGATAGGTGGGATGAAAGAGGGGTGAGATAGAGGAAGATGAGGGTCGAGAGGAATTTCAAAAGCTGGATGAAGGACTGATGGGGGACGGAGAGGTGTTCGTAAAACCACGTCTGCTTGGGGTTTTTATTTTGTAATTAGATATTGTGGCAACACCCCGCTGCACCTACTGTTTACAATTTCCTGCCTCTGCAGGATTGGTGCATGTACAACCAATGCACCAATCAATCAGCCACAGGTCGGAATTGGACCAATTTTTCTATGACTGATGACCAGAAAGAGAAATACTGAAAATCAGAATCAGAATCAGAATCAGAAAAGCTTTATTGCCAAGTACGTTTTTGGACATACAAGGAATTTGTTTTGGCGTAGTCGGTGCAATACAGTACAAATTAAACAGTATAAACATATCTACAATATAATATAAATATATGTGCACAGTTTTAAGTGAGTGAGAGTAAATATAGAGCAGTATAAGATGCAAGAGCAATACAACAGTGCAGGTGATCATTGTGCAAGTAAAGCAGTGCAAGTAAAGCAGGAGTCCAAGCTGAGCGTTAATGTAACGCATAGAGTTGCAGGTTACAGGTGTCCTGTCAGCAAAAAAAGGGGGGGTGTGGGGGAAAGGGACAGTGTCAGGGTGGTTTCCGGGCTTTGTTAACCAGGCTGGTGGCAGATGGGAAAAAACTGTTCTTGTGGCGTGAGGTTTTGGTCCGGATGGACCGCAGCCTCCTGCCAGAGGGGAGAGTCTCAAAGAGTCTGTGACTGGGGTGGGAGGGATCAGCCAGAAAACTAAAAACTCCCATTATTTTTTATTGTTGATGTACCTCTGGGCAAGGCACTTAACCTCAAAGTTCAACTGAAAAACAAAGAAATCTGTCAAACAGTAAAATGTATAAAAACAATAAAAAGCAGCAACAACCTGGTTGCTTAAACTGTGCACACCCTTAAACTAACACTTCGTGGTATTTTTTTTAACTCAGGTTTGGCCTTCAGGCTTCTCATCTACACTCCTGCCATCATATTTAGTGAATATAATTAACCGTTAAAATCTGCCCAAATTTCCTAAAACCATGTTGAAGAATGGGTTATGGTCAGGCAGAACCAAACTGGAACCAGAACAACATAGCACCTCACCAGGGGAATGCCATACCCACAGTAAAACATGGTGGTGGCAGCATCATGCTCTGGGGTCACTTTTCTTCAGATTAAACTTTTTCTAAAGGTGGACACAATCATTGACAGTTCTACATAGAAGACCCAAACCTGAAGGTCTTTGCCAGGATAAAATGATGAGTTTGTTTTCCAGCATCGCTGTGAGTCCAAAATCAGTAAAAGAAGGACTTCATGAGAGGAAAATGTGAGTTTTGGAAAGGCCGAGCCAAGTTGTCCAACTGGAAGCAGAGCGAGCAAACATCGCAGATCGACTTCTACTCCAGAAGACTAAATGCTGAAATAAAAACAAATGGCCCTTTCAGTCTTAGTTTAAGCATATGGACACCTAAGTAACCAGGTTGGTGCAGCTTAAATCTTTTATATTTTCCCTCCAACACACTGAATTCTTTCTCAGTTGAACTGTTCAGGATAAATGTCACAGTAAAGGTGGAAAAGCTTTCAAATGATTTAAAATTATCTATTTTTTACATCATAACAATTTGGGATCTTATCAGGGGTGTGTAAACTTTTATATCCACTGCATATAAAGGGATGTGAAATTCACCTTACTGACCTTTGTGGTGGCTTGTGAGGAAATTTAGCTTACATTGACTCCTCTCTTCTGATTTACTCAGAAATCACCAAAAATCTGTTTTTAAGATGATTTTTAAGATGATTTCGGCATTTTGTTCAGCTTTGCACATCTTGTATTTGCAGCTACATCAGACATTCAGACGCCTTTATCGGGCTTTATCTGGTTTGTCTTATAAAGTCCGTTATGTCATCATGTTTAACTCTTTATCTGCATCAGTTTTAGAACATCCCAGTTTGGGCTCGGCCCCATTTTCATGGACAGCTGTGTCCTGTTAACACATCCCCTGTTTTTCATCAGTTGTTTGCATGTTAACGTTTCAAGGTGATTAAAACAGTCCGTGGCAGGAAGAAGATTTTCTTCTCAACCCATCAGCCAGGATAGAAATGGGCCGACACTCGGCGGCGGCGTGCATGCATGCTGTGCATCTTTGTGTGTGAAACATGAAGAGCTGATCATTTTTGGTATTGTGAGGTAGGTTCTGGTTGTATCCACAGATAAATCACTACTGATACTAATTACATGAGCAAACAGAACATTTTCTCAAATATTTCTGTTTTGTCAACATCTCCTCTGTCTTCAGGTATAACATTACAGGTGTCCAAATGAAGCTGGTGGTTAAATGAGACACCAGCTGAGGCCTCTCTATTCTATTCCTGATTGAATAAATTAATTTAAATAAACGTGGAACATAGTGTTGATTCACATCTTGGGTAAGGTTTTGCTGCAACACTCTGCCTTGATGTTCTTATTTTTTAAATGTGTTTCATAGATTCAACCAACATGCGCATTCTAGTTAAAGTTCTTCATTGTTTGTGGTTAAATCATGTCAAACTTATCTTATCTTATCAAATATTTCATAATTAACCTGCTTTACGGTCAAATTTAAAACATTTCAATATGTAGGTTTAGACCCGAATGATTAGTTTTAACTATTTAAACAGAAAGAAATTGTCTCTTCAGGAATTTATTTGCATAACACTAAATTAGTGAATTATTTCTTTCAATAGGACACCATCTGCAGCAGATCTGCAGTCATTTCAGTAACGCTGATCCTGCTGACGCCCACACAGACGGAGTCGGTGTGATTGGCAGCTCACTTATCAGTCGGAAAGTCGGAGCAGCGCGGTTTATGGGAGCACAAAGCAATCCAGAGGCCCGGATCGCTGCGACGCAGCTGGCTCACATGACTCATAATGTTCACAGTGAGACGTAAAGAGGAGGCAACAGACGTAATTCAATCTTGACATAAAAACAGACGCCTGAATAGTTACACCTGGATCTGATGTGGCTCAGTTCTCAGGTCACTAAGAAGGCCTTTACTCACCAAGTCCAGGTTTTCCATTTAGCACGAAACATGACGTCTTGAGTTTTGCACACAGAATTAAAGACGTCTGTCTTACGAGGGTTACAGAGGAAATTCAACCTTTTGTTGAGTCCGTTGACCATTAAATTAAATCATTTTAACCAAAGATTTTGAGAGATCCCAATGCAGCTGCTGCCTGAAAATACATACATCAACTTTCTTCTTTTAGGCCTCATTGATAATTTGGAGAGATCAGTTTAAAGAGGAGAAGGTGCTGAGCGATGTGAGAACCGCAGTATGCAGAGTCCCTGGTTGCTATGGTTATTCCCTCCTTTTCTGAACAAGCGGAAAAGAAACTGACAGAGATGGAAAAATGTAGCCAGAAAAACAGCCTCAAACAGGCGCTGGCTGAGTGAAAACTATAGGTCCTATTAAAGAAATGTTGAACCTTGAGCATCACAAGCTCCTGCTGGCCATGCATTTAATTTTTTATGTCCCTGCAGTGTTTTATGTAGGAGATGACAGGTTGAAATGAGCCTTCGGTTCCAGTTATAAAGAAACACTCAGAGTTGAAATATAATGGAGATAAATGAAAGTTTGCGTGTGTACTCTCTGCACTCTGGGCTGATTTGGCAGAAAACTATACGTTCTACAGCAGTGGGGGTCACACTGGATGAAAGCAAACAAAATGGCCTTCGTTTTGATGTATAAATTAGACATGTAGAGATAAAACTGTGGCCATGAACGAGGTCAGAATACAAAACGTTCCTGAATATTTCACAGGGACAGAATCTAGAGGGTGTGACATCAAAGTCTGACCTGAACAATCTGAAGAAAAATCTGAAAAATACCATCAAACTTAAACGGTCATTGTGTAAAAACTGTAAAATATATGAAAATGCCAATTCTCTCAGAAAGAGTTTGACTTTCCTGTGAGCTTTTTAAACTTTGAACAGTGTTTCTACTGGAAAGTATGACTGAGCTGAGGAGCTCCAAATAGAGCTGGGTTTCCTCAACACTTGACTAAAATCTCATTACGGCCAATGAGGAAACGCTTGCAAATAGAAATAATTACTCTGGAAATGATAATTAAAGCAAACCAAGTTTAGAAAGTAAATTTACAATGTTTTTGTCGTGTTTTGTAATGTCATCAGTTGATGCTGTGTCAAAAAGATGTGTCATCTGCCTCATGATGACACCCACTCAGGATTGGTTTAAAACAACCATTTTAGGTGTAAATCTACCTGCACAGTCAAGCTCTGAAAATAAAGATCTGAATGTCATTCTGAAATGGAAAACATCTCCTCTGTGGAAACTTCTACAGCAGAAAATAGCTAATTTTCACACAGTGATCACCCAGACTTCAAGCACCTGAAGGTCAGAAATGCTGTTTTGCTGTCTCACAATCTGTGCACGTGTGTGTGTGTGTGTGTTCAGAGAGCCAGAGGAGCCATCAGTCTAGACTTCTTCTGTTAAAGGGGCTCCCAGGAGGCTCTTCCAGCTTCTCCTCTTTCTGCTCACATTGTCCCGGTCGCCGGCTCGTCCTTATCGCCGCCTCGCCTCCTGTCCTTCCCGCTACTTCCTCATTTCCTCCATCATCTTCTCTTTCTCCTCTTCTTCTTCTGTACACTGACTGAGTTTGTTTCTCTTCCCAAGCACCTTGAATCACCTGAATTCTGTTTAAATGTCTGACCTGATACGTCAAGCACTTGTATGAAACGTTTACAGCATCATTCCTGATGCACAGCCGCATGAAATCGCACATATTTACAACCAACTGCTTTAAAAACTTTCTGAAGACTGACAGATTAATCCGAAGGCACCAGAAAATAATCTTTCAGTTTATAAACTGCAAAGTAATCAGCAGCCATTTAGAAATAACCCGGCTGTTTGTTTGTAGTTTCATATCCAGATATAATTGTTGCTGCAACAACTAATCAGTTTGTCTCATGCAAACATTTGCTGTTTCAAAGGTCCAACGTGTGAATTTTTGTTGCTTTTATGGCGTTATCAAACTGAATTCTGCTCTATTTCTTTTATGCTTTTTGACCATTGTTAATAATAAGAAAAATAAAGCTGTGGCTGAAAAGAAATTTGGGAACGGACGAGGGAACAAGCCAGCTATGCTTCCTTCATCACCTCCAGACTAAGATTACGAAGTTAATAGAAAATTATCCACAGAAGTTAAAACCAGTTCATAAATGTTATTTATGTCACTGAGGCAGAGAATCAAAGATGTTGGGCTATTTTTTATCAATTTACCACAATGCCAAGGCGGAGAGGCATCAGCAATGACCTTGCAGAAGCAGCTGTTGCTGCCCATTAACCTGAGAAGACGACTTCCATACTTATCTGAAGTCCATCATTCTACAGAGAGATGAAAACTTATTCACAAGAGGAAAACATCTGAGACAGCAGGCAGTCTTCCCAGTAGTGGACATCCAAGTAAATTCACCCCAAGGTCAGAGCGTACAATGCTCAGAGAAGTTACCAGAAACCCAAGAACTCCATCTTAAACTCCACAGACCTCAGTACGTTAAAGGTTAAAGTTCATGACAAGACAAATAGAAAAGATTGAACCAGTATGCCTTGTTTTGAAGGGTTGATGGAGATATGGAGCCATTTCCTGTAAAAACAACATGTCAGAATGAGCTACATTTACAAAGTTGCTTCTGAAGGAAGCACGACTTCTGGAACAATGACCTTTGGACAGATGAGACCAAAGAAGAGATGTTTGACCATCTTACTCAGAACCATGTTTGAAGAAAACCAAATGAAGCATATCACCACAAACTTATTATACTAACTGTCCAGCACGGTGGTGGAGGGCTGATGGTTTGGGCTTGTCGTGTAGCCGTAAGACATGGGCACTGAGTCGGCCATTGATTCCTCTGTAACCAAAGGGTTACCCAGAGGTTTGTGCATGAATGAAATCACGTCTTCATTATTACCTTCCTGTTGTAAAATGATCTGTTCTTAAAAAGAAAACCGAGCATAACAAATCCATTCATTCATCTTTCTCACCTCTTTCAGAACTGCCTCTAGTTTTTAATATTTTAAGGCTAAAATGTTATAAACACCTGTTTATTAAAAGTTTTTATAGGTTAATAAAATTGTTTTATTAATAGCAAACATTGAGAAGTCATGAGAGGACTTGTAGCAGGTGTTCCAGGAGCTCCTGAAACAGAACATTTCATTCATCCTATCACCCCACTGTGACCTCTGAACCTGGACATCATTGTGTGTTTGGTTTAAAATCTGTGACCTGTGGAGCTACAGCGGTGGTTACTGTCTGACTCTCAGCTTTCCGAAGCAGGGAGCATGCACGGCTGTAAAAGCAGGTCAGGTGTCTTTGTTTGTCCAGGTTGCCTTAATGCTCCGGGGGGGGGGGGGGTTCATTTAGGAACCATATCAAACACTGTCACTCATGTTGACGTAACGTTCAGGAGCTTCATAACTTATTGAATCACAGTTTAAGGAAGGTCACCATCGCTATATAGTAAAATGGTAAATGGTGAACTTGCATAGTGCCTTTCCAGTCATACTGACCACTGAAAACCTCTTTTCTCTTCCTAGAAGCTACACCTGGCCTGGCTCTGTGTCTACCTGTGACACCTTTCTGGAGGGCGGCATCGTCCAAGCTTCTGCTGGCAACAACTTAATGCTCACCCTCTACCGATGATCCACATAGCCTGTCTTTTAGTGTTTAACCCTTTCTCTCTCCTAGACATGGCAATTGACTGAGCTTTTACTGTAACTAATTATATGTGCTCTCTTTCAGACTCTAACCTTGACAACTGGCTCAGAGTTTATCTGTTCTTTCTGTCTAGGTGAAACGACTAAAGGAGCTACATCCACTAACATTTACTTTTCCTTCCCATAGAAAGTACTCCTGGATCAGTGCTTCTTTGTTCTCTTTGTGTCTCTGCTCTGTTCTCTCTATCCCCCAGTCGGTCGTGGCAGATGGCCGCTCACACTGAGCCTGGTTCTGGTTCTGCTGGAGGTTTCTTCCTGTTAAAAGGGAGTTTTTCCTCTCCACTGTCGCTACATGCATGCTCAGTATGAGGGATTGCTGCAAAGACTGACTTTTGTGAAGTTCCTTGAGATGACGTGTTGTGAATTGGCGATATATAAATAAACTGAATTGAATTGAATGCGCTTGACACTAGAGCCACATTCACACACCAATCGCACTCACAAACACACACACATTCATGCACCGATACGCAGATTGGTAGGGAACTTGAGGTGTGGCAGGAGGAAGCTGGAATCAAATCCACAACAGCCACTATCGCCTATGTTATTTCCCTATTTAAATTGCTACGCTTCAGTAAGAGGTTCCTTTCTATTGCTCAACCTTCGGTCAGAATGTCCTTCAGAGTTTTAACATTGTTAAAGATCTTTCTCAGACAGAGAATGCTCCAGTTTGGCAGCTTTCAAGGCGAATCTGAAAATATGGTCCCACAAAAACAACCCATAGATGAGCATGTTTAACACCTCACATGCAATACTTGTGGGTAGCATGGGGTTTTTATTTATTTATGATACTTTTATTACAAATGTTTTATTTAGGAATGTGTGTGTTTATGCAGGTGGGTCAATGCAGGGTTAATACCTGAAGTAGGGATGCACCAATATCAAAATTTGGGCAGATATCGATATCCAAAATGAATGTCGCTGTTATGGCCGATAACCGATATTTACCAATATTATATATATCTCACTACCCTTTCAACTCCGTGAAAAAACGACCACACCACTGACATTGCTTCTCTGCTGCACTTAACAGCCTACAGTCCCTATCACTATCACCGTCATATGCCCGAACCAATACCACATGGCCAACCCCCTTCCCTCCAGAAACACATACACAAACAGTAATAAGATGGTAATAAATATCAGTTATTAATATCGGCCCAGTTTTACTTATCAGGCCAATATTGATGTATTAAAAAATTACTAATATCGGCCAATACCGATGCCGATATATCGTGCATCTCTAATCTGCCTGTATTAGTATGCCCAGTGAAAAGATGTAAAGTAGCTTCAGTTTAAACCTGGCATATGTACATGTAAATATTCATTAATGTGCTGATAATTACTAAATAAATAAATGGCAAAACAGCTCTCCATGATTTTAGTTTTTTTTATGTGTTTTGAAGCCATTCAGCGCCGGATCACAGGTCCGGCGTTTCTTAAAGACATCACTTTAAGATAGAGAGTTTATTAGGCCTTTAAAAACCTGTTACTGTGCTGTTTGCTAAGACTCTGCAAAAATTTGAAGGTCACCGGGTAGATTTGCTCTATTTTACCTTTTACGTGCAATTAAAAAAAAGAGCCAAGGGCCAGAAAAATATTGAACCACGGATGACCACTTGAAAAGGAAACAGGAAAGTCTGGATCGCAGGAAGGAAATCAGAAAGAAAGGAGGGCTGGATCAGGACTTTCTGCAGAGAGAGATCAGAGCCATGTGGCTCACAGCTTCCCTACAAAAAAACATTAGAACCAGTAGAACTGAGCCTCAGTGTTATGTTCAGATCTAGGTTTGCACTCTGTAGTCTGCCAGTGGATCATACAACACGGCGGTGACTTAAGCCCTCAGATGGCTCCCTGAAATGAGAAAGCCTAGAGGTAATTACTGTTAAAGCAAACAGTTTGGACAGCGATTACGCTACCGTTGTTCTCCCCTCCTTCCTCCTATGCACAGCCGCCGGTCAAAGGTTAAAGCGTTTACAGCTGCAGTGTGCAGGCGAAGCGTAAAGCGCCACCAGGGCCGTCCCTTGGGTAAACAGCAGGAAAAGGTAATAACTCTTCCACACACAGAACCCAAACTATGTTTCCTGCCAACTTCCCTCTTTTACTGATTCTAACCATACACACACACACACACCCTTGCACACTCTCCACCAGTGCTGCTACAGTGGCAACAATGCAAACCCACACATGCATGCAAGCAAATCCACAATCCATCAGACATCCCAAACAGAAACATTTGCTTTCACAAGATATTTTTAAATAATTTCAAATAGCAGATGGGTCGAGTTAAAGCGCAAACATCAGATGGTAAACACCTGATTTGTCTTGTATAGCTGGAAACATCATCATCTCTATGCTGCGGCTGCATTCTGTCCCCTGCAGGTATCGTGTGAAAGTTAAACGTGTGCACCGCTGCAGTCTGATGCAGCTCCCCACAAAGATATCTGATCTCCTGCATGAGAACCATTGCCTCATGATACCCAATCAGTCACCATCGTTAATATCCGTCAGAGGCATCAACCAAGTGCGAGTCATCCTGCTGATGCTGCCACTTTCCTCTTCGTCTTCCCCTCCAGCTTACTCTACAATCTTTACGCTTCTCAGAAAACAGTTAAAAAACCCCAGAGATAAAAATCAACTAACATCAGAATTTTCTAACATGTCTGCGCTATCTTACACAGAATCAGGAATGAGTAATACGTGGCATTAATTCTAATTAAATTAATCAATGACAATGCTTGTAAGAGCGAGTGGAGGAGGGAGGGGTTGTAGGAGGAGAAAGCAATGCATTCACACCTATCATCTAATTATACAACAACATTAATCCCATTAGGGCTGGAACTGATTGCCAGGGTCCGGACCCTGACTGCTTCCGACGCTGCTGCAGCAGAGCCTCTGCTCCCGCCTGCTCCGGCCCGATAACAACTCTAATCACGCCTGGAGATCTGTATCTGCACCGGAGATCAGGCCCCACGACTAATCTAAAGTTCACATCGAGCTAAAAGCAGAACAAAGACAGAGTTAAAGAAACACACACAGGAGGGGAGAGCCGGCGGGGCGCTGTGTGAGGCAGCCGAGTGAGGGTGTGTGTGCGTTTGTGTGTGCAGAGTTCACAGCATGAATATTTTAATCTCTCTGCTGGAAATCCATGAAGCTTTTAAACAACAAATATGTCTGTCTTTAACTTTTCATAACTTTAAACTGTTTTATTATCTTGAAAAAAAGGAGGAGGAGGAGGTCAGCTTCCTCGTCTGGCCTCTGCAGATGTCCTGGTTTGCTCTCAGTCGTGGGAGGCAGTGTTATTATTCATGCTGACCTCTGAGCTTGAAGGCTGATGTCACAAAGCGAGGCCCAATCAGCAGAGAGGATCAGCAGCCTGTTATCTATCTACCATCAGCAGGCCTCACTATCAGCCTCAAACATCTTTCTCAGAGGGTGGGGGAGCAGTATGACAGGCTGGCTGGGCTGCCATTAAAAACACACGCAACACATTCATCTAACAGCTATGTGTTCTGCTCTCTACCTCAACTCTACTTCCTGCTGCTTTTCTCTTTTTATTTCAATCATTCATTCATCCACACAGACAGCATGAAATATCCAGAAGTAATTACACTCCCTCCATCTGCCTCCTCTTTTTCCCCCCTTCCTGCATTATCAGCTGCAGCGATCGCCGCCTACTTTTATCACGTCTCCCATCTCAACCGCCAAAATATAAGCTCAGGCAATCCAGCCTCAGTGGGCTGCCTGCCTGCTATCTCCCCCATCAAGAAGAGAAGCTTTATCAGGCTGAAGGATCGCCAACCGTTAGGGAGGATGACGCACAAAGAGACATAGACAAATATCCATCTGCTACACAAACAACCCCTTCACCTCCCCACTCTGTGCATCCAGAAAGCCCCTGGAAATAAGAGAAAAAAACTGTTCAAAGAGATATAAATACACAACTGTCTGCATGTTGTTTTTTCTTTTAATGTTATCTGAACTTATGTCATCTTGGAAAGTTTAAAATTGGGACTGATGAGGAACTTTGTGACACCTGCCAGCTTTTTATGTTCAATAACATTTTCAGCCTTTAGTGGAAAAATCTGTTTTACCAAACCTTCAAAAAGCTTCTACCACCTTCAGAGGAACAAACAAATGGTTAAAAGCAAAAATAAACCCACTCCTTGCAAGCAAAGCAGCTGCATTTCTAATAATGACCACAAGAGGCTCCATTCAGGCTAATTCCAGTGAGCTTTAAGTTTTGGCTTGTTGTGTAATTTGCTCATTTGTCCTTGGACTAGATACGTCGACATTCTCTCTTCAAAACAAATGTTCCTGCAGCCACTGTTTACATGAATCACCAACAGCTTGGGATGAGTTGAGTAAATTAACATTAAAAAGATTATTCACTGAATCAACTTTAAATTGGATGTCAAGGCTCTTTGTTACCAGACTCCCGTCACAATGCCAACGATTTAAATGCTTTAGTTATGTCTATGAAACATTTCAAAGATAACAGAGTCAGACAGACAGAACATAGGATTTTGGCTCCAACAAGGTGATTCCCAAAGAGTTATTATGTGGAAACTTGACAAACAATAACTTAAGGTTAGGTGTATTTCTGTTTCCTGGCAACAACATGGTAAACTTCACACAGCACAATAACAGAAAAAGAACAAAATATTAATAAAACTGTATAAACCTAGCTTTGTTTAATTAATCTGACCTTAGCTTGCTGTAGCATATCATAGATTATCTCACATTAGCATTGTGCACCCTATCTTAGGTTAAACTACCTAAAATTATCTTAGCTTCCTTCAGTTTATCTTAAATTATTTAGTTTATTTGTCTGAGCTAAGCTTGCCTTAGTTTCTCCTACTGTATATTAAGCTAAGGTTATTGTTCTTAAAATTATTTTAGTTAACCTTAGCATTAGCCTAGTGTAATATAGTTTAGGTACGCCTATCTCCATTTAGTTTACCTTATCTTAGCGTAACATAAATTATCGTAGTTTAGTTAATCCGACTTTAACCTGCCTGCCTATGCATTTCTTGAGTATTGCTAGCTTATGGAACATTGAACATTAGTTTGGTGTAGCCGTAACTGTGTTAGATTACCCAAACTTAGCCTATCCCATCTGGCCTTAGCCTATATAAGCTAAGGTAAGACATCTATTTGTTTATCTTAGCTACCCCTGATCTCACATTAGCTTGTCCTAGCTAAGTGTACCCTATATCATGTTGGCATACCTAAACTCGGCTTATTTTAGCCTAGCTTAGTTAGCTAACCAGAGCCCAAACTGCCTCATCTTAGCTTTGGTTTTCTCTCAGCTTAGTTAAATTCCCTCCGCACAGCTCATCTTAGGTTGGCCTACCTACAGTTACCTTACCTTTCTTTATTTTTTATAGTTTGGCCTATTTGAGCGTGGCCTGAGTTAACCTCTCCTAGGTGATCAAGCTTACCTTACTAAAGTTTAGTTTAACTTAGTCTAGCATATCCTAGCATATCCTAGTTTAGTTTAGCCTAAGATAGGACTATCTTTCATTATCTTGATTTTGCTTATCACATTAGTTTGCCTTATTTTAGCATATCCTAAGCTTAGTTTAGCATACTTAAACCAGATCTCTTTAGCTAAATTTAAATTAGCTTGGTTAATCCTATCTTAGCAAGCCTTAGCTTAGCTCAGTTTACTTTAGCTAAATTAACTTTGTCTTATCCTGCCTCACCTTAGATTAGCCTACTTGCAGTTAATAGATTATCATGGCCTACTTTGTTTTAGCTTAGCATAGTTTATCTTAGTCTACCTAAACATTATCTTAGCATTAAACCAGAAAACAGTGAATTTATCAGCCTGATTTTTTGGAATATGTCAGAATACAAAAGGCAAAGCTAATCTATTTGCTTGGATCTTTACCTTTACAAATATGTTTTAATATTAAGTTAACCAGGTGTCATGCCATAAACATGATATGTGTGTTTCTTAAAGACATTACTTATAAATACTGCTGGTTTCTTCAGCCCTAACACTTGTTTAGTGATCGACCTATCCATTTTCCTTATTGTTTATATTATATTATTCTGTCAAGGTCAGGTACAAGGACTGGAACAAAAAATTTGTAAAAATGGAATGTCTCAAATGTTCAATAACTATTAATCAAGACAGCATTCGAACAAATAAAGTAAGAGGACCACCTGCTTGGACAAAAATGCAAGCTTGTCTCAGGACTCCCTCAAAACAGATTCCATCAGATTGGATTCACACAAATACAAGAGTCGATGATGTGCTCATCTGAATTGACCTTATTCTATCTGAGTTTATTTTTAATTGACCTAAAATGTGTTTACACCAAACCAATACAAGACAAACAAAGGTCTCTATTGTCTTCAATAAAAACTGATCTGGTTTCTAATTTTACACCCATAAACTCTTACCTGAAAGTTGCATTTACAAACTGTCACAGTTTGGTTTCATTTGAATAAAAAAAAAAAAAAAAAAAAAACTGTTTAAAAAGTCAGCAGTCCTACAGAGCTGCAACTATACAACAGCTGCAGGGAGAGAAGCAGATAACTCGGTGGTCTCCCGCTCAACATGGAGAGTAAGAACACAATAAAAGCAGAGAAGTTTGAGGAGTCAGGGATGTCCTGAGAGGAATCTAAAAGGTGTTGGACCGTGGCAATAAAACCCGACAGCAGTGTGACCCGGCGGGAGTTTGGCTCCAAATATCATGTTGGATTCACAGCTGCAGCAGAAAGAGCAGCAGAGGTGGAAGTAGCACCAGCAGCTACACTCTCACCTCCAACATGTGCCAGCCGAACAGAGTGCTTATCACTCCACACCCTTTCCTATCAAAATGTCGTCCGAATCACAAGAGAGTCACAGGGCTGAAAGCCCGGCCGATCTCGGCCCAGCAGCCCAGGCTCGGTTCAGAGAGGAAGCACAGTGGACCAGAGCAGCTGATAAAGACGGCCATGACACCCTGCACGCATGCCGTGTTTGGGCCGGGTTTATCAGCCTCGGGGTCTGGAATACATCTCCAGGCCTCACTGACAGCTGTACTGGAGCCACCTGCTGAGAGTTCAAACTTCACCATGGAAACAGATATGACTAAACAGGAAGTGACACAGGAGCAGGTTGCAGCCAAGTGTGCAGCACCTGGAATCGATGCCTAGTCCTCCAAGTCTGACAGAGGAATGATACCACCTACCTACTCCTTGCAGGGCTCAGAGGAGTCTAGTCTAGACTTGGGTTGAACAATAACCCCACCACTGTCTGTTAGCTTTAGCATCTCTGGCATCTAACTCTAGCAGGTATGGTCAACAAAGACAGTGAGAGTCCATCCAAGTGGCCAAACATATTACTGGCATGCAAAGCCTGATTGCATAGCACTTTAAATATCTACTTAATATGACACATAAGCAGTCCTTTGCAATTTAATACTGCACACACCCACATCCTGATTCAAAACAGGAGCCTTTCAAAGTGAACACAGCCCTGTAAAAATGAGATGTTGATAAATCGTTTTCAGACTTTTTCCACATAATGTGACATTTAGAGCGCAAAATTCAACTGCAAATTTAACAAATCTTAAAAAAATAAAAATAAAGAAGAGGCAAAAACCTAACTACATGTGTGTTAACACCCTTAGCGTTAAACTTTGTTAATGTAGAAATTTATTCAACATGAGCCTTTAGTCTTCTTCGGTCTATCTGCAACAACATCCTGGCTTCCAAACGTTCTGCCAATCTATCAGATTTTGAGGTAAAAAACAAGAAGTCTAACCTCATCAGCTTTCTAGCAGACGCCTGAAGGTTTTGGGTGGAAACTGACGGCGATATTTTTATTCACCTCAACAAAAACAAAAAAACACTGTTTCATCTGTAAAACGTTACCCCAGATCATGATGTTACCACTACCATGTTTCACTGTGGGTATGGTGTCCTATTGGTGATGTGCTGTGCGATGCACTCTACAAATTAAGGCTTTGAGATGCAAATGAACAAATGTCAAGAATATTCATCTAGGACAGGATCCAATAAAACTGAAAGCTGAACATAAATCACAAAGTGTTTCAGTTTAGTTGTAATTTAGGCGCTGGCACAGTTATGAAGTCAGATAATTGCACCTTTTTATTTTTTTTACATTATTTCTATTAAACTTGTTTTTTCAGCTGTATTCATACAGAATAAATATTATTGGTGGGAAAGGTTTGAAAGAAATTTTCACATCACAAAAACTTGGTATTTTAACGGGGGTGTGAAGACTTTCTCGCCTACAAATTAACACCCGAGGATGATTTAAGTTCTCCAGCTAACCTAACATGAATACTTAGGGACCGGTGTAACCATAGAGAATCCACATATGCTTGTGGGTAAACACGACAAGTCCACCCTGACGGTACCCAGCCGGGATACGAACCCAGAACCTTCTTGTTGCGAAGCAGCATCTCTAGCTACTGCAGGAAAGCTCAGCGAGATGAAATAACACAAATGGCCTCCAGGCTGAAGGAACAAATGTTTCCGACACCGGTCAGACTACTGACCCTATTTCTAATATATTCAGATGCCTGTAAAAGCAACAGGAGTGAATCCTGCAGCCTTTTAGGAGGTTTTAGGGCAGCAACATCTAACAACTGTCATGTTCTGAATCAGTCTCTGAGAGGCGCATCTATTTTAAACATTTTGTTCAAAACTGCACGAATCAGGCCTGAAAACAACTAGCTGAATTATTAATTAATCTATATTTTTAAACTCATGAGGTAAGGAGGCAATGACGTCTTTCAGGATCCTGTTCAGTTCGGTCGAAAGTTCAAACCACTTTCAGAGAAACATCAAAGGAGTGCTTCAAAAACCAAAATATGAACAAACTTTTCCAGATTTGTCCTTAAAAAACATTAAAGATCTGGATGTTTGCATGGCAGATTTTTTTTTACCACGAGTTGCTGATGGTTGCAGCTCCGTCACAGGTGAGTTCATTCCCACACAGTGGTAAATAAATGATAACGGTTAAAAACACTGAACTCTCGTCACAAATACATCTGCTGATCCTCCAAGCAGCTAAAATGACAACAGAACGATTTGAGTCAAATATCTACTTTCTCAGGCGTCCACAGATTTGATACTTTTGTGACACGTGACAGGAAGGTGAACATCTTCAGGATCTAGATAGATAAAACCCGATTCCACCAAAGGTCACGTTGGTCTTGGAAAAATTGAACAGACAACCATCAGCATGTTCTGACATCATGAATCAATGATAAAAGGAGGTCCGGTGGTCAATCTCAAACAACACCTTCCCACTACAAGAAGAAAAAGTTTGAGTTCTGGCCTACCCGTTTACAGTCGCCTTGCAAAAGTATTCAGACCCCCCCAAACCTTTTTATAGTTTGCCAAATTACAAACCTCAGTGTATTTCATTTTGAATTTAATGTGATGGACCAACAAGAAGTGCAAACTTGTAAAGTTTTATGAAAATGATTCGTGTTTTTTAATATTCTTCACATAAAAAATATCTGAAAGGTGTGGAGTGCATTTGTATTCAGGCCCTACGAGCCAAAACTTTCTAAAAGAACCTTTAGTGGTTCTAGTTTTTAGAGTTTTGTCTCTACCAGCTTTGAATATCTACAGACTGAATTTTTTCCCAGTCCTCTTTGGAAAACAGACCCAGTTCTTTCAGATTGGATGGAGAGCATCTACAAACATCAAATTTTTATTTTTTCCCCACATATTCTGAATTTAATTTAGGTCTGGGCTTTGACTAGGCCATTGTAACACATGACTGTGCTTTGATCTAAACCATAGTAACTGGGTGCATGTTTAGGGCCGTTGTCCTGTTGGGAGGAGAACCTTCGTCCTGGTCTCAGGTCTTTTGCAGCCTCTAAAAGGCTTTCTTCCAAGATTGCCCTCTACTCAGCAGCTTCCCTCTCCCTACTAAAGAAAAGCATGATGCTGCCACCACCATGTTTCACAGTGGGGGTGGAATGCTCAGGATAATGTGCAGTGCTAGATAAAGTTTGGGTCTCATCTGAGCAGAGCACCTCCACATGAATTGTTAGCAAAATGCCAACTGAATATCTGCTATCCTTCTTTTGACCACACTGACTAAAACGCGTGATTCATAGGGTGCTCAACTCACAAATTGTCCCACCTGAGCTTTAGATCTTTGCAGCTCCTCTAGAGTTAAAAGTTCTCTTTGCCCAGCTCATCAGTTTAGGTGGACGGCCATGTCTTGGTAGGTTGTTTTTATAGTTGTGTCAAAGTATTTCCATTTCCAGAGGATAGATCTTCTGATATCTGTGAGATGTTAAAAGGTTAAGACCCTGCTTTAAACTTCTTCAAAACCTTCTCCCTGACCTGTCTGCTGTGTTCCATGGTCTTCATGATGCTGTTTTGTTCCATAATGTTCTCTAATAAACCCCGCGGGCCGTCATAGTACACCTGGATTTGCCAGTTAAGGGACTTCTGATGGTGACGTGAAATTTTATTTAAAAAGGTATGAGTGAAGAAGATGAATTACACATGTGTCAAAAAAATAAATAAATAAAATGTATGCATCATTTTTCTTTGACTATTTAGTTATGCAAAACGTTGCTTTGGTGTATCACATTAAATCCAAATAAAATGCATAAAAGTTCAAGAGTGAATTCATCTCTGTGTTGCAGAAATGCACCTGCTGCAGCCTGGATCTGATCACAGTGATCAGACCTTCATGGCTGCGTACATGAAGGCATTTCTGTGAGCTGATATCATGCAGACTAAACTTCCAAGTGTTGCCAGCAGAGAGGAGGTTTCTGAGGACAGGGTGACACAATCAACGATGCAAAAAGCCAAACAGACTGATAAGACACCTTCCAGCTGCAGCCTCCTAACTGTTCCTGAACTTTCAAACAACTCATTACAGCTCCTTGTGCAACAGGCCTATTAAGAAGCTCTTTTCCAATCAACTCTGAACATCAGTTACCACCTGATAAAGCTTCACACGTTTTATAAACAGGAAAAGCTCGTCAAGCTCGGAGACCCGCCGAGCGCCGGAGCCAGAAAAAGGGCCTCTTTCAAGCGGCCCCCAGATGCATTATTGAGTTAAAAGGATAGAAGGAAAAAAAAAAAAGATCCAATTGTGAGCAGCTATCAGCGGCTGAGATCAGCCATGCAGGCCTATCTGCAGCCCCCCATCTCTGGGAGAGAGAGAAGTGAAAAACCAGCGGGGGGGTGCAGCCTAAGACTGAAAACAAATAAAAAAAAAAGATCCAATTTTAATCTTTATCTGGGCTCACATCGGATCGCTGCTTTATCTCTCCTCACATCGGCTTTTTCAGAGAACACCGACGTTTCCACAACAGAATTAAACAGGAAGCCGCGGCGACACATTCAGCTCAGCTGCCGATGGACAAAAACAGGTTCTACACACCGAGGGAGGAAGAAATGAAAAGTTTTCTGCACGGAGCGAGAGGCTCTGGGAGGGATGAAACACTCTGCAGCTGAGCCCAGTTAGACGATTATGTCTCAGATTTACTGAGAGAGGCTGAAGTTCGGGTCTGATTCGGATCCTGGTTCTGGGACCGCTGGGGCACTGTTTTTTTAATTTGGATCAGTTCTATTCACACTAGTTAAAGCTGGACTGGATTCATCTAAACTGATGATATATTCATTTAAACACTGATCTGTCTTTCACAATGCTGCTGCAAAACAAGACAAATTTAATGCTTATTTTAGGCACCTTCATTTAGATCCAGTTTAAAAGAAACCATTGACTGATTCAACATGGACTGCATTAGTTTACTAATCACAAATACGCAGAACTATCAGAGTTTGTGATCTGTGAGTCTTCGCTCTGTTTGTAAAAACCCAAAAACCAGTGATCGATGTTTTTTTTGTTTTTGCATTTATACCACCTTACTTTAGGTCCAGCTTGAAAACCACAACAGATAGCCTGGATAAACCCGGACCAGGCCACTGTCAATGAAGATAATTATTTTTAAACGCTCTCCAGTCATTAAAAATATATATATTTGTGCTGTAATTACTACCACAACGCACAGGGTTTGATCCAGAGCTGAGCTAAGTCCCGAAGAAGAAGCTACACATCAGATACCAACTTCAGCCTCGTATTTACTCGGGACAGTTCCCAATATTCCTTCTCTCTGAAAACATTCCCATGAAAACCCAGCATGAAGAAGGAACATTATACTTGTCGGCTCCTTACGCTTAATCTGCCGGGGTTTGCTCTGCTTTCTCCGGGACATGCTGGCTCTCCTCCTCCGTCGGTCCTCCCTCTGGTGGCGGCTTCTTCTCTTCGTCTGCGGCCGTTCACAGCTCAGAGATCCGCATGACCCTCCAGACACCTGGGGCTACCTGTGGCCGCACAGTCCGCACCTTGTCCTCCGTTTTCCCGCTGCCGTTATTCCCTCACCGGCTGTCGGAGGGCTGTTTACCTTCAGAGAGCTTTGGTTCTGAGGAGCTCAGCGGGCTGCCTGCTGCTGGTTCTGTCAACTTTCCTCTCAGCGGTCCGCCCACTGGTCCTCCTGCGGGTAGTCTGAGCCGGGGAGCCGCTTCAAGCGGAGCCGCAGCGCTACAGCGGAACCGTGCGACTACCGAGGCGGAGCAAAAGGGGCGTCCTCCCGTGCGTCTGACGTAGTGAGACGCACTCGTCTCCTATTAGTCGACACACAGGCGTTGTTTTCAGGCTGTCAAAATAAAAGATAATGCCAAAAAAGACATACACATATATATTAGATAGATAGATAGATAGATAGATAGATAGATAGATAGATAGATAGATAGATAGATAGATAGATAGATAGATAGATAGATAGATAGATAGATAGATAGATAGATAGATAGATAGATAGATAGATAGATAGATAGATAGATAGATAGATAGATAGATAGATAAGTAAGAATTTTCTCAATACAGAACCCACATTTTTAAATGTTTTCTGTGGATTTCTTTCACAAAGCCTCTAAACGTTGCTCTCTGCTCTTTGCGGATTTGCTGTTTTAATTTGAAGACAGATCTCAGATAGAGTTGATTTCTGCCAACTTCTGCCAAGTTCACTGCTGCCATCTAGTGAACAATATGAAATCATCATTTGAGAAGGCTTTAGAGCACCGGGTCAAAGTCCTAAAGCCACATTAATATTTCTAATTCCATCTGCGAGAAATATGCACTTCGAGGCTTCTTATTTCCTTATGTGGCCATGGTGACTTGTGTTGTCTGCCTTCTATTGATGAGGACTTCTTATGTACTCGGGCCAGTGGTTAAGTCAGGGTTAACTTGACTCAGAGTTGAGTTACCCAATTGTTAGCACCTGTTCTGAAACCAAAAACCCTGAGTATCACAGAGGTGAGTAGGTCAGAGCTTGTTACCTCGCTTTCTGAAACAAGGTCCAGGTGACCTTTTTCTGAAATGCAAAATAATGTGAAACAGTTTTTTGCTTGCTGTAATGTTTCATACTAAATAGGATCATATTTATAAAGGCCTTTTCCACACTCAAGCCCAAAATAATTTGTTAAACGGATGCCTTTCAATGAGGCAGACATGCAAAACCGTTTAAGTTTTGAATCTACAATGATTTACACATCCTTTCCTACAAGAAAACTTTCAAAATACCTGCTTAGTTTGTCAAACTGGTAAAATTCACAATTTTTGGGGATTGTTTTTTTTTTTTTAAACTTATGGTAGGACAGCATTTCCAATGAAGAGGTCAGGGAGGTTCCATACCGAGCAGAAAATCAATTTTTAAAGCTCTATTTTACACCACACAAGTGCCAACATTCAGTGTTCTGACATTTACTGTTTAAGTGTGTTACTTACTCAAAGTGCACCATTATCACTGGTAAAGAGACATTGTTGTGATTATTAATATATTATTTAATATTTAATGAAATAACTTGGTCTGTTAAGTGTTGTCCTGTGATTACCAGCCTAGTAAGGCGGTGGTATTAGGACAATAGAGAAAAGGATGAAACAAGCTCTGACATCACTAAACAGCAAAACTCTGAACACACATGGAATAAAATCACAATTTCTTAAAATACAATAATTTAACAAAAATTATTCAATCTTCAATCAATTATCTTCAATCAATCCATTATCTTCAGGAACCTGGAAATTTGTCTTAGAACAATAATTAGTATACCTCCAAACCACCAATCACAACAAGATGAGAACTGCAGACAAAACGTTTTAATAAATATTAAAATATTATTTTAAAGACTGATATGCTGAATAAAACTCAACATTCTAGATAATTAACCATAAATAGTGTTTAATTGGCTGCCTTTAGTAAAATGATATTTAAGGACATTTTATTTTGAATGGGAACCAACAACTTTTCTGGATAAATGATTCTTATCTCACCTGAGTCACCCGCCTAGCCGTTACCGGTTTCAGCTAACAAGGGGAACTTATAGCTAGTTACCACTCCTTTAAAGTCAAACGTGTATCTTTAAGATACCATTGATACAAGGATTAAAATGCATAATCGTTGACTGAGCGTCATGGCTGATCTGTTTAAAAAATAAACACCCTTTAAATTAAGTTTGTCTTAACTTCAAAATAGTTTTCTCAACACAAACATAAGCAAGCGACATCAAATTAACATTTAGATTAATTCATCCTAAGCTAATTTTCTCTGCCCAAACACCACCCCTTACGTGAACCCTGCTGAGGAAAAGATGTCCCGTGGGCGACGAGTTGAGTGAAGTTGTCCCAGTCGTCCAGCCTCGTGTGGGCATTAACAAAGGTACTAGTGTGGCAGCTACCGTCCGTAACTGTGGGGGGTTGGCTGTATTCAGCCGGCCAAATCTCCGTCCTGATGCCTTTTCTCCAGGTCGTGGGGAAAATCGCTTCAATTAGAGACTGAGTTTCTGCTGGGAGCTCTCTGGAGCACAGGTTGCTTCTGTAGGCCTCAGAAAAGTCAACTTATGTACTTAATCACCCCTTTTTGCATGAAAGCTGGTTTCTCCAAGTGGCAGATCAAGACTTTTAGTGGCTTCTGATCGCCCGGTATTTGACAGTCTATAGTCAGTGGATCCAAGTTGAAGATGTTGCCATGTCCTTGTTCAGCTCTCACTTGAGATCTGTGTGGTAGAGAATCCATGTTCAAATCCATGGTCCCAGACAAACATTTAGCTTCCTTTTAGTGCTCAGTGTACCTGATTGAAGTAAATCTGCATTATTGTTGCCCGAGCAATGAAACCAAATGTTTTGCATCACTGGTTGGTTTTTTGGATGTAGGTTGTGACTTTACACTTTGAGTTTTAACCTGAAATGATCAAATTTCAGGAACAAAATGCTTAAAGCATTTTTGCACTACAATAAATGCCCCTTACCATTTCCCTTGTAGGCATTAAACTTTGTAGTCAATTGTCAGGTATGCATTTCTACATGGGGCCATTTAAGGAGCTCATGCCATCTTTGAATTGGGTACCAAACCCTGATCTTCCAACCCCCATTAAGCTATGGCAGGCTTTCACCAAGTGCATAAAACTTTAAGTGAAACAGATGCTTTCAGACACCCAGGTCTTTTCAGGGGCCTTGAAACATTGTGATCAGAGCCTCTAAACAGGACAAACTACTGGAGTTCTCATTAAAAGCAGTTTATTTTATCAGTTGCAATCAGCAGCTCCTCTGGAATCTGCAAAGAAAGGTCATTAAAACTGGTAGCAGAATCTGAAAATGCCAACTGAAACAGGCCTCACCACAGAGATCTTCAGTAGCCCTTTTTGCCTGGATGATGAAAGGTTTTCCCACGATGGGGAAACACTGGTGGCTGGAGGACAATTGGTTCTGCTGGGGTGTAGCGGAACTGGGTGAACCTCAGCTGCTTACGGTTGTATCGTGACTTGGACTTGTAGGCGTACACTTGATCCTCTTCATCTACAGGGGAGAAGACTGGCTCATCTTCACCGCTGGTATCAGATAAAGAGTTCCAGCTCTCCTCTGCAAACTGAGAGCTGCTGTCTCCTGGAGCTGCATGCTGGCTGTGCTGATGGCCAGCATGTTGAACCCCATAAGTAGGACCGCTGTTGGCACCTCCAGAACTGCTGTTGTAGTAAACTCCTGGGTAACTGCTGTGGCCAACAGAACCACCAACCTGTCCACTGGGGTTCTGGTAGACTGGTTTGGCTGGCTCTTGTTGAGAGGACACCATGTATTGCCACATAGGGTGTCCACCTTCACCTGGAAAGAAACCAGTTTGAGTTACAATTTGCAGCTTCAAGGTTCTTGTTGCAGTTTTATCAGCACCATCGTACCTGGTTTTTGAGGAGCACAGGTGAATGCCTCCAAACAGCAGGAAAGAAATCCACAACATCCTGCAGACACACGGAGGTCTAGATCATTCTGATTAATATAGTGACAGAGTTAAATTATAAAGGTGGATAACATGAAAAGATCATTCATATAAAATAATTTATTTAATTTAGCTGTTTATACAAAAGAGCTTTTGTATGTTAAGTTAGAGAGAAGAGCTTTCATCTGCTCAGATTGCAGTTGTGCAGTGAAAATTATCCATCATAGGTATTCAAATAACAAATTTTGTTATTGTGTTAGTTATAATTTTGTTAATTTCCAGGATAAAGAGAAGCAGAACTGAAGATTTTTGTGGATTTCTGAAATAATAATGTGGATGTAAATGAGCTGGCAGATAAATCTGGCAGATATTAAAAGTGAAGTTAAATTAAAATGAAAGACAGTTGTCAAAAACAATGGGAAAGAGAAAAGGGGTGGGGTGTTAAGGTGGGTCATTGTATTTAAACTGTTTAGACTAATGATGTGTGGGTATGTGTTGGTGGTTCTGGATGTGTCGGCCTTTGCTGTGGGGTGGTGTGCCCTTAGATCTTGGGTCACTGGGTCCAGCATCCCCCCGGGCTCTCATCTGTTCTTCTCTGGGGGTGGGGATTATGTGGTTGTCCCAGTTGTGGTCCTCAGGGCCTCCAATCTCCTCTGTGAGTCTGCCTCAGGTCTGTGGCTCCTCACACCTGCTACTGAATATTCTTATGGAGAAACCTTACTGTGGAGGTTCCTCCAGCTATTTCACAGTGTTAGTATTTTAATGTTTCTTCTACACATCATATTTGTTTGATGGCACTTTCTTGTATTATTTTGGATGTTTGCTAAGCTGGGTGCACACAGTTAGTAAACAGCCTATGTTTGTGCAGATTATTAATTGTTTGTTTCTTTTGCTGAGGTGGAAGGAACTAGCTGGGGGGAGCAAATGTGACGTGACACCAGGAAGTGGAGGAAGCCATCAGGCTGGTGAAAAAGGGGGACTTAACTCTGGAGAAGCTGTCAAACTCTGAAAGCTCCATTGTTTAAAAACTGTTTGTTGTTAGAATGTCTTAGTTTTTATATTTGTGTTGTAGTTATGATTTGTAAGGGTGAATTGGTTGTTTAGGTTTATTTATTGTTTATCTTAGTCGTCTTGTCCTCCCCTTCCTTGTTTCATGTAGGCTAGCCTGTATGTTTAAATTCCCTTGTGTTTGGTGTAAGAAGTCAGTCCTGGTTTGTCAGTTTAGGTCAGGTGTTGGTTGATTCTTTCCTATGGGCCCATTTTTCTAGATTTTTTTGTGTGCTTTTTGATGGATTTTTGGCAACTTTCATAGAAGAATAAATAGAGGATATTTCTTGTATACTTTTGTCCTTTGTCTAACTGTTTGGTCCCTGACACTTACGTACACAAGCACACTCAGACATAGACTGACAGGTGTTTGGATTTAGGTGTTTACAGATATATTCTTTCTCTATTTCTGCAGGTGTAGAAGCAGTCTTCTTGGGTGTTATTCTGTATTCTCTTCATCCTTCTTTCTCTCCTCTATTTTTTCCTTCTCTCCCTCTGTTGGGCTTCTTGGCACTCGGACAACAATCCTGAGTACTACTCTGCCGGACAGGTCACAAGGAAAGAAAAAAAGAAAACCTTGCTAAATACGGGCTGCACGGTGGAGCAGTTGGTAGCACTATTGTCTTGCAGCAAGAAGGTCCTGGGTTTGAATCCCGGCCGGGGATCTTTCTGCATAGAGTTTGCATGTTCTCCCCGTGCATGCATGGGTTCTCACCGGGTACTCCGGCTTCCTCCCACAGTCCAAAGACATGCCTGTTAGGTTAATTGGTCACTCTAAATTGCCCTTAGGTGTATGAATGAGTGTGTGCTTGGTTGTTTGTGTGTTGCCCTGCGATGGACTGGCGACTTGTCCAGGGTGTACCCTGCCTCTCGCCCATAGACTGCTGGAAATAGGCACCAGCTCCCCTGCGACCCACTATGGAACAAGCAGTAGAAAATGACTGACTGCTAAATACAGCAAGGTCTTTCAAAAAACATTTTGTGTTTATTGCTGAGAATGGACAACAAAAGAAAAAAAAAGTTTCTGGACCAGCACAATAGAAAACAAGTTTGGAAACCAAACTCCTTTCTTTTATTAAGGCAATAATTCAGACCTAAAATAATTTATTCTTTTCCACTTTGTTTCATGAAATTATTGCATGTTTTATTTATTGCTGAGCAGGTAAAATGAAAATAATTTACTATGAAACTATTTTGCTTTAACTAGAAGAAGAAAACTAAGGATGCAAAATTTTTGGACACCTCTGATCTACATGCATTTAATTAAAAGAAAACTTCAGCCTAATGAAGTATATGCCTGTATTTTATAGGTCTGCCTTTAGGATATGGAAAAAGTCTCCCTTAAACATTTCTAAACCTCCTTTGGCAACAGAAATTGATGTAAACCTATGTGTCCTCATAGATCCTAATGTTCATTTGAATCCATATTTTCCACATATTTGACTTTTTTAATCACAGTTCATTTAAAAATACCAATATTGTTATTTAAAGATACACACTACTGTTGATATGGTGGACTTAGCAACAAAATGGCTAGAGCCAGCTCTGCCAAAACCAAATGGATAGATTACAGACCCATTCAATAAATTAGAACATTATTGAAATGTTTTTTTTATTTTGGTAACTAACAGGTTCACTTAGTGAAACACATTACATAAATTTATTACACACAGATTGATGACTTACAGCCTTTATTTTTGTTTAATTATTTATTATTATCATTTAATAATGATGAATTTTCACTTACAGCTAATGAAAGTATGACATTTAGGATGAAAATATTACATCAGACCAGTAAAAAACATTTTCATGCAAAAATGGAAGATTATTGAAGCGTATGTTTCATACCTGCTTTCAGGTAGTTATTTTCAAAAGGTACTTTGAGCCTCTTTGGAAATGACTGATTATGACTGTATGTGCTTCAGAGGAGGAGTGGGGGCACATAATTCAGCAATGACTAGGCATGCATAGGAGGAGGCACTCACCCAGGTCACTATTCATGCAAGAACCACCTCTGCAGCCTCACTGCTGCAGCCTCGCTGTTAATGTTGTGATTATGAATATATTATCTAATATTTAATATTAATACTTTTAGATTTTATTTCATATTTGGGTCTGTGAATACCAGCCCAGTAAGGCGATGGTATTAGGATAAAATTGAAAGGGATGAGCCAAGCTCCGGCATCATTGAACAGCAAGACACTGTACACACACAGAATGAATTCACACAATTTCTTAAAATACCAGAATTTATTAATAAAAATAAGTCAACTCAAAGTCAAACATATTTCAATCAATAAACTTTTTACTATGCTAAAACAATCCAACTAACTACCAAGCAGAATTAAATAGTAACGAAGACTAATGGACTATGTACAATATAAACAAATGAAACAAAGATGGTTGAAAACCATGACCAAAAGAGTGATGCAACATTACCATGCAATGATGATGTTTGGTTATCTTGAAGAATCTGGAAATGAAGTTAATTTAGTCTTGGAACTAACTTAGGCAATAATTGGTATACCTTTAGACAACCATTCACAATGCAAGATCAGATAAAACATTTTAATAAAATAACATTTTAAAGAATGATTTTCTGAATAAAACCAACTTTCTGGATGACTAATTCTCAACAGTGTTTAATTAGCTGCCTTTATTTATTAAAATAAAATTTAAGGAAATATGATTTTGAATAAGAACCAAACCTTTCTGGATGAATGGGTGTTAATGGTGTTTAATTAGTTATCAAGTTTAGTAAAATAATATTTAGGGAAATATTATTTCCTAGATTGGAAAATAACGACCTTACTGGGTAAATGATCTTCAGCTGACTCATAAAGTGAGGGAGCACGTGTTCTTAACCGTTAGTGTTTGGAGCTAACAAAAGAAACTTATAGCTGGTTACCAGAATCAAACACCTACCTTTAAAATACCACTAATAAAAGGGTTGAAATGCATAAGCATGGGTGGCGTGTTATGGTCGATCTGTGTTTAAAAACCACCCTTTAAATAAAGTTTTAAAAACACAACACAGAACACATCCTTAGCTGAGTGCTAGTCTCCTAGTACTTACTGTAGCTGAGTTTCTAAACACAAACAAAAACAAAGTCATTGAACGAACATTATTTAGATTATTTAACTCTAAACTAATCTTCTCTGCCCAAACACCACCTCTTGCATGAACCGTACTGAGGAGAAGTTGTCCGGGGCGACGAAGTTGAGGAAACATCCACAATGAACAAAGGGTTAACTTGGGCGACTAGTTCTGCTGTTTCAGAGCAAACTGCATGGAGAGCGGCGTGCTGTGTTGCGGTACCTTTGTCCTTCCTTCAGACTAGGAAAACCGTTCCACTCAGCGTTGTAGAGACAGGGTCTCTGCTGGGAACTCTCTGGAACACAGTTTGCTTCTGTAGACCTCAGAACTAAAAGTCAAGCCACATTTGCACCCTGATTACCCCGTTCATGAATGAATACCGGATACACAAACAGCAATTCATTCCTACTTAACTTAGTGCAAACGATCGCGTGATCGTATGACACTCTTGGATCCAGTTTGAAGAGTTATGTCTATTTGTCAGCAAAGAGACATTAGTGCGCTGTGTCCCTCAGTCCAGTTCCTCTGGGGACCTGCGTGGAAGAGGCCTGTTTGTTGGTGCGCAGAGTTATTATTCAAACAGTGACGTTATGGGAAGTCCGCTGTTCTTCCCTTCCTGTTCCTGGCTGTGCTGGAAGCAGGTTAATGTGATTTATTTTGAAAGTTCCAGAAAAGTTCTTACTGGCCTTTAATGTTGTAAGCCATGGCTGGGGTCCCAACAATGTGCATGAAATTCTTTACAGTCCAATGTCTATGAGGCTCAATACCATCTGTCTAGATATACGGTTTTCACTCCTGTCACAGCCTTTGCCCTGCATGTGATTCAGCGCAGGTGGCAGAGGCAAAAGCTCGGACCTGGGAGGAGTTCGGTGAGGCCATGGAGAAGGACTACCGGTTGGCCCCGAAGCAATTCTGGCAAACCGTCCGGTGCCTCAGGAGGGGGAAGCAGTGCTTCGCCAACACTGTTTACAGTGGGGGTGGGGAGCTGCTGACCTCGACTGGGAACATTATTGGGCAGTGGAAGGAGTACTTCGAGGATCTCCTCAATCCTGCCATCACGCATTCCCTGGTGGAAACAGAGGCTGGAGACTCGGGGTTGGACTCTTTCATCACCCAGGCTGAAGTCACCGAGGTGGTTAAAAAGCTTCGCGGTGGCAGGGCTTCAGGGTTGGATGAGATCCGCCCTGAGTATCTCAGGTCTTTGGATGTTGTGGGGCTGTCATGGTTGACACACCTCTTCAACATTGCGTGGCGGACGGGGACAGTGCCTTTGGATTGGCAGACTGGGGTGGTGGTCCCCCTACATAAGAAGGCTGACCGGAGGGTGTGTTCCAACTACAGGGGGATCACACTCCTCAGCCTCCCTGGTAAGGCCTACGCCAGGGTATTGGAGAGGACAGTCCAGCCAATAGTCGAACCTCGGCTTCAGGAGGAGCAGTGTGGTTTTCGTCCCGGCCGTGGAACACTGGACCAGCTCTATACCCTCTACAGGGTACTCGAGAGTTCATGGGAGTTTGCCCAAACGGTCCACATGTGTTTTGTGGACCTGGAGAAAGCATTCGACTGTGTCCCTCGTGATGCCCTGTGGGGGGTGCTCCAGGAGTATGGAATCGGGGGCCCTTTATTAGGGGCCATCCGGTCTCTGTACAAGCGGAACAGGAGTTTGGTTCGCATTGCCGGCACTAAGTCGGACCTGTTCCCGGTGCATGTTGGACTCCGGCAGGGCTGCCCTGTCCTGTTCATAACTTTTATGGACAGGATTTGTAGGCGCAGCCAAGGGCTGGAGGGGGTCTGGTTTGGGGACCAGTGGATTTCGTCTCTTCTTTTTGCAGATGACGTGGTCCTGCTGGCCCCCTCTAGCCAAGACCTACAGCATGTGCTGTGGCGGTTCGCAGCCGAGTGTGAAGCGGCTAGGATGAAGATCAGCTCCTCCAAGTCCGAGGCCATGGTTCTCAACCGGAAAAGGGTGGCTTGTCCTCTTCAGGTTGGAGGGGAGTTCCTGCCTCAAGTGGAGGGGTTTAAGTATCTCGGGGTCTTGTTCACGAGTGAGGGAAGAATGGAGCGGGAGATCGACAGACGGATCGGTGCGGCCGCCACAGTAATGGGGGCGCTGTGCCGGTCCGTTGAGGTGAAGAGAGAGCTGAGCCGAAAAGCGAAGCTCTTGATTTATCGGTCGGTCTGCACTCCTACCCTCACCTATGGCCATGAACTTTGGGTCATGACCGAAAGAACGAGATCCCGGATATAAGCGGCTGAAATGAGCTTCCTTCGTAGGGTGGCCGGGCACTCCCTTAGAGATAGGGTGAGGAGCTCGGCCATCCGGAAGGGGCTCGCATCTATACCGGATGCCTCCTGGACGCCTTCCTCGGGAGGTGTTCCAGGCACGTCCCACCGGGAGGAGGCCCAGGGGACGACCCAGGGACTATGTCTCTCGGCTGGCCTGGGAACGCCTTGGGCTACCCCTGGAGGAGCTGGAGGAGGTGTCTGGGGAGAGGGACGTCTGCTGAGGCTGCTGCCCCCGCGACCCGGTCCCGGATAAAGCGGAAGACGACCAGTACGAGTGATTCAGCGCTTCATACAAACTGTGGTTCAGGTTTGACATCTGCATTGTTCCTGCAGAAAACGGATTCAGATCTCAGTTGGAGGTACTGCTGTTTACTCAGACGTCTCTGATGTGTAAAATAAAAAAAGGCTGCTGGCATTTCTGTGAAACATTCCCCTTTGCCAGTGTTCTGCAACATTTAGCTGATAAGCTTCCTCAGTTCAACATGTGGCAGAGGGATGTTGAATCCAAACACAAGTTCAAGGAGCACGTCTTGTTTGTTCAGCCTGATAGAACACTGTGTTTTCTCCCAATTACAGGAGGGCAAACAGACAGCGTTCCCTAACCTGACCTCTTGGTTGGAAATTTTTCTCATGTTCTTTGGAGCTGCATGAGCTCAGCTGATTTTATACTGATTATTCTTTAGTTTATACCTGTAAAAGTCAAACTTGCAATAAAAAAGCAAGAGCAGACAAATAAACCTGTGGTCATAGAGTGAAATGCTCCATGTGGAATATCTAAATAAATCATGTTAAGTTTTGAAAGATGTCAAGAAGTTAATATCTGAAAATCCAACATTGATCATCTTTCTTCTTGGTAGTGATTCACCAGGCATTTGGAACCTGACAGACAAATAATCTGAGCTATAAAAGCTACGGTACAACTTAAAGGTAAAATATCTTACTGTTTGCATTCTGACTGATTTAGGACCGTAAAATCTGGATTCTGCAGGACCTCTAAGTAAATCACAGAGCTGATCACAGATTGACCCATTTTTTCTGACAAAAAGAAACTTGGACCTCATGTTCAGTAATGTGACATATTTGTCAGAAATATTTAGCCTTTGAACAAAAATCAGCTTAACAAATTATCTGATTGGTGGGACATATCAATAAATATTGCTATTTGTGAATAAATGCTCTTTTCACTCTGAAGACTTCTTTTACACCTAATTCTGCTATTTTGTTATCTCCAAAGTGTGTCGAATGCAATATAACACAACAAAAGATAGAATTCTATCATAATTTTAAACCATTTTACAATTTGTTAGCCATATACCCATTTGCAAATGGCCAAATTTAGAATGTTTTTCCCTCTATGACGTAAAGATAATGTGGAGCTTAGAGCTGCATGATTACTCTTTACCTACATGTTCATCACTATTCTATTTTTTCTGTCATTACAAAGTTCTTATCAGTTTCTGTGACCTTTTAAGTCTTGGCCAAATGCTCACAGAGATACCCAAAACAGACCAATTTACCTACCAGTCATGTTTTTGGACTGTGGGAGGAAGCCAGAGTCCCCAGAGAGAACCCACGCATGAACTAGGAGAACATGCAAACTCCTTGCATAGAGACCACAAGCTGGAATTTGAACCATGGACCTTATTGCTACAAGATCTACAAGCGGCACCAACTAAGCAAATGTAATATTGACATACACATAGGAACCATTGCATTTGGAATATACTGGGGTCCCAAATACAGGTGCCGCTCTTGTGATACTGATATATTGTGCGTACATATGACACTTATTATGACAATAATATATACTGCACAGCTCCAACATGCATCACATCTAGACCCGAGCTTCTCATATTGCAACTGCTAATGTGCAACATAGTTGATTCAAACATTGTTGGACCTTTGACATGAACCTTCTCCGGGTAGTTTTAGATAATAAAGTCACAGGCTTTTGAAAACCTAAAACTTATCCATAATTAGCTTTGAATTGTTGAAGCCCATCAGATGCAGAGTGAAACATCTTCAACCTAAAGAACTCAAGTTCAATTGTTTTATTTTTTTTAACCTTTTTTGGAATGGAAACGTATCTCATCTTGTCTAACAATATTTCCAAGTGGAAGTGTATGTACAGCAAAGAGGAGTAGCCCAAACACTGAACTCTGTGGTACTCCATTCATAACCCTGGTGTGTGAGGAAGAGCAATCATTGATATTTATTTAACAGAAACCTATCTATCAAATATAATTTAAATCAGCCCAGTTAGGCTGCCTTGATTTCAAATGTATGTAAAAACAAATGCAAGCAACATATACAGACACACAGACTTCATTCTCCTGAACGGAGAACAAAAACAAGAGATGTTTTCCAGCTGTCTAAATACTCTGGACCACCTCAGAGTAACTCAGCATGAGTCAGCATGTATCTGCTCTTCCAAACTATGTGACAGCCTGTTGACTCTTTGTGCTTGTTTCTTGCCCCAAATCTATTCTTCTTAATCTCCTTCCACCCAACAATACCCGTGAATCCGATTACAGACTGTGGGTTGGCATGAGGCATGTGCAAATATTGTAGGGTTCAAAGAGCAGGATGGGTTTCTTTATTTGACTCAGCGGTCAGAGCTCTGGATCGAGGTAAAAATCAATAGTCCATATCATTTACACATAGTCTGGACTTACATACAGAGCTTTGTTTGTGGTCTGTGAAGAGAGGAGGTAACAGAGGGCCGGGTGGGGTTGAGAGGGTGCACAACAGGCTAATTTCACTGAAAGCCCACTGTAAACCTTTGTCTTTCGTTCCTGGCGGCTCAATATGAGAACAGTGCTGTTCCTTGTTTTCCTGCTCCCTGTGCTAATGGTGACGGTACATCCAGCACCAGGTAGGAAAAATATTTTAAGTTTAATTGTGCAGGATGAGACCTCCAGTTATCACCGGCTTTATGGTCTCATTTTGATTCTGACTTGTATTTTTCACTACTTGATGCAAAACTTTAAAAAATTTAAAGTGAAAAGAAATGTTGATTGTAGTACCAAAAATCTATTGGCCTGAACATCAGCCTGTGGAATCTTGTGATTTGTACGTAAAATGTGACAGTAGGTTGAGTACAACCTGCACTAAAACAACAAAAGCTCCCAACATGCATACTAGCACCCGGTGAGGGAGTAAAATGCTTCAGCCAAATAAACTGCGTATAGTAGTAAAAATATCACATTTTCCTACTTTTGATTTGAGAACATTTATTCAGTTGGGAAATTCAATATAAAGAAATAATCATTTATTATTAGTGCCACAGTAATTGGAATGACACCCCTGAACCACCTTTTGGGCAGCACTTAGTTTTGTCCTAAAATATTTCACAAGGCTGGAGCTTAAAGAAAGAGGGATCTTTCATCCTTGCACAATTTCCCTGGACGGACCACAGTACCGGGTCCATCTCTTCTCTTCAGTTTTCTGTAGGATTTAGCTCTGAGGTCCTTGACAGCCATGGAAGAACATTTACTTCTGCATCTGGTGAACCGTTTCTGAGTACATTTGAACAAGTGGTTTACATCATTATACTGCAAAAGGACCCAAAGATTACCCATTTTCTGGCAGAGGGCACCTAATTTTAATTTAAATCTCCTGAAAATAGTTTGAAGTAGATATAGGCCCACAAAGTGTTGAACCCACAACCGTCATAAAGGAGAGATTTGTTAAATTATTTATTGAAAGTCAGATTGTAATGTGGAAAACAGGAACCTCATATAATTAGTCTGAAAAGGAAATTCCAATTAGTAGTTAGAATCTTCTGGAATTAGTTTCTCACCATGTAGAGGAAGGTTAGTGGATTATATCGTTTTCTGAGAGTTTGACAGCAGAGAGGCAATGACTCTTGCTAAACCAGCAGATTCTTTGTTGAAGTTAATCATGCAATAGTACATGGAAGGTGTGTCATTTTGTGATGTAGAAGGACCCAGATACATAGAGGAAGAGAGCAGTTCCTTGTCGTAGGTGAAAACTTACTGAAAATGAGACTTATATACGACAAGGAACCGGCACAAGAGGAAGCGGGGAGCATAAGACTGGAAGAACAAAGTAGTGGTGACAGGAAGTTGGGGAAAAAGAACATGGAGCACTGTGGAAAACACAATCTGGCAAGGAGGCAATGAAACTAACTGGCTTTTAAACTACTGGGAGGATGACTAAGTTACCTGAACAGGCAAGCTGAGGGAAGGTCCCTAATAAGCAAGGACAATAGGATCTAAACCAATACACAACCAGCAGAACACATGAAAGAATTTTAAACCTCAACAAAAAGTAATAAACCGAGTATGGAGCTGTCATAACTAGAGGTTGTGCACAACCCAAGTCAAATGGCAGACTGTGGTAAAACTGACAAAGGACAAATGATGATAAACAAAAGGAGAACTCGCAGGAGGAGCACGTCGAGGAGTACAGGCAGTGAAATGGACAGAGATATGGGCATTCTAACAGAAGAATCCAGCAATAAATGATGAGAACCAGTGAGCTTAAGTACTGAGGAAGGAATAAACTAATGAACTAATAGGGAAATAATAATGAACAGAGAGATTAACTGAATAAGGATTGACCTATAAAACATAAATAAAAAAACAGAAATGTTGAAAATACAAACACCCAAGGATTGCAACAGGAGCACAATTACTGACAAAAATCAACTAACCAACATAAACAAAATCATCAAAATCTGGCGACTTTAGTCAAACTTGGTTTGATAAATAGACATCCACTGAATCATCATGGTCTGCTGAACATTTTGTGGGAAAATCTAAGAAAAACCATCTGTTGGGATTATGATTATTGATTAATTAATATTTATCAATAATTATAATTAAAAATCATAATTTGAGAAAATAAATTTCTTTACCAAAAATCCTCATTTATGAATCGAAACCAGAGATGTCCTCTGGTGTTGTAATTGTGGCTCAACGCCTTTGATAATTACAACTGTTAAATACTCTGTAATAATTGATAACTATTACCAGAGATGTCACTGTTTAATCAACCGTTTCTGCCGAAACGTTTGGAACTTTAACCTTATTTTGACTGACGAATCACTCTTGCACAAAAAAAACACAAACGACTTTTCTTTATCTACGTGAACATTTATTAAATCAACAGACTGATCCACCTCGCTAATCCGATTCAATAATCTTCACCTAATCAAACATGCAAAGTTCTACACAGAAGGAAAAAAAATATCTCACTAAACAAAATAAAACAAAACAGCAGTGGGTGTGTATCGAATCAAACCAGCAGTTATGGCAAAGGTGATAATATGACAAAAGGAACATGGTGTTGAATGGAGTTGTGGGAAGCGGCCTGCCAGAAAGTGTAGCTTAGTTACGGTGAGCCATAAAACATCCTCCGCCGCTGGGGATGTTCGAGAACACAAAGGGTTGTAAAGCTTTTGGCGGTAACTCATAAAACATGAAGTTAAAGACAAAAAAAATGGTTGATTTTCACCATAAGGTTATTATAGCAGTCCAGTTTCACAGCACACCTGCTCTCAGGTGTTCACACGGTGAAAGCACAATCTTGCGAGACACGGCGGCCTCCGAAATTCAACAGCAATCAAGTTTCAAAAAAAAGGTTGCATGCACATACAATTCAGAACACATTAGACTATAAGTGGCGATTCTGCATCGCACTAAAACCTCCTCTACCCTGCCCCAGCTATTCCTAATAAAGAAATAAAAATAAAAGGTGGATTTTACTTGTCGTTGTCTCCTCTGAGCAGAGGGATAGAGAGAGGGGGGTGAAGAGTCCCACGCGTCCGTGGATCCTCAGCGAAGCGGTCCATTTTCTTCCTTGGTGTCCTCCGTGGCAGAAAGGTAGAAAAATTATGACGGACCGTCACTAGTCGACTGGTGCAAAACAAGGAGGAAAATTGCGTCTCCTTGAAACTCCGTGGTTTTTTGGTTACGTGTTAAACCCATGTCTTCAATCGATAAAGTTGAAAACTTACAAGCCTTCTTATTCCTGTAAGCTTAATTCACTTAGTTTCTCGTTGGCCAACGAAGGAGAATGAATGAAATCCACTTTCTCCAGAATGCTGCTTCACTTGCTGGTCCGGTTTCCAGCGTGAAAAGAAAATGGTGGGCCGTCTCATACTCTGTTATATAGGTGGCGGTGGCCTCAGGGCTGCGACGCCCTCGTCTTATCAGCCACGGTGCCTGCTGGGATTTGTAGGAACTGACTATCCTGCGGTACAAGATGGCCGATGACATTGGAAAGGCATAGTGGCGTCCAGCAACGTGCAAATGGTCCAATTTTCAGCAAACACGTGGTCCAACACCATCACACTGAAACTTTGGTTGTATGAACACTGTAAAAGGGATCAAACAAATTAATTGATGTTAAATCTAATTTTCTGTGAGCTGTTGGATAGAAAGTCTGGCTGAGCTGTGGAGCAATAAACAGGGCTCGATTCTCATATTTCATTTGCCAAAATCACATTATTGTTTATACAGAAAATTTTCTTTTCATGGTTTCTTTTTAACATGGTATGATATTTTAGCAGTACAAGACAAAGCAAAATGTTACATTCTGAAAACAACTGAAAAGACTGACTGAGTTGACAAAGCAGAGAAATCATCATATGATACTGTAATATAATCTCTATGCTTCTTAGGGAGCAGCGAACTGGTGGTCTCTCTGAAAAATGGTAAAATCACAGGAGAATATGGGACTGTAAAAGGTACAGAGAGGAGGGTGAAGCACTACCTGGGGATCCCCTTCGCTCTGCCCCCTGTAGGACCCCTGCGGCTGGCTGCTCCACAGAGTCCCCAACCCTGGGAGGGGGAGAGAGACTGCACACGCCAGCCCCCCATGTAATACTCCTGAGTCACCAGTCAAATAAAGTATAGTGGTATCCCAAAGAAATTTTCACTCTGAGTGATGCACTTGTTCGTATCTGCCTCTGCTTTTTGGTGTCCATCTTTTCTCAGGTGCATCCAGGATCCAGAAGTATTGGCAAATATGTCCAGGGTCATGTCAATTGACTTCGTGGCACCAGAAATGTCTGAGGACTGTCTGTATCTAAATGTCTACACTCCAGCTGAAGCTACACCAGAAGATAGGCTGCCGGTGAGTTTAACAGACTGTGGCTGCAGAGATCAGGAAATGTGGCCTCCTGTTTCAGTGTAAAAAGCCAGCACTAAAATGTGTAAGATATCTTCATCTTCAGTTCTCAGGTAACGGAAACAAGACAAAACAGCAAAAAAAAAAAAAACATAATATAATGCCAACTGGTAAATTCATCTATTCAAGGAAGCTTACATTATTGCGCTGGGTTGCTGACAACCTCTCCATCTGAACAAGCATGTTGTGATTGTGGAGAACAACAACTCCATTTTAACAGGAAGAAACCTCCAGCAGAACCAGGCTTAGTATGAGCACCTATTTACCTGAGCCAGCAGCACTTTCGATTGGATAGAAAAACAAAGGGAATACACAACGTTAATGTCAACAATAGCTCAGTTAATGGCTATTTTCAAGAAAGAGACCGTGGAAAGGACTGGGGCAGGAGTGGCGTCAGTGGGAAAGAAAACTGAAGAGAAAACACAGACTTGATGGCAAGAAACCATAAGTCAATGACCTTTTCCAGGAAAGAGACATGCTTAAACACAGAAACACTGAGCCAGCTTAAACAAAGAAAGGCCTGAGCAAATAGTACTTTCTATAGAAAGGAAAAAAAAAAGAGAGTATGCAGAATTAATGGCAGGAAATCCTCTGGCATTGACTCCCTCCAGGAATGAGACATGGCTAAACACAGAAACACTGAGCCAGTTACTTTATAAGAAAAAAATGTAAGAACTAATTTTTTTAAAGTATTTAAAGTTAATGGCAGAAATAGCTTATTCCATGGCCTCATCCAAGAAAGATACTCTGCTGAACACAAAAGCTGTGAACCTGGAGGGCTCTCTAAGGAAAGAAAAAACAAGGAAAAGAGGAATCTTTCTTCTTCTTTTTTAAACTTTTAGGGTTTGTCTAGTGTGTAAATTCGGATTATGCAATCACATTTTCACTGAGGTCAAAAAAATGTCGATTTGTAAATATAAATATCGACTTCTGCCTGCGTTGTGTGCACAGTCTGTGCTTAGCTGCATAGTGGTATAAACTATATTTCCTGTTTGCAAAGGTCATCTGGCACCATCAGGCACTTGTGTTGTGATTTAGGTGATGGTTTGGATCCATGGAGGAGGTCTGACAATGGGTGCTGCCTCCCAGTACGATGGTTCCTCGTTAGCTGCATATGAAAACATTGTGACAGTCATTATCCAATATCGTCTTGGCATTTTGGGATTGCTGAGGTAAGAAAGTTCTGATGTTCCAATGTTGTCCAAATTATTGCCTGAAACAAGAGCTGTCGCTGTTTTGAAGCACCGGAGACGAACACGCCAGGGGAAACTGGGGTTTATTGGATCAGCTGGCTGCTCTTAGGTGGGTGCAGGAAAACATTGAGGGATTTGGCGGCGATCCACAATCTGTCACAATCGCTGGGGAGTCTGCAGGAGGCATCAGTGCATCCATACTGGTAATAAAGACTCATTCCTGGAAAATGGAAGAGATTATACAGTTTTTAACACTCTAAACATGAATAATCAAACAGTTTTATGTCAGATATTTATTACACCATTTCTCCACTGATAACCCTACAAACAGAACATGTCCTTCTGCTCAGACTCTGTCTCCACATGCGAAAGGACTCTTCCACAAAGCAATTTTTCAAAGTGGAGTGGCAACCATTGGGGACTACACTTCTGAGCACCCTCTTGCTCAGGCCCAGGTAATGACATGTGTCATTTGGACGTGTTTATATTTGCAGCTGAGGTGGTTTATTTGATCAAGAAATCTCCTCATTTTCTTCCTTTGGAGTTGCTCGCGGGCTAGGCTAGCATCCTGTAGCTTTTTATATGTCCATGGTCAAACAGATCTGGGTCAAAGTACAGAATTACAATTCTACTGAAGCCATAAGGTCCAGGTAGTGGATGGAAACTTGGTGAAAAAGCAGCCAAAGTCCAAAGGAAAACTGGAAAACCTTCAGGACCTATTGGTCAGGTTTAGAAATTAGATATTGTCTGAGACTTTTGTACACTGCTGTATTATTCGCAGCATGTTGATCCTCTAATCTACTTGTGTATTTTTTGTATTTATTGATCTCATCTACTGTCTTATGGTCAGAGTGTTGCCAACATTACTGGATGTGGCATCTCCAGCACAGAAGAAATGGTTCAGTGCATCCGAGGGAAGAGTCAAGACGAGTTAGTTTCTGCAACCAGACAGGTAAAAGAACTTTTAAAGACCTGCAATGTGGATGTTCAGCTGTTCTTGGTTGTGTAGTTATTTAACACTGTTGATATAAAACTAGGTTACATATTATAAGGGCAATTAAACTTCAACAACCCAGCTGGATAAAGCAACATTTTAGTATTGACTCGTGCATGTAAAATCTTCTCTAGTTGAAAAAAAACGTGTTGTGCTCCATTTTCTGCCACAAGAGGGCAGCCTGTGTTTGTCCTCATCTAAACTAATGCTTTCCTGCTACGGAACCCCTGGACGGCACAGGGAGAAACACGTTGTTTGAAGGGTCCATGTTTAATTATGACCAAAATCTACCAGCAAGAAAAGTTTTTTTTTCCTGGAATCAAATTTGGCTTAGATTCTGTATTTGTTATATTTATGCAATAGTTCCTTCATTTCATGAAACTCAAGCGAAACCACACAAAAAAATTGATGTACAGACTTTTCTTTTATATTTTAAGCTTTTACAACTTTTTGTATTTTTATTTTCTGAAGCAAGCATTTTGTTTGTTCAACTCTAAAAGCAAGTGTGAAAAATGTCTTTGGAGAGGCTTGCCTTTCTATTTCTAGCTGTGATTTCTTATTTATTTTTATTTGAAGTGAAACAACTATCTTTGACACCTAAACTAGTTAAATGGACATTAAAAGGCCTTATATTCTAAATACGAAAAAGTAGAAAGTTTAAAAACATATAAAACTGTTTAATTTCTTTTGTGATAAAGAAGGAAGTTTTAACAGATCCCTGCAGCAGCATTTATTTTGGTTAGTTTGCAATCAGGTTTGGTCTGTTTTATAACGACTCTGTGCATTGGGATGCATGACGTTGCTCAGTAACAGTAACTTTGTTTTGTGAGTAGATGAAATTTTTCCTAGGAGCCGTGGTGGATGGTGACTTCCTTACTGGCACAGCTGAGGCTCTTTTGCAGAGGAAAGAAATTCTGAATGTCCCAGTGATGATGGGGGTCACCAACCATGAGTTTGGCTGGATTTTACCTCAGGTGGAATCAAATTTTCTATGACGACATGCTTGTAATCAAACATGAGTCCGTTTGTTTTAAGTGTTTCTGTTTGATGTTAAAGTAACCGGGATTGGTTTTTTCTCTGGTGGATCACAGAGCTTCGCTCCTCCTGGCTGGGAGAAAGGCATGAACAGAGAGTCGGTGCTGGCTATCGTCAACATGTTTAATCCTACAGGGGTGAGTGTGTGAATATCACATACCGTTTTTCTTGTTATGTTGCATGTAACCCACTGTGCATGGATGAGGTGTGGAGAGATGTGGAGGCGGGAAAGCAGGAGATGTGGGCAGTTTGGTGCGATAGGGTGGACAGTTCATGATGGATTACGCAATCGAATTTGAATGACAACGCAACAAATTACGCAAGTTCAAAATGGAACTACCAGATGCAGTGTTAGCATTTAAGCTACTAGACACCGTTATAGACAAACAGCTACCACTTACCATCTGTTCAACCGTTTCTTTTGATAAAATGAAATCAGCCTTGAAAAGAATTTTTGGCAATAATGTTCATCGACTCCGCATACTTCGCCAAGTACACAGGTAACCATGAACGGCGCTCATACTCTGAGCAACCCCCAAAGAACGACTGCAGGGACTAATCCAGTCGACAAATATGGCAGAAGAACTAAATGTGCTAAATGCCAAAACATTCATCACTGGGCAAAGGACTGTCCTAACAAAAGACAACATGTAAAGCTAAAAAATGTGGAGGAATGTTGAACAATGTAATATAACTGTTTTTCCAAACAAATTAGCACAGGTATAATCAGAAAGCGCCTCCCTGTGATGCTCAATGCCAAAGCACCGGGGGGAACATGTCATGACCATCCTCAGGCTGTAGAGGAGCCGAACAGGACACATAACAGGGATTGTTCATTGCCATAGCTGGACAACCAACAAACGGGCAACAACATAGGATCGAACAGGCAGGAAATGCCACCGCGACTGTCAGGCAAAAGGCAGCAGCAAGCTACAGGACTTAGCCTGTAGCTAGCTGCTGGACTTAGCAAGAGCAGGGCTCTTGCTAAATCCTGACAGGTCACCGACAGGTCAAAAAGAAAACTGCAACTACTGTCGACTCAAACCAACTGAACTCAGTACGGGCAGAAAATTTCACTGGCCAATGATCAAAAGGGTTAGGAAAGGCAAGCAGTAACCTACTACTGATCCACACACCAACTGGACTCAGCACGAGCAGAAAACGCTACCAGCAAATCAACAATCAGAGAACAAAACAAATTACCAGACGCCTACAATACCGGCTTCCAAACAAGCCGGTATTATCAAAATCAGGGAGCTCATATACTGAAAGAAGTTCAGGTGAGCTTAATCAGATTAACGTGGAACAGCTGTGCGAGGACGGTGCTGAGCAGGGGAGCTGAGGGAAGGAGACTAATTAACACTGAAAACACAAAGGGAACTTAACTAAACACAAAGGAGAACAAGCCTAACACTAGAGAATAAACTAAAATGACTAATCAGAACAAAAGAATAAATTAAAAAAACTGCTGGAACTACATCCTTTGGACAGATGGGTCAAAGGCAGAGATCTCTGGCCCCAATGCAAAGTCCTGTATTTGAAGAAAACAAAACAGCAAACCAAATATAATGCACGGTGGTTGAGGGCTGAGGATTTGATCAGTGCATCCATATAGTTACTGTAAGTAAAGCAATCGTGTGACCATGAGTTACTCTACCAAAATGCTCTAGAGTCAGATGTCTGAGGCCATCTGTCTCACAGCCGAAGTTTGGTCCAGATTGGATCACAAAAAAGTGTTTTAAAGGTTCTTTATTTAGTGGAAACAAGCCTTGTTCTAGATTTATGAACCTCTATCAGTGTTCTAGGTCTCTTCAGCTAACAGTCTTATCGTGGATGAATATCTAAAAAATGCCAAAACTCCAGAGGACATCCGAGACGGCCTCACTGAAGTCATTGGAGACCTGCTGATGACGCTGCCTGTCGTTGAGGTGGCCGGATACCACACAGGTCAGAGAGAAGCTGTCTATGAAAAACGGTGCACAGCTAAGAAATGACAGATGGCCCTCTAATTGTCCTGTAGATCCAATCTTTAACCTTCATCCCAGCTAACACCTCTTCTCTGTTCCCTCTGGCTTTAGATGTGGGCGTTCCAGTGTACATGTATGAATTTGTGTACAGTGCAGATATACACAAAAGCAACAGGCCAAGCTTTGTGAAGACAGACCACGGGGATGATGTTGGCTTCGTGTTCGGTGGATGTTTCTGGAATGGACACATCAGAATTATTGGTTGGTATACAATCTTTACAATGGATTCATGAGCATCACTACATTACACAGTGGACAGCTGCTCATCTGAAATCATATTTTTATAGTAAAACAAGTCAATCTACTTTATAATTTGGCTATTAATCTAAGATAGGTGAACCTGCGGAGTAATGTAAGTTAAGAGAGTGGTGTTTTCCCTCCTTTTTCTGGGAGGTGTCTATGTTTTATGTAGGATACCTGACATATTATGGACCTTTCAGTTCCAGTTTGGAAAGAAAAATTTTGAGCTGAAATGATCATAATGCTAGGGAGTTTTTTGACCCACATGCAGAATCAGACAGGACTCAGGAAGCAGTTTAAATATTTACAACAATAATAATGGATGACTTCAGGCAATCTGGTTCATCGCCATCTAGCAGAGTTAGCGATGGTGGTAGAGATCTCTGCCAGTACGATGATCCAACAAGTGGCTTACCGGGTCCAGGGGAGGTGAGGACTAAAAAGGAAGCTAATGATCCTGGCAGCAATTGATCCGTGTGTTTGAAGGTGTGGGAGCCAAATGGTCTTAAGAGGTCCGTGGGTAGCTTGCAGAGTCTGAGAGTGGACAGGCAGGCAGTGGATGGGGGAGACTGAGCTTTTTGTTTCGTTCAAAAACTCTTTCAGAGGTCCTTGTTCTTCTGCTACAGGGACTATTGTAGGTAAGGCAGTAACCTGATTTTTCCTGAGAGGCACAGAAAGCAGCAGATGTGACCTTACAGGAGAAACAGGCAAAACCATCAAGGAGCAAGGTTCACTAGGAATCAGAAGCTTGAGTCTAACAGCAAGGTTGACCATCAGGGGAAGACTAATTGGCAAACAGCGCCATAAATCTCCAGCTGCCTGGATTAAATGATTGAAAACAGGTGTGCTGTCAGAAGCCTGCAGTCACTCTCATCAGCAAAGATCCTCAATTCTGGAGAGAACTCAGACTCCACACAAAATCAAAAATCATAACAGAAATTGAATGTGAGTGAATCAGAGGTTGTGTGTGCTCTCTCTGCAGTCTGGGCTGATTTGACTGAAAACTGTAAGTCCCACAGCAGTGAGAAACACACTGGGTGGAAATAGACAAAATACCTACATTTTGATTTATAAATTGTACATGTGGAGATTAAACTGTGGGCATGGACCAAGTTTCAATCAGAAAGTTTCTGAATATTTTCTCAGGTTTGGAATTACTATAGATTATGTGACATCATCACTCTAATTGAATATTTCATTTGGAAATTTGAATAAAAAAATCAAACCTAAAGTGTTTGTGTAAAATCTATAAAGGGTGTGAAAATGCCTGTTCAGTCAAGTAATTCTGTGAGCCGTCTAAACTTTGAACGGTGTTTCTGCTGGAAGGTGAAGCTGAGCTGTGGAGGTCTGAAGAAGGCTGGGTTGTTTGACTTCCACTGAAATGTTGTAGTTTTTACCCATACATGCAACTCATTCTCACAGCGATAACCAACTAAAAATATAACACTTTTTAAGTCATTCATTCTGTGGTTAAAACTCTTCTCTTTCCATCTTCAGGCAACATCACCAAAGAGGATGAGAGGATTTGTAGGACCATGATGTCTTACTGGGCCAGTTTCATCAGAACTGGGTAAGAAGTGAAAACATGACCGAACGTGAGAAGTAACGAGTTACCTTTTCTCAGTTACGTTAATGTAAGTGTTTGAAAAAGAATTCCTTCCAGGAGTATTTTTGCTGCACCGTACTTTTTACTTTCACTTGATAATATTGAGTTGAAGAAATGCTACTCTTACTTGAGTACAATTTCTAGCTACTCTGCCCACCTTTAGTTAACTCACTAAATGAAGTCGTTTTAACCAAAAATGGACCAGAAACAGATACAATTTATGTTAAAGTGAGACAGCTTGTTTTTACCAAGGCTTCATTGATCTAATGTTATCTTCTATCCACTGAGTTTTCTGGGCCATATTGGGTTTAATATACAATATATCAATATTGTCACTGAAAGTAGTTTTCTCTGACACATATACCTTACCTACTGTAAGTATTAAATTCAAAGGTTTTATGTTATGTTTGATTAATGTCTTATTTTGAAATTTTGTTAAATATTTGTCCTCATTTATTGGTCTTTAAAATACCAGACCTTGAACATAATTTTATATTTTTGTCTTTCTGATTACATACTTTTAAAAAATTTAATCAGTTGTTATGATCTGTTACTCAGTACTCGAGTGGCCATTTGGACAAATACATTGTTACTCTTACTTGAGTCATTTTTTTGGATGACTACTTTCTACTTTAACTTGAGTAAAACTATGTTGAAGTAATAGTACCCTTACATTTTTTGCTACTCTACCCACCTATGAACATGACCATTAAACAACATCATATCTGAAGCTGCACAAATATTGTTGCGGGGTTTTTTATTGCAGACTACAGGGAAATAGCATCGCTGACTGCTTTTTAACATCTTTATGCTCACTGTTCTGTTCTGTTGTGTAAATTCAGTTGTTGGTTTCTCTGTTAATCCAACTCATGTGAAGATTACAAACTGAATCTCTTCTTCTCAGATGAACAGAGGTCTGGTATTTTGAGGGGTGCTGGATTTTTAGGCTAAATCTGAATAAACAGCAGGTCTATAGATTTAAAGCTGGATGTACAGCTGTCCTTTACTTGTATGTGGCCAAGAACTTCTGAGCTCTGCAGCTTTTAAAGCATGTTTTATTGATAATGAGGTGGGAGATGTCTCCTTCGATCGAGCAGACTAACCGCTTAACAGATGTCTATCTATCTGTCTATTTCATGGTACAAACACATGAACGGGAGACATCTGCAGTCGTGGGTAAAATTTATGGCAGTGACTGAAATGTTGTAATTTGTGAGGTTTTAGGTGTGTTTTTCTGACGTGCTCCTAGAAAATACTAAGTAGTAATAAAAAGATTTTATCAGGTTTAAAGGTTGTGAAAACAGAACCCATCAGATTTCTGCTCAGTGACTATTTTCACAGCTGATCCTGTCTTCTCCAAGCTTCTACAATTATTTCTGATCTGCTGGAAGCCAACTTGTGGACCAAATCTGACTGATTGTTGCCCGTTCTTGTCTTCTCAGGAATTGGGGTTAATTCCAGTTAGTTTGCTTCTGTTTTCCCCACCTGTTTCTTGAGAACTGACCACAGGTTCTCAGCAGGGTTCAGATCTAAGGGGCATCCTGACTACAGGTCCAAAAGTTTAATGTTCTGATCTCTGAGCCACTTACTTATCACTTCTGCCTTGTGACACAATGTTCCATCGTGCTTGAAAATCCACACAGCATCACCAAGCTGTTCTGGATTGCAGGACGAAGTTGCTCTTGGGGGATATGTTAACTAACTCTTTATTCTTGTTAAAATGTGGGAGGAAGCCTACTCCCTTGGAGAAGAATTGACCATATGGATTTGGAGTCTTTACTTTGGCACAACACAGGACCCAAATTAGCTCTCAGCTCTTCTTCTTCAGATGTCCCAAACAACCAGAAGGAGGACTCATCCGTCTGCAGAATTTTTCTGTCCTTGATGGTTTCTTCACAAAAATCTTCACCTCGATGTGTGTGCGATGCACTAACAACCACTTTTGGCAGAATCAGAGCAACCTCTGCACTAGTGGCAACATGATTGTGTAACTTGCTCCTCAGGAGGAGACAGTTTTGTTGGAACCTCTTTGACATCCTGATCTTGACGTCTCTGCAGCTGAACCTCTCAGCTTGAAATTCCTGATGATCCAGAAAACTGTTCTTTCAGCGGCAAGATTCACAGCAGCAGTTTTCTGCATGTGAGGCTGTTATGAAGGATTAATCTGCATTGAATGCTTCTGCACAACAATCTTAAACAGTCTGAGCTGTCAGCACAGAAACTAAAGCTGCACAGTCTGTAAAACTCAACATTTGTGCCAGAAAATTCACCATGACTGCAGCTGCTGCCCCTGAGTAGAGATGGTCAATGAACAAAGCAAACTGAAAAGAGCTGCAGGTTTTCTGTAGTGAGTAATACCAGCAACAATTACTAGGGGACATTCTAAGCAACCAAAAGAGATGGAAGAAGCTTGGGAAATTTATAAATGGGATCAAAAACCATGTGTCCTGCAGTAATTAAAACAATAACTTTAAAAACGTCTTTGTTTTATATGTTATTATCCAGGTTGCTTATTTTGTTTATCTCTGACATGTCTGAATGTATCTCCAGCAATCCTAATGGTCCTGGTCTGGTGAACTGGCCGCTGTACGACAGGCAGAAACAAGAGTACATGGAGCTGGGCCAAGCCCAGACTGTGAGGCAGAACCTGAAGAAGGACAGAGTCCATTTTGCCACCGTCACCCTTCCTCAAAGGCTGGAGCAGATGGCAGCAGCAGCTGCTAAAGCTGCAAACTGAGCCTTGTGCTGCTTTACTTTTAGTTCAGGTTTTTAATATTCCTTATAACCAGGGATACATAATGCTGATCACTGCCTGCAACATTTGGTCTTTTGATTCAATGTCCTTTGTAAAATAGATATAATTAAAGGAAATTTCTTCATTTATAAGATTGTACCTGTAATAAAACTGTATTTCCCCTCTTTTTAACTTAAATTATATAAATGCAAGGGATGTTCCTTAAATAAAAAATATAAAATTTTTAGCAAGTATGTTTGATTCATGAAGAAAGTTTCTGCACTCATGTTTCTTCCAAACTCTGCAGCTTTAGTTTCTGGAACTCACTCTATCAATCTAATCAGCACATCAATCGTTATAAAAGACTGACTGATGTTCTGAAATCATTGTTTACATTAATATGGCCACAGGTTATGCAGAAAACTCCTGCTGAGAATATTGCAGCTGAATGAGATGGTTTCTGGTTCATTAAGAACTTCAAGCTGAGAGGTTCTGCTGCAGAGGAGAAGGCTTTAGGATGCTCAAGAGGGTCTAGCTAGAGCCAGAACCATCTCCTAGATAGGAAAAACAAACAGCATCACAGTGAAACCCAGGGCCAGAAGGAGCTTCTACTTAAAGAAAAAACCGAGAACTCAACATTAATGCCTACTATAGTTATAAATAATCCATATATTATAGATCCTTATAATCCATATATGGAGAGTAGTAGGAAAAAGTATCAAAGTAAGGAAGAGTGGTCAGTATGTCCTCCAGCAGCCTAAGCCGATAGCATAACTACAGGGATAGCTCAGGATAACCTAAAACTCTAAGTATACACTTGATCAAAAAGTCACATTTTAAGCTTAGTCTTAAAGTAGACAGGGCGTCTGCCTCACACACTAAAACTGGGAGCTGATTCCACATAAGAGAAGCCTGGTAATTAAAGGATCTGCCTCCCATTATACTTCTAGAGACTCTAGGAACCACCAGTAGACCTGCAGTCTGAGAACGAAGTGCTCTGTTAGGAATATATGGAACAATGATATCTCTGATATATGATAGAGCCTGATTATTAGGAGCTTTATATATCAGAAGAAGAATTTAAAGTTACATTTTTAATGTAACAAGGAGCCAATAAAAGAAGATATTTCTTTATCTTTAGTTTTTATCGAAAGGTTGGTCACATGCTCACCCAAGAGGAGGGATTGTTGCAAAGTCAATGACTCATTGCAATCTGGTGGCCTTCCTTAGATAACCTTTGATAAGCTAAATTTGAGTCTATTGGATTGAAAAAGACTGCCTGATTCATTCTGATTGTGACAATATTACCGTGATTGTTTTGGAATGAAAAGGATCAATCTGGACTGAATTTAGACTGGATTATTTATAATTGTGTGTGAACAAAGTATCTTGACACTATATTTGTTAAGATTTGATACTATTTGATACTATTAATCGATTCCTGAAGAGGGTGCTACATAATCATGCTACCAATAGTGCAGAGCATGCTCAGCATCGGCAGCAGGCAGGTGTGAGTGTGTCTTCACCACAGTGAGGTGAAGACTTTAGGACGAGAGAGGATTCAAACAAGCATCTACTGTCCAAGAAAACTATTGAAGACACACTGAGATTTTGCAGGAAGTGCAAGGTTGGAGGTATAAACTCTGACCCAGTGCGTCACAGGCTTCATTCTATTTACCGAAAATCAACGTTCATCATGTAGTCACTACCTTTGAATGGTTAGTGTCACTCATTTCCAATGGGTCTAGTCAAACTGATTTATTAAGCATATTAAAAACAACACAGTGCCCTAAAGGGTTGTACAACTAAGGGAAAAATGTACACAATACACTGACATCACACAGACTAAAAACATAATGCACAGACATTTAATCTGGTTTTGAAGCCATGTCCTACAACAGATTTTTAAATGGGTTTTACTGATGAGGTCCAGATGTGCAGCAGCAGTTTATTCTGCTGTTTTGGTGCAGCAAAGGCCACATCTCCTGCATGTTTAAAGTAGGACCCGAGAACAGTGAGGGGCACTTGTTCTCCAGACGTTAACGATTTAGTAGGATTGTTTGGAATTGAAAGATTATGGTCGTTTTATGAACTACACAAGGCTAGGGAAGACTTCTGACATGACAACTGTCTGATATTCACAATATTCCTCAAAACGTCTTTGCTAAAAAAGTTGGTTATCCATAAAGGGTTATATCCAAGCATATTAATGGGAAGTTAAGTGGAAGGAAAACTTCTGTTAGAAAATGGTGAAACAGGGAAAACTTTCATTCAACATTCAACGATTGAAGGGTTTATCAGGGATTCACAAGTTGTGGACTGCAGCTGGAGTCAGAGCCTCAAGAGCCTTAAGAGTCAAATCTTTTGTGCCTGGCCACTGCTAAGCCAGATCCATCAGCAGAGTCTTCTGTACATGGGTGTAGGAGAAACGTGTTGAGACAGTTGCTCAGTGGTCCAAAGTTCTCTTTTCGGATAAAAAGAGATTTTGCTTTCTTTTGAATATCAAGGCCCTTGAATCTCGAGAATGTGGGCACTTAATTCAAGTTGCTCAAAGTCCAGTATGATGGTTCAACAGTCAGTGATTGAGGAGATATATCAACTGAATTTAGAGTTTCATTAAAGTGTTTTTGTCGGGGATTTACAAGGTGCGCACTGCAGCTTGTCAGAGCCATGATCGTCAAAATTACCAGCAATAAAGACTTGAACACAAAATCTCTATAAATCAATAATTTCAATCAATTAATATTGCTAATTATGTTCTAATTGATCGTTTATTTTGCTACCATTCCTCTGGTTAAATATATGTATTTTTGTTTAGTTTACTTTAGGTTTTTGTGTTTTGTTTTCTTCAAGATAAATACAGTTGTTAGCTTTATTGCAGCGCTTATTGGCTGCTTTGCCTCATGACGTCATTGGGTTCCCCTGTCTTCGTGCTCGCCTCTGTTGGCGCAAGCGCAGTAGAGTAGAGTCTCAAAGTGAAGGAGGCTGATCCACAGAAACACGGAGAGTGGGCTTGCAGCTGTGTCCGGACTCCGTGGGACGGTTCGTGCAGGTACTGCTGTCTGTTACGTTGTTTTTTTATGATGAATTCATCCTGTTCACTTCACCGGAAGTCGCGTTTTATGCTGTCTGTCTATCTTGAATGGCCCTGGGGTCACAGTGGAGCGCGGTTCTGGTTCTTGACCTCTGTATGTTGTTATGGGTTCAGTTCTCCTCGTGGAGGAACACCCTTGGGTGTCACCGTGACCCCGCACAGGGCTCCACGGTCACGTTGTGGTCTCAGCAGGATTCAGCCCTCCAGGAAACGTCAACTGTTTGTGTTTGTTCTCAGCTGCTTCCTGCAGGAACCAAGCCTCAATCAGAAATAGTCCAGTTTGTGTTGTTATAGCTCCCTGATTCTGATCCAGTCCAGCTAACACCGGACTCTGCCATTTATTGTAACAGTCTGTATATACATCTGTGTTCGGCTAGAGTTTCATCCACCAAGCTCGCTGTATTTGTAGCAGAGTAGGACATTATTATTTTTGTCCATTTGTAATTTAAACGAAGTGGTTAAAATATTGCTTAGTTTGAGTTTAATAGTAAAGGTTTTGTGTTTTGCAAGTCGAGCAGAATGGTTCGGTTCTGATCTGTATGCTCTTTAATAGTATTGGTTTGGTTTTTTTTTTATGCACGGCTGCTGATAAACCATAGAGGTGTGTTTAATTTGAGCAAAAAATGATTTTTATTTATTATTTGCCCTGTTCGGAGGTCACATTACTTCTAGCTACTGGAGAAACTGCGTCCTTCATAAAGCGAATCATTTTCAAATATTTTGGAAGAACAGTTTTTGCTGAAGTGGTAACCTTACCAGAGAAAAGGTTTGTTTTTTTTCTAACTTGCAAACATGAAATGAAATGTGTGTTTGCAATGTAAGTGGAAAAGCCATCACAAGAAAAATGATTGAAGACAGTTTCCCCAACTGTAGATGATTGACATTGAACAGTTGATATTTCTGTCCAGCAAAAAAATATCACATTTCCATTGAGACTACAAGAGGAGAAGTATAACGAGAGATGGGAAGACAAGACCTCCTGTTTTGTTCTTTAGTCGTTTTTATTTTTGGATCCTCTATTGTTAAGCTTAACTGTGTGATTGCTCTTATTCTGTGTCTATATAGAAAATTAAATACACCTGCCTGCTTGGTAAATATTGGATGTATTTTTGTTCAAAAGGAAGCAAATTGAAGAAAACTAATGTTTTTATTATTGTGGTAGCAGAATATTTATTTTGCAACAATAAACACCCATTTTTAAATGCTTTTTAAATAAATGATTTTTTGACTTATTTTGGCTCATACAAAACAAACTTTTACAGGATTTGTTTTTCTTTCCTCAATCAGAAAATGAGGCGCCATCTATAAACTGACCCTGAGCATTAGAGGTCTTTGTTAAGCTTTTGCTGGAATCGGTCGCCATGTTTTTAGGAATGCTCTTTGCCAGCTTGACTGAGAGAAACTCGGCTTATCTTGACGAGCACATGGAGCATGACTTCCTCCCAGTTTTTTTCCAGCATGCACAGGCGCCTTCAGCCCAGCTCCGCTGTTTTTACAGACCTGTGCTTTGGGAATTATTTTTGGCTCTTTCCAGTGGAATAAATGTTTCGTTTTTCTATGTTTATGTGGAAGGTTTTTTTCCTACGAGAGCTACATTAGAATTGTTATCATAATATGAATGTATGCAAAATCACAATTGCAAAAGATTGTTCAGATGCTACAGTTGGTGTGCTGTACACAGGAAGTCAGTGGCATTGCTCAGTGAAATAGGTTGGACATTTTTTGCACCTCCACATCATAGATGCTATAGATTCCTGCAGGAACATACAGTTGGGAACACGATCTATGGGAATTAGATGGTATCTGTAGCGGCAGACCCTAACCTCGCCTAAATTTTAAGGCAACAATTCATGTGTTGTCAAACACTTCTGCTTTTGCTTCTTCAGCTCCATGTATATATTATGCTCCAACTGCGCAACATAATTAGATAAAATCCAGTTGAGCCACAGTAAATCAGGGAGTGTTTGAGTGGATCTCTGCAGTTTGTGCCTGTGATTTTATTATAGCTGACAGTTATACAGAGGTGTCCCAGAGAAATGTTGCTCCCACTCGTTGGTTTAAGGAGCTGATAAAAGTTACCACTGCCAGCGAGAGGCTGTGATAATTACCCAGACACCTCTTTCTGGTTTGGTGTACCTCCTCCAGAGGATTCTGGAGCTGGCAGAGTTCATCCAGGACTCAACATTTCTGACACTTCAACGCCAGCACCAGTCTTCTCCTGGGATTAATTACCAACCAGTTTCCCACATGGGTTTTATGTCACTTTTAGCTCTCGGTATATACATGGACAGCCACACAGACAGAAAGTACAGCAGCTTCAAATTATAGTATTTTACATTTCACAACATAAAAATACCAGCTTAGATTAACATTAACATTCTACATTTTACACAGTGTGATTATTTAACAAAAACTCAACCAAACTAAGTACACCCCATGATCCAGCAGGTTGTGGAACCACCTTTAGCAGCAGAACCTCCCAGCATTGGTTTGGGAAGGAATTTTGGCCCACTCTTCTTTCCAATGTTGGTTCAGATCATTAAGGTTTTTGCAGGCATTCATTTCTGCACAGCCCTCTGAGCCTCCTGCCACATCATTTCAATCAGGTGGGGGTCAGGACTCTGACTGGGCCATTGCAGCACCTTTATTCTTTTATTTTTAACCATGTCCTTATGGATTTGCTGCTGTTTGGGATCGTTGTTCTGTTGATGAGCCAGTTTGGGCCAAGCTTCAGTTGTCAGACAGATGGCCTCATGTTTGACTCTGAAATTGTTGTTATACAGAGGAGTTTATGGTCGATTTAATGACTAAATGTGCAAGACAAGCCTCCACCACTGAGCTTGACATCTGATAAAAGGTTTTTATAAGGAGATATCCTGTGTTTGGTGTCCTCTGAACAAGGTGCTTTGCATCATAGCCAGACATCTCCACTTTGGTCGGATTTTGGCCACCTTCATGACAGAAAGCGTCATCAGCAGTATTGAGTGACTTCAGTGAGGCCACCTTGGCTCTCCTCTGGAGTTTTAGCATCTTTAAGATATTCATCCACAATAAGACATTTGGAGGAAGAGACATGGAATGCAAGAATTTCTTTAGAACTCTTTGCAAGGTGCAAAACAAACCCAGATTATCACCCTCCACCACCATGCTTTACAGTATGTATGAGGTGTTTGTAGTGTCTTGTTTTCCTCAGACATGGTGCTGTGTATTATGGGGTTTGGTATCATAGTTTTAAAGCTTTGGAGATTCAATCAGATGCAGCTTTGATGTCTTTCTGGCTTGGCATTGTGTTCAGGTATTGCATTTGATCCACAGCACTACTACTTTCAAATCCTGGACAGAAGACCAGACAGACTGATGAAGCTAAAGAGATATCTACAACGGAGAGTTGTTGCGGCTAAAGGTGGTTCTACAAGCTGCTGGATCATGAATGGACCTTTTTTGTTAAATAATGAAACCGTGTCATATGTCAGGTGTTGGTGTAAACAATGGACAGTTTAGCTGCAAAGAAGAAATCAGGAAAACTGTCTTTTACACACAAAGAAGGCTTTCACTGATGTTGCTTTGGTGACTTAGAGGTCTTTGCTGATGCAATAATGGGAGCTATTGAAAAGCTCTCAAATTGCACAAGGACACTTAAGGATTATGGGTCAGGGAAGTCCCAAGCTGGGGATCAGTTCCTGTTCTCATGAGGATGAGCTTTGTTCAGAGATGCCTCAGTTTGAATCAGTGGTCCGGGAATTATGCTGAAGTGATATTCCATCATGTAGCAGTGACAGGGCGAACAGGCTGATTTATTGGTTTGCATTTGCTGCATATGGTTCATAAAGCTGAGTTGACAGAGATTAATGAACAGTGTGCAGAGCTGCAGGCCCATGTTCATGTTTTAGAATATTTCCTGCAGGTTTTAGAGGCTTGCGGTCATATTGTGTAACAGCTTTGACCTCCATGTGTGCAGGATGCTCTGCGCAGCGATGATGATGGGAAAGAAGCACAGGACTGGTCTAATGCTCCCTAAAGCATCAGCACTCAAGCTTGTGAGGATTTCCCATCATGGAGAAATCCCATTACTGCTCACTGTACCTGGATGGGGGAGTGTGCTCTGGGGGTGGGTCTCGATGTCACTGTGTGTTTGATCATATTGAGGGGGGAGGGGGAGCTCCTTTTCTTCTCATGGAAGCAGAAATGTTGCAGCGTTTGCAGTCAGTGTTGACAGATTAAACAGTGCAGCAGGACAGGAGGGAAAGGATGCATTACTCAGGCTGAACGTCGCTACCGTGGTGCTGCTGTCCTTCCTCAGCAGGGAATCACGACTCACTGCTGAGTGAGGAGCTCTGCAGACATCATGTTGAAGCTGCGAGGGGAGATGGTGACGAGCACCGTCTCACACATTCAGTGTTGTCAGTGAAGCTGTTGAAATGTAGGCCTCATGTTCACTCTACATCTGCATCATCCAAAACTCTTTTTAAATGTTTAATCAGTTTGTAAGAGAAGGAAAATATAATACAAATCAATATCTATTGTCTACACACACCTGTCTTTGCAGGGTCACAGGGTCTCCTGCGGCCATTGGGTGAGAGCTATAATTAGTTATAATGTTAAAGTTTAGAGTCTGGATCTCTATTTGAACACTGGCATAGATCTGATATCTCATCTAAGATATTAACAGTTACTTATGATTCCAAAGTTGGAAGAAATTGGGCCAGTTTCTAAACATTTTGTCTGGGCAGGAGCCGTATTAAACTAAAGTCTTTAAACAAGTGCGGTCCGTGGGCCACATAGTGCCCCTGGACTGATTTTAAGAAGCCCTCAACTAAAATTTAACAATGTGTGTCACCTCAGAAGCACAAAAGGCAAATTAAAAGTAGCTGTCCCTGTGGTTTCATTCCTTTTATTGTTAGCCAGCAGTGCATTGTGATGACAAGAGAAACAAGACAGCCAGTTTGTCTTGTTTTTGTTTTTACAACAAAGTGTTTTAAACAGTAAATTAGCTGTTCCTGTAAATTCAATTTTCTCATATGTGCCCGTTTCCTGGTTGTGTTTTTGTTTCCTCCTAGCAGCATCTGAGATAAATATATTTATTTATGAACCTTTCTGGCAGATTTCCAGCGCAAACACAAACATCTGAGTCAGCTTCTGACCAGATTAGTGTCTTCTATCCTTGTAGAACTTCATACCAACAAGCTCTCAGCTTTTCTTCCCCAGATGTCTACTACTACTAGCAGTAATAATAATAATAATGCAAAAACATCAGCCAGTAACATAGTTTTTGTATATATTTTTTACAAACGTGATGATATTGTTAAATTTAATCAGTAATCACGATGCACTTTCTCACTGTTACACCTCTGGGACCTTCTTATCTAAAACTTTTCCCCACACTTTGCGTGCAGCCACTCTCACACCTACCTGCTACCAATGTTGAACAAGCTCTGCACTGGTGGCACCTGAGGAAGATGATACAGAGAACGTGGAGCTTGCAGGACCTTATTAGACGCCCTGAAGCCTTCCTTTCTGCAGTTGAAACTATCAGCTTGAAGTTCTTGATGATCCAGAAAACTAGGGCTGCAACTAACGATTATTTTGCTAATAGATTGTTCTGTTGACTATTTTTTTTTTTGATGAATTGATTAATAATCAGATACCAAAAGGTGCTTAATAGGAGATATTTTATAGAATTTGAACCAGGTGAGCCACTTGAAGAGTTCTGGATAGAGCATATTTACAGACAAAGAAGGTTTTGCTTCTTAAATGTAAAATGTATGTATGTGTTGTACAATTCTGGTCTAATTTCTGCTCTGAGAAGGTAGTTCTTTCACCCAGTGGGATGTTTTAGAGTCTATACTCCAGTTAACGTTTATTCAATTACTAAAGTAATTGACGATTATTTCAATAATCGATAAATCTCAATTAAACCGATTAATTGTTTCAGCCCTACAGAAAACTCTTCTTGTGAGAACATTTTGATGGAAAGTGAGGAGGAAAACATTGCTTAGACCAGAAGACTCCAGTTTTAGCACATCTGCTCCTCTTTTATAGCAATCCGTCTGCTGCTAGACCTGTTCTATAAGATGGCTGATCAGACGGGAAGGTCATCATTCGCAGCTAACATACAGTGAAACTGTACATCTAATGAAGCTCTTTGTGATGAATTAATCTGTGTCTGATCGCCCATGCTTAATAAACAGTAAACGTTAAACACATTCGTGTCTCTGCAGAAACATTTGGTGAGGACTGCACACCAACATGCTGAGCTGTGTTTGCGTTGTCTTTGTGTTTTGCTGATTTATTGTATTTCTGTGTCCTGAGTGTTTTCCTGGGTGTTACAGTCAGTTATGTAACCACATCATCCTCAGATCAGCAGATCAAACAAACCCCACGACTCCAGTCTGTGTTCAGGGTGACAGCTTTGGACCATGGAACAACCAAAACTGATTAGTTCAGCTGTAGAAAGGCAAATTTAAGGCCTGGTGAAGCACTTGTAGCTGATAGAATCTTCTGAAGGTTCTGTTTGGTCCTTTTTTACTGAGCGGGAAGAGAATCCATCGAGGTCACGATGCTCCTTTGTTTCAACCAGAGCTCTGCAGAAAACTGCTGAGCAGAAATTAGTTCAGATAAAAGGTTCAGATTTGTCTCTTTTGACTTTGCTTTTTTCACTCAGTGATTTCCTGTTTTTTTTGTCTCTGAAAGGAGACAGAAGCATGAATGAGTCATTTTGCACCTTTTCTGTTTTTATGACATTTACTTCTTCTTTAACTGATATTCATTTGTTTTTCCATAAAAAGTTCATTCTGCTTTAGATGTGACGTTGATCTATCTGACAAATTAATCCACTTTATTTATGAAAGAAAACAAGAGGTTGCCAAAGTGTCATATGTAAATAAATAATTATTCACTTCATTCAATTTTAGCAGCAAATACAGTTACTCATCACATAGTTTAATAAAAATGATATTATTTTTCATGAAACAGTTTAATTATAGGACATTTTTTTGGTTTATCAGATTTTTTTTTCTTTTAGTTTTAATAGGATGAAAGTTTTATTTAAAAGGAAGGAAATTCATTAACCTTAAAACAGATTTAATAAACTTTCATCAGTCAACCTGTTCATTTCCTTCATTTCCAGCATCCATCTACTGTTCTGCATATGTTTTTAAAGGCAATACGATAAGAAAGACTGAAGGAAACAAGGAAGGGCAGGAATAGAACAAGCGATTTTTAATTCAAATATAGGAATAAAGAAAACAAGGGCAACATGCAAGGAAGCACAGACAGAAAAGAAGGAAATAAGGGAGCGAGAAAAGAAAGTCAAGATGTAAGAGCACAGTGGATAGAAGACAGGAAAGGAAACAAGGAAAGGAGACAAACAAGAAAATATAGGAGAAAAGATATAAAAGGAAGGATAAAAGAACACAAGGAAAGGAAGGAAGTAAGCAAGTTAAGAAGAAAATGTCAGGTTGGAAGGAAGTGAGAAAAGAAAGTCAGGAAGGAAGAAAACAAGGGAAGAAGGAAAGAAAGTAAGGGAATGATCGCAGAATACAAAGGAAGAGAAAAAGTGACAAAAAATGTGAGAGGAATGTCAGAAGGATGATAGAGAAATTAGGGAGGAGTGGAAGGGAGAAATAAAGGAAAGGAAGCAAAGACAATAGGCAAGAAGAAAAGGACAAAGGGACATAAAGGAGGAAAGAAGGAATCAATGGAAGAAGAAAAGAGAAATGGATAATTTATAAAAAATACATTTCTGCCTTGCATCTTTGTTCTTATGTGTCTTCAGAACCATTCCAAACTGTTCTGAAGGAAGTTTTGTCATTTCAAACATCTGCTTCTGGTCGTCAACAGATCAATGGTTTAAATTCAGTTTCAGCCTTTCTGCAGAAACCAAAAATATATTTTATTCACACCAGGTCATTCAGATAATCTCTGGACCCTTTCCTGGTACCTGCAGATCAGGTTCCAGGTAAGAGGAGTAATTTCAGCTTCACAGTTCTTCTGGACCTTTTGTGAAACCTAAGATGAGACATCTTAGGTTTCACAAAACATTTGTGTTAATTATCTTTGTTTTGTCCACAGATGTGCCTGTTTCATGACTGCACTTGAGGTTGGAGACCTCAGAGAGCGAGATGATCATCCAGACCTAGTGAGAAGGTTCCTCTCAGCTGAACGCTCCAGCTGAACCTCTTCGTCCACATGTTCCTGCTGAGAGATAATTAGGTCTGTAAAAACCTATTTCTGAGTTCAGACAAAAAGACGAACTTCCAACATGGACAACCTGATAGACTTTGATCAGCCGTCCGAGGCCTCGTCTCTCTGCGTAGAACCTCAGCACCAAGGCCACACAGACATTTTCTCCCCTGAGCCCCAGTCGTCCGCCCAGCAGACCCCGCTCCTACCAGAACCCCTGGCCCCGACGAAAGACGGCTCCCGGCGTCCAGAGGAGGGACGCAATGAGGACAGTGATGCCACAGAGTCCGCAGACAGCGAGAACGACATGGACCCGCCGACTCTTCAATGGGAACTCAGGAGGTCATCTTCCTCGTCCGCTCACAGCGGAGAAGACGCAGACGCCGAGACGATAGAGAGGAGGCAGTTCATGAAGGCCTACGTGGAGAAGGTGTTCCACGGAAAGTAAGGAACAAGAATCTTTATTACGTATTTTATCTTTTCATTTAAAATTACAGTTCCAGCGTTATCGTGGGGCAGTGATACAGTTTAATGAGCAGGATGTTGGATCTATAGTCCAGTTTGTCCAGAGGTGTGGTTATCTCCAAACTCATTCTGTTTGTTAAAAACTGTAACAATGTTTTTCTCACTGTGTGACATTAAATTAGACTAAACTAGTTCTGTTTTAGGTCAGTTCAGGTAACCAAAATTATTTATGTTTGTTTGATGCTACGGTTATGACATATAGATTTTCCTTAGGATTTAGTGTCATTGTCCGGCATCTGACTCAGATTACATGTTTTAGGCTTCTGTCCACAAACTTCTCACTATAGTTTAATGTAATATTCTTAGAACTGGTGTTACTGGGTCAATTTGTTTGGCCTCCTTGCTGGCCGACAAATTTTTATGACTGATATCTCGTATAATAATGTCAGTCCATTCTTTGTGGCTATACGTTCTCCCGTTGTTCTGGGAAGACCCGCCACAAGGTGTTTATGGGACATTTTTGACCCTTGTTCTGGACGTGCATTTGTGAGGTCAGACGTTGTTGGAGAAGGCCTGGATCTCACTCTGATTCATCCTAAAGGTGTTCTCTCGGGTTGAGGTCAGGACTGTTGCCACACCAGACTAATCCATGCCTTTATGGACCTTGCTTTGTGCACTGGTGCATATGGATGGGTAATTATCGTACCATTCACCATTACTGTGAAATTATTTTTATCGTCAAGAGTTTTTGTCCAAATCTCCCATTCCTACTGCAGCCCAGTCGTGCTGGAACAGCAAGGAACCATCCCCAATCTGCTCATACACAGTTGGGAGCATGAAATTGTCCAAATCTCTTGTTATCCTGAAGCATTAAGAGTTTGGTTCAGTGGGACTATGGAACTATGGCCCATCTCTTGAAGAACAGCTCCACGCGATAATCCCAGTAAGACAGTGAGGTCATGTTATTCCAATGATAATCCAGCTTTTTTTCATGTTTAATCTCAGAGTTTTACCCTTAAATAAGGCAAACTAAAAATGGAACTAATTCAGGAGTTTTTAAACATTTTGACTGGTTTCCAGTATCAATGAGCCTCCTTCCAGTTCCTGACGAAAGCGAGTTTTTTTCCTCTGAACCAGCAAAGAGACACAAGCAGTTTAAGGTACCACAGCTGGTGGAGACAGAAGGAACTGGTACGAAATGACTATTATCCTGAGTGGATCTAATACTGAGCAGCATTATGATCCTACACCACCTGTCATCATTCCTCAGCAAAAACCCGAAAAGAGGATTTCTAGGACTGTTTTCCCTCTTCTTAAAGCCTGTGTGGTATGGGAGGAGTCCTCTGCTTTAGGCTGATTTGTTGTCCTGGTTTTGTCTCCCAGAATAACCAGAAACATTCAGACTCTTTTAAAAACGCATGACGCACCATCTGATCCCCCCCAGAGGACGACTGTCAGGGTGAAAAGTTGAACGAGCTTCTCTAAATATCGGGTCACATTTTGTCTCGTATCTCAGACTCTTTTCTATTCGTATTCTGCTGCTTCTCTTTCCAGTCCTGACAAGATTAAACTCAATGACCTGCTGCTTTGCTGTGCTGCAGTCCAGCCTGTCTGAAGGAATGCATGTTTCTTCATCGTATTAACCCTCTTCATCTCCTTCAGGATGGTGAAGTCATATTTCATTACATTTATGCATTAAAGACCCACAGAATGACACACAGGTTTAAATTCTCAGCATATTTTTACAGAATCTGAAAAATATCTCAATGATTCAGTTATGTGGTGTTTACCTACAGGAACCACACCAAATGTTTCACACAGATTTGATAAATTGCAGCTGAAGCTGAGTTTGTTTGGATACTGTTTTTGCAGGAAGGACTTTGGCCAGGAAGAGAAGGCGAGGTTTGGAGAGCTGTGCTGCGGAGAGAACGGAAAAGGCAGGGAATGGTTTGCCAAGTACGTCAGCGCCCAGGTGAGTGCATGCAGGCATCATGCCTGCCCTCTGACACATGGCATGAAATCACTGAAACGACCGGTTCAAAGAGAAGACGAGTGCAGGGAGAAAACTGAAGTGAGCCTGCATCCTGAAACACCCCAAGCTTTCACCAGGTTGCCTTTTATTTTAGGGCTGCCTTCAAACTGTGAACCAGATAACTTTCATTTCATCTCAATTAGCTCAAAATTCACTTTTCAAATCTATTTAAATAAGATTTATAATTAGAGATTGTTATTAAAGAATGATCTAATGAAGGGTTTGTCATGTTATGGTAGTAACAGTAAGAAAGAAACTTGCCCACAGTTACATGTACAGTTTACAGATCGAAATGTAGACGTTTTTGTCTACTTTCATTCAGTGTGTCTCCCACTGTTGCAGGACTTTTTCTGCCAAATCAACCCCGAGTGCAGAGAACACCTTCACCCCAATTCATTCCCATTATATTTCATTACATTTTTCTTTCTAAACTGGTATTTAAGGGTCTCTTTAACCCCTCATAGCTCCTACATAAAACACAGTAGACACATGAAAATGGACATCTGTGGCCACCAGAAGGTTCTAACACTCATGGTTCTGGTACAGCTACTTTTTATACAGTAACTGTATACTTGAGTTGTTACTTATAATTTATTTCTGTTTTCTAATAAAAAGAGTAAGGCTACAGGATCCTCGTCACCCCACACCACAGAAAAGGAGGGAATCACCATAGCAACATCCATGAAATTGAGTTAATTTTAAAATTCAGCTCATTTCAGATGTTCCTAAAATGGTTTTGTTTCATTAAATTTTTGGCTACATAAATCTGCAGCTTGTAGAAGAAACGGCTAAATAGCCAGAAGAAAATATTTATGTTTTGTTACTTGGAAATGAAGAAAAATAAATAAAACCATCTTTCTGACATTAAAACACAGGTTCTGGAGCAGAAAGACATCAGCACATCTTGGTTTATTTTATTGTAACCGTGTCATTCTGTCTTCACAGCGTTGCCACTCCAAATGTGTGAGTGAAGCCACGTTCTACAGGCTGGTCCAGTCCTTTGCAGTTGTTCTGTTTGAGTGAGTATGTTTGGGTTTAACTCGTTTTCACCGAGTTTGACTGGAAATAATGAAACTGGGGTTGTTGTCAGTTCTAAACAAGTTCTTCTTTTACACTTTAATCTGTTTTAAAATGCTCTGTAATCTCCAAACCTGCACGACTCCCACACCAGAGGTTATGAAGCTGTTGTAATTAAAGTAACATAAATTAATGTATAATTAGAATAAAACACCTATTCAGTTTTAAGGTTTTATGTATCAGGATGAAATTAAAATGATCATCTGTTCGTTAGCAGCTCTTAAAATGAGAGCAATCCAAGCCCAGATTAACAACACATCACATGATATAAAGTGTAATTATTTAATTAGCGAAGTTAAGATAAAATGCAGAAGAAGTGAGTGTAAAACATCTTTACTGCTTCCAGAGGAATTCAGAGAGAAAGCAGCAGCCAAGCGGCAGATCATCATCTGTAGCGTGTTTGGTGCTCTGGAGGCTCATGCAGCTGTGTGTTAACACAATGTCAGGGCGGAAAGACTAATGCAATGAATTTAAATGCATTTAGAAATTATGTTTAATAGTCAACAGTCACTGACCAAAACTGCTCTACAAGAAATGGCAAACCAGAGCCGCCTAAGGAACTTCTAAAGAACAACAAAAACTAGTTTTCATTAATTAGAAGCCTGTGAAGAAAAATAGGTTTTAGGAAACATTTAAAAATGGTGCAACAATTCAGGGACAAGTGAAATTCAGCATCCACCATCCATCCATCCATCCATCCATCCATCCATCCATCCATCCATCCATCCATCCATCCATCCATCCATCCATCCATCCACCCGTCTGTTGCATCCATCCATCCCTCCGTCCATCCATCCATCCATCCATCCATCCATCCACCCGTCTGTTGCATCCATCCATCCCTCCGTCCATCCATCCATCCATCCATCCAACCATCCATCCCACCATCCATCCATCCATCCATCCATCCAACCATCCATCCATCCATCCATCCATCCATCCATCCATCCATCCATCCATCCATCCATCCATCCATCCATCCATCCATCCATCCATCCACCCGTCTGTTGCATCCATCCATCCCTCCGTCCATCCATCCATCCATCCATCCATCCATCCACCCGTCTGTTGCATCCATCCATCCCTCCGTCCATCCATCCAACCATCCATCCAACCATCCATCCCACCATCCATCCATCCATCCATCCACCCGTCCGTTGCATCCATCCATCCATCCATCCATCCATCCAACCATCCATCCCACCATCCATCCATCCATCCATCCATCCAACCATCCATCCATCCACCCGTCCGTTGCAGCCATCCATCCCTCCGTCCATCCATCCAACCATCCATCCAACCATCCATCCCACCATCCATCCATCCATCCATCCATCCATCCACCCGTCCGTTGCATCCATCCATCCATCCATCCATCCATCCAACCATCCATCCCACCATCCATCCATCCATCCACCCGTCCGTTGCATCCATCCATCCCTCCGTCCATCCATCCAACCATCCATCCATCCGTTCTATCCATCCATCCATCCACCCGTCCGTTGCATCCATCCATCCGTTGCATCCATCTGTTCTATCCATCCATCCATCCACCCGTCCGTTGCATCCATCCATCCCTCCGTCCATCCATCCAACCATCCATCCATCCGTTCTATCCATCCATCCATCCACCCGTCCGTTGCATCCAACCATCCGTCCGTCCATCCATCCATCCATCCATCCACCCGTCCATTGCATCCATCCATCCCTCCATCCAACCATCCATCCCTCCATCCATCCATCCATCCATCCGTCCGTCCATCCATCCATCCATTCCATCCAACCCAACCATCCATCAATCTATCCATCGACACATCCATCCGTTCCATCCATCCGTTCCATCCTTCCACCATCCATCCATTCCATCCAACCATCCATCCATCTATCCATCCACCCATCCATCCATCCATTCCATCCATCCGTCCGTCCATCCATCCATCCATCCACCCGTCCATTGCATCCATCCATCCCTCCATCCAACCATCCATCCCTCCATCCATCCATCCGTCTGTCCATCCATCCATCCGTCTGTCCATCCATCCATCCATTCCATCCAACCCAACCATCCATCCATCTATCCATCGACACATCCATCCGTTCCATCCATCCGTTCCATCCTTCCACCATCCATCCATTCCATCCAACCATCCATCCATCTATCCATCCATCCATCCATTCCATCCATCTGTCCATCCATCCATCCAACCATCCATCCCTCCATCCATCTATCCATCCACCATCCATCTATCCATCCATCTGTCCATCCAACCATCCATCCCTCCATCCATCCGTTCCATCCATACATCCATCCACCCGTCCGTTGCATCCATCCATCCAACCAACCATCCGTCCGTCCATCCACCCATCTATCCATCCACACATCCATCCGTTCCTTCCATCCATCCCTCCCTCCATCCAACCATCCATCCATCCATCCATCCATCCATCCATCCAACATCCATCCGTTCCATCCATCCATCCGTTCCATCCATCCACCATCCATTCCATCCAACCATCTATCCATCCACCCATCCATCCATCCATTCCATCCATCTGTCCATCCAACCATCCATCCCTCCATCCATCTATCCATCCGTTAGATCCATCCATCCCTCCATCCACCATCCATCCGTTAGATCCATCCATCCATCCGTCCGTCCATCCACCCATCTATCAATCCACCATCCATCCGTTCCATCCATCCATCCAACCATCCATCCCTCCATCCATCCATCCATCCAACCATCCATCCGTTCCATCCATACATCCGTTCCAACCATCCATCCCTCCATCCATCCATCCAACCATCCATCCGTTCCATCCATCCATCCGTTCCATCCATCCATCCGTTCCATCCATCCATCCGTCCATCCACCCATCTATCCATCCACACATCCATCCGTTCCATCCATCCGTTCCATCCATACATCCGTTCCAACCATCCATCCATCCATCCGTCCGTCCATCCACCCATCTATCCATCCACCATCTATCCGTTCCATCCATCCATCCAACCATCCATCCCTCCATCCATCCATCCATCCAACCATCCATCCGTTCCATCCATCCATCCGTTCCATCCATCCATCCGTCCATCCACCCATCTATCCATCCACCATCCATCCGTTCCATCCATCCGTTCCATCCATCCATCCACCATCCATCCATTCCATCCATCCACCATCCATCCGTTCCAACCATCCATCATCCATCCGTTCCAACCATCCATCCACCATCCATCCGTTCCAACCATCCATCCACCATCCATCCGTTCCATCCATCCATCATCCATCCGTTCCAACCATCCATCCACCATCCATCCGTTCCATCCATCCATCCACCATCCATCCGTTCCATCCATCCATCCACCATCCATCCGTTCCAACCATCCATCCACCATCCATCCGTTCCATCCATCCATCATCCATCCGTTCCAACCATCCATCCACCATCCATCCGTTCCATCCATCCATCCACCATCCATCCGTTCCATCCATCCATCCACCATCCATCCGTTCCAACCATCCATCCACCATCCATCCGTTCCATCCATCCATCATCCATCCGTTCCAACCATCCATCCACCATCCATCCGTTCCAACCATCCATCCACCATCCATCCGTTCCATCCATCCACCATCCATCCGTTCCATCCATCCACCATCCATCCGTTCCAACCATCCATCCACCATCCATCCGTTCCATCCATCCGTTCCATCCATCCATCCATCCGTTCCATCCATCGACCATCCATCCGTTCCAACCATCCATCCACCATTCATCCGTTCCATCCATCCATCCATCCGTTCCAACCATCCATCATCCATCCGTTCCAACCATCCATCCACCATCCATCCGTTCCATCCATCCACCATCCATCCGTTCCATCCATCCACCATCCATCCGTTCCAACCATCCATCCACCATCCATCCGTTCCATCCATCCGTTCCATCCATCCACCATCCATCCGTTCCAACCATCCATCCACCATCCATCCGTTCCATCCATCCGTTCCATCCATCCACCATCCATCCGTTCCAACCAGCCATCCACCATCCATCCGTTCCATCCATCCGTTCCAACCATCCATCCATCCAGGAGAGCTTTTTGCTTTCAGGAGGTTAAGATCCTGAAGAACATCAGGGATACGGTCCAGAGATAATCTCAGAATTACCAACCTGTGGTTCTCTCAAGGTCTTGATAGGAAAAGGTGGTTTTCTTAATACGGCTGGAAGGATTTGAATCTGATTTTAAATGTTCTTGGTGTTTACAGAATGAGGTTTTACGATATTCTGCTGCTAGAATGTGTTTCTCCAGTTTATGGTTTATATGCAGTGAAATATTAGAGCTGTCATCCACAAAGAAACATTTATAATTCAATTCTGTTTTTACAGATGTTACCAGATGGACGACTACAGCCCAGCTAAAAACCTCATGACCATGTGCTTCACATATTACTACATCGGTGAGACCCGTTTCCATCTTCTTCTGCCAGAACTTCCTAGTTTTTTGCACATGGTTCCGTTTAAAAGAACTTACAAACTTTCCTTTTTCTTTGTTCTAAAAACCTGAAATTAGATACGAAGTTTGGTTCTTTAATTTAACTCTAAAGCATAAAAAACGTAAACAGCAGGTGTAAAACTTGACCGGCTTTCTTTTTCAACGGGTCAGGTAGGTTTTATGGCTTTAGACAAATTTCTTTAAGAGGAACGAGCTCTTTGGGTCGTAACGGTTGCTGACCCCTGCCATGGACTCTAACGGGATTTGTCAGAAGGAATGAGAGGACACAGCTGTCTTTGGAGATCCATAGCTCGGCTTTACTTTCCAGCAGAAACAACGGCTCAGAGAAAGTCAGACTTTACCTGATAAACTGACATTTTGATCCCTTTTACAGTTTTTACATGATAACAGTTTAAGTTTGACAATTTTTTTTTTTTCAGATTTTCCCACAGAAAGTTCTTCTAGATTCGAACCCTGTGAAATATTTATAAACGTTTCGATCTAAACTAGTTTCATTCCCACAGTTTCATCTCCACATCTACAGTTTTCTACATCAAAACTGAGGCATTTTTGTCTACTTTGTGTCTCCCATTGCTGTAGGAAGGAAGGGATTTTTTGTTGCCCTTCACATGTTTTGTTCTAAAATATTCTTCTTGTTTATGCTGTTGATGGTTCTAAGACTCGTCCGCTCTGTGAGATTCGATTATATTTCTAATCCGTTTTTAAATAAGACATGTCGTTGTAAATGATCGGTGCATACTAATTTAAAGATGCCTTGCTGCTAAGGCTTGATTGCTCAAACCAAAGAACCCTGGAGTAACCCCCTCTGCATTGCAACAGAAACAACAGCCAGCTGTGTTTGCATCACTGAACATCAGTCGTCTGTGCTGATTCAGATGGTTGCCGCCTTTGGTTTGTCCTGTGGTTTTTCTCTTGCAGCAACACCACAAATAAAGGCCAGACTTGTGCAAGCATGACGCCTTGTGTGACTAGTGCACCAATGTGACACAATGCATTGCATCAACATGCAGTTGACTCTCCAGGTTCCCCACCCATGTATTTTGTTTCATCCTGAAGTGAACCTGCAGTGAACCTTACTCAGATGTGACAACTGTTGCAAACAGCAAAGAAACTGGGTCCAAAGAGGAGAACTGCATCAGTTCGGCTGTTTGTTTAAAGGTACTTTAAGCTGATGGGTTAACAACTATTTTCATTTCCAGCCCACTGAGTTGTAGCTGGTTAAGGTGTTGCCAAAAGCTGCAGACAAACTTCAGACCAAGCTGTTTTTTTAAAGCCTCGATGTTATGCTGTAATCAGCTGTGAGATTAACCTGTCTGCAGAAGCTGAACCACAGATAGCTGCAGGTAAATCCTGGAAGGCAGCTTTCAGCCACATTATGAACAGGGATGCCTTTGAGGCTTTGACAGAAAATCATTTTCCTGAAGGTCTGTAATGACTGAAGTCATCATCTCTAACTCGTCTGTGCAGGGAAGTGCCCACCGTCTCCCTCTGACCTGCTGGATCCCGGTGGTCCGCAAGCCGGACTGGACTCGTATCTGAACAAGGCGAACTCCTGGCTGTCGGGGAAGAAAGATGCCGCAGAGCGCCTTCTTAAAAACACATCGAAATCTGACGTCAAAGGCTTCTTTGGAGGCCTGGAGAGCAAACTGAGGAGCTCAATGGCTCCCAGGTCTGAGTGAGTAACAAGGCGTCTCCTTTTAAATGAATTTCATTAAACAGTCTCCTCTCACTCCATTCCTGACCGAAGCTCTGCTTTCTGATGACAGGGAAGGCCCCGTTGAGATGAAACCCAAGTCACCAGGTATACTGCAGCAGAAATCAATTTTCCTCCTCTTCCTGTTTTCATACTTTGTAATTTGGTTTTTATTTTCTTTCTCCAGGGTCAGAGGCTCTGGAAGAGAAGAAAGAAGAAAAGGTTTATTTGTACACTCACCTGAAACAACAACCCATCTGGTAAGAAGAAATAGAGTCGTGAATTGTTTAATGTGAGGAAAATGAAACAAAAAAGTTAGTTAAAATTAAGAACATAAAAACTAGGCTGTGGTAAGTCTCTGAGGACCCTTTGAGGGGGTGACAATGCAGCTACTGATTGAAAATCCAACATATCTCAACTTACTTCGTTAGTCCTGATAGACCAAGTAAATTTCTAATGTCTTATTTAAAGCCCTTCCCAGAGTAGAGAAACAGCCCTGTTAGTGGTGTATCTGTGTGAACTGATCAGAAATTGTTAGCCTATGTTGCACTCATTCACTGTCACTCTGCACTGGAAACCAGAACAGAACTGGAGCTGTTTTCATTCCTTCCTTTCTGAATTTGTTCAGATTCTTTAAACTCAATAAATGCTAAACATCTATTTTAAAAGACTGAGAGAAAATGGTTAAACATGGTCAAACAGTACATGAGCTCCAGTTGGGTTTTTTTGGTTTTGTTTTTTATATAACACATACAAATATTACAGGTTTATGTACAATTGAACACAGTTACAAGCAATGAACTGGAAACATAAGCTACAGTTCTGGTGTTGATGTCAACATTATCCCCACCTACAGGCGCAGCATTTGTTATTACAGCATTCATTTAAACTCTTTGGACTTGGTGTTGGCATATTTTTGTATTTACAAACCAAAAATTCAGATGAGGTTGGTTGGATCATCAAAAAATGCCAAATGACTCGTTGCTATGGCGAGTCCCTCCTTTTCTGGACAGCAGGGGGACAGGGAACCCACAGAATCAGTTTTTGGTACCTTAAACAGCCAGACAGAAACATAGGCCAGAATTTAAATACAGTATTTAAGAAAAAAAAACATCGTACCAGGTGTTAAACATGATGCTTGTGGTAGGATGATCCGGGTTTTGCTCTCTAGCAGAACATCCTGAAGGAGAAGGTCCGGCCATCGGTTCATGACCTTAATCTCAAGAGCGCTTTGCTTTTGCAGCACAACAATGATCCACAGCACAACACCACTTCCACCTCTAAATGGCTAAAAAAAATGAAGGTTTTAGAGTGGCCTAGTTAAAGCGTAGACCTAATTCTACTGCTGGGGCATGACCTTTATGTTGTTGCATGCTCGAAAACCCGGTGATGCAAAAGACTCGTTTCCAGTTATCACAAACCAAATATCAGTCTATCAATCTGAACATTTAAGTGTTAAAAAAGACAAAAACAAATGAAATCGATAATTTAATAAAGATTTCAAATCCTTTTAACTCAATAAAAGCTCTGAACAGGTTCCAGCAGTCCCACGACATGTTTAGACAATGAATATAAATGGGTCTTAGAAAAGAGCCTTGAACTCTGAGTACTCCTCAGGAAAGTAGAGCTAAATATTCGGCCCTGTATTAGTCCAAAAGACCATCAGAATAAATGATTTATTGTTAAACATAAACTGATCAAAGAACCAAAAATGTACCAACCAACCAACCATACACCCCGACATCTGCATCCAAACTGAATGCCTATCTCTTGTTCCATCAAAGGTATCTAGAAACCTGGGTGTCACCCCCTGACCTTTAAAGATCATGTTGCCTTCATCGCTCGATAGTGCCGCTTCGCATTGTTAAACATAAGAAACATCAGACCGTACCTAACCCAACACAACACCCAGCTCCTGCCGCAGTCTATGGTCATCTCCCACCTCGACTACTGCAACGTCCTCCTAACTGGTTTCCCAGCCTGCGCTGTGCAACCTCTGCAGATTGTAGGGGGTTATGATTATTGATTGATTAATCTTGATCAATAATTATAATTACAAATCATAATTTGACAAAATCAATTTCTTAACCAAAATCCTCATTTATGAATCGAGACCAGAGATGTTTCTGGTGTAATTGTGGCTCAACGCCTTTGATAATTACAACCGTTAAATACTCCGTAATAATTAATAACTATTGCCGGAGATGTCACTGTTTAATCGACCGTTTCTGCCGAAACGTGTGGAACTTTAACCTTATCTTGACGGACAAATCACTTTGTGCACACAATAAACACAAAACGCTCTCTCTTTATCTATGTGAATATTTATTAATCTTCACCTACTCAACATGCAAAATTCTACATAACAAGGGTAACACATCTAACTAAGCAAAAATAAAGAAAACAGCAGTGGGTGTTGAATCAACCAGCATTTATGGCAAAATTGAGAATATGACGAAGAGGTGTGGTGGTGAGTGGAGAGTGGGCGGGGGCGCAACTCCAACTGTACTCAGTTATCCTGACCATAAAACTTCCCCCAACTCCTGAGCAGACAAAGAGTTATAAAACTTTTGGCGGCAAGCTAGTAAGCAGTGAGGTTGAAGACAAAGGAAAATGGAGAATTTTACCATGAGGTTATTTTAACAGTCCAGTCTTACAGCGCACCCGCGTTGACTCTCAGGTGGTAAAACATGCACTAAGCTAGGAACACAGCGGCTCCTTACATCAACACATCAAAGTTTCAATAAGCAAGGTTACATGCACATATCATTCAGAACACATGAGATCCTAACCAGCTATTCTGATCGCTCTACCACCTCTGACCCTGCCCAGGCCTTCTAATAAAGAAATAAAAGATTAAATAAAAGATGGGTTTTACTTGGTGAAGCTCCTTCTGGGGCAGCGAGTGAGAGGGAAAAAGGGGGAGGTTTTGAAGCGTTGTTGCGCGTCTGCAGTTACACTCCAAGAGAGCGGTCAGTCCCGTCCTTTGGTCTTCTTGACGAAAAGGAAAAAATAGGATCTGACCATCAGCAGTCGACTAGGGATGAAACACGGTGGCGGTTCGTTTCCACGAACTCCGTGTTTTTAGTTACGTGTTAGACTCACGTCTTCGATCGGCAAAGTGAAATTTCTGGCCTTCCTAGTCCAGAAACCTCAGTTATGACTTGTTCGTTGGCCAACGAGAGAGAATAAATGAAGACTCCACGTGGGATCTCTTCTTCTCCAGAGGATGCTTCAGTTGCGTGGTAACCGTGTCAAGGTTTCCAGCTGAAGGCGGGGTTTTCAACATGGAGGCCTCCATATATAGCGCCCTGTGACGTCAGACTTGGGGCGTGTCATATCAGCCGCCATGTCCTGGATACAAAATGGCGAAAGCACCAGGAGGCCTGGTGTCTGTGCAAGTAGTCCAATATTCAGCAACAAGTGGTCCAACAAGATGGTCCAGAAAGCAGCGGTGTGTCTGGTCTTTAATTAGTTCGTTGAGCTCCGCTTGCTACACTGAGCCCTATGTTACAACTCCAGTTGTCAAGAGATTGTCGGCTAGTAGTTCCCACACCACGCTCAAGACAATCCAAACTCTTTTCATGTTTTTTAAGATTTGTTTAGTCATTAATGTGCAACTAAATTCTCAAAATGTCTAATTTCTTGCTAAATATATTTCTTAAATTCAACCAAACATCGAGGTTAGATCTAATCTAACAGCCTGTGTCTGCTTCTTGCCTTTTTGAGGCAGTTTAGAGTAGATTTATCCCTCTAACCGTTTTCTGGGTCATGAACCTCGCATTTGGGAACCACAGATGGTAGGACCAGATCAGCAACTTTGTGCATCGATTAAAGCGTTGCAGGGTGATTCATATCAGAGCGAACTGACTGTTCGGCTTCATATTCCGGCTTGAATCTGCTTTTCATTTACAGCAGCATCTCCTGCAGCTCTGTGAAGCTGATGAGCCATGAAACGAGTAATATGTGAACGCTCCCTCTGTGACAGGCACACACTGAGATTCTGGAACGCTGCGTTCTTCGATGCCGTCCACTGTGAGAGGACAAAGAGATCTCCGACCACAAGGTGAGTCAAGATGGGAAGTGTGGAAATGTTTCTGTTTGAGGAAGTTTTGAGGAGCTGGAGTGATGCATTTTTGTCTTCTGTTTCTGCCTTTCCTTCTCCTCCCTCTCTGAAAAAGCTGTCGTTTCTCCCTCTTTCTTCTTGTTGACTTTAACTCTTTGTTTCCTTGTGCCTTGCTACCGGCAGTGGAGCGCAGGACGCAGAGAAAGACAAGAGGTCTGTCCCTCCTTTAGTCCGCTGCGCTAACGAAGGCATAAATGGTCACAATGAGAGAAAATGTCAGGATTAGAGGAGGTAGGGAAGTGCAGTGTAGGGGTGTCTGAGATATATTTATTATAACGTAGAGAGCAACAATGCAACATCCTCAGTAAAGCAAAAACTCCTAATTTCCTTTCCTAACAGCCTGTAAATGAACTGGATTTTTGTTGGGTTGGTGGACTTTGACCGACACAAACTGCCAACTTTGTTTAAAAGTACCTCAAATAAAAATAGCGGAGTTTGATCAAACTGAGAGAAACTTTGTCTCGATGAGCGAGCTGGAGTTTCATCAATGATTAGGTAAGCCTAACTTCCCACATCATGGTGCCACCACCGTGCTTTACTATGGGCTTGCTCCTCTTGTTAGACATTTAATCTAAACTAGAGTAAATTTGTTCAGATGTATGTTTAATCCAACTACAAACATGCAGTCTTAATTAATATTTTTACTGCTGAAGTGTTTTTATCTTTTCGTTTTGGTCGTTTCTTTATAAACTTTAGCTATGATTACTGTGGAAACTTTATGAAATGATGTTCTCCAGCCTTGTAGTTTTTCAGCCTGCAGAGTACAATTTGACCCCTTTGTTCCCTCTAAATAATGTCCGCTTGTGTGGTCTGGCCTTTCCGAGTTTGTTGAAGCGTTATTTTCCTTCACTTTTCCGGGTGTCTTGGGAATTTGACGAAAATTTCGTGTTTCATGTGGTTATTGTAACAAATTAGTTCTTTGTGGAGCTTTGTGGTGTTAATTCTTGTTCTGTTATATGTAGGTCCTTTAGAACCCCTTCACACAGAATAAGCTTTCCACAACATATAAGGCTTATTATAACATGGTGGGCTGGGTTTAATTTGGTTAAGCTCCTTCAGGTTGAAGGCAATGGTGCTGGTGCTCAATATTAGCACAGCCCAGGATAGTTTTTCTAAGCCATGCCGGTGCGTGAGCCATGTCATGGATACGCTGCCACCCCAACTGCCTCGCTGTGAAAGAGTTGTGCATGTTCCAAAACATCAGAAACAAATTACTGTCTATTTTTTGTGAAGGGGAGGCCCCTCCAATCTTCATAGAGCTTCATTCCAGCTGGATTGTCCTCCTTCCCAGTAGAGAAATGCTTCTAGAATGGTCAACACCCAGTTTGAAGTGGCCAGTTGAGCCTCTACGTGGTGTGTTAGACAAACAAGTCTAAACTTCCCTGGACCTCACTGACCTGCAGCCGATGGTCTGGAACCAGTTCCAGCAGCAGGCCTTCAGGGGTCCAAAGGCTTTCCTGATGAGGCAGGTTGGATCATTTTTAGAGGATTTAATCCAAATAAATTGGATTGTTGTGAAGTGTTTGTAGATTATTTGTGGAGAACAGGAAGCAAAGACTTCCTGACATGCCCTAAGAGGGTTGAGGTTTATTATGCACTGTGTGAAGAGGGTGAGGTGAGTCCTATCTGCTGGATCTAACCCTGAGTTTGGACCAAACTACTGGAATGACTTTCCTGCACAAGTGAATGTGTTTGCATAAATTAAAGGTTTTAATCAGAGATAAAAAATAAATCTTACAAACCTGTCTCCTTCCTAACTTAACTAGATTTAAGGAATTAATGTTTTTACTGGATTTTAGATATTTCTGTGCGATCTTCGTCTCCTGGCATGCTGTTGTGTCACGCTGCTGCTGCTCCTGCTTCTGTGATTGTTGCGTCCCCCGCCCACTGATGAGCGAACACATCACAGCCACAGTTATTTTCCTGACTGTGCAGGGAGATTTAGTGAAAGGACCGCAGTGATGTTTTTATTGGGAGCAGTGGAGTTGGAAGGTGCTCTCTGCTTCTTCACAGCTCACTGCATGTCCACACCAATAATCTGCCTTCAGATGAGACGTCATCTCCATCTGCATGCTCCCTCTGCTCGCCTCTGTTTCCTCTGCAGGAGATTTCCACCAGTAACTGTATTGATATGATGTTGGGATTAAATCAGATCATGTATTTATTAAAGTTAAACTACTCATATCCAGCTTCCAAGATTTCTAAGATACAGTGCCTTGCGAAAGTATTCGGCCCCCTTGAACTTTTCAACCTCCTGCCACATTTCAGGCTTCAAACATAAAAATATAAAATTCTAGTTTTTTGTGAAGAATCAACAACAAGTGGGACACAATCATGAAGTGGAATGAAATTTATTGGATGTGTCAAACTTTTTTAACAAATAAAAAACTGAAAAGTGGGGCGTGTGATATTATTCGGCTCCTTTACTTTCAGTGCAGCAAACTCACTCCAGAAGTTCAGTGAGGATCTCTGAATGATCCAATGTTGTCCCAAATGACTGATGATGATAAATAGAATCCACCTGTGTGTAATCAAGTCTCCGTATAAATGCACCTGCTCTGTGATAGTCTCAGGGTTCTGTTCAAAGCGCAGAGAGCATCATGAAGACCAAGGAACACACCAGGCAGGTCTGGGATACTGTTGTGGAGAAGTTTAAAGCTGGATTTAGATACAAAAAGATTTCCCAAGCTTTAAACATCCCAAGGAGCACTGTGCAAGCAATCATATTGAAATGGAAGGAGTATTAGACCACTGCAAATCTACCAAGACCCGGCCGTCCCTCTAAACTTTCATCTCGAACAAGGAGAAGACTGATCAGTGATGCAGCCAAGAGGCCCACGATCACTCTGGATGAACAGCAGAGATCTACAGCTGAGGTGGGAGAGTCTGTCCATAGGACAACAATCAGTCGTACACTGCACAAATCTGGCCTTTATGGAAGAGTGGCAAGAAGAAAGCCATTTCTCAAAGATATCCATAAAAAGTCTCGTTTAAAGTTTGCCACAAGCCACCTGGGAGACACACCAAACATGTGGAAGAAGGTGCTCTGGTCCGATGAAACCAAAATCAAACTGTTTGGCCACAATGCAAAACGATATGTTTGGTGTCAAAGCAACACAGCTCATCACCCTGAACACACCATCCCCACTGTCAAACATGGTGATGGCAGCATCATGGTTTGGGCCTGCTTTTCATCAGCAGGGACAGAGAAGATGGTCAAAATTGATGGGAAGATGGATGGGGCCAAATATAGGACCATTCTGGAAGAAAACCTGTTGGAGTCTGCAAGAGACCTGAGACTGGGACGGAGATTTATCTTCCAACAAGACAATGATCCAAAACATAAAGCCAAATCTACAATGGAATGGTTCACAAATAAACGTATCCAGGTGTTGGAATGGCCTAGTCAAAGTCCAGACCTGAATCCAATCGAGAATCTGTGGAAAGAGCTGAAGACTGCTGTTCAAGAACGCTCTCCATCCAACCTCACTGAGCTCCAGCTGTTTTTCAAGGAAGAATGGGCAAGAATTTCAGTCTCTCGATGTGCAAAACTGATAGAGACAAACCCCAAGAGACTTGCAGCTGTAATTGCAGCAAAGGGTGGCGCTACAAAGTATTAATGCAAGGGGGCCGTATAATATGGCACGCCCCACTTTTCAGATTTTTATTTGTTAAAAACGTTTGACACATCCAATAAATGTCTTCTTCACAATTGTGTCCCACTTGTTGTTGATGCTTCACAAAAAATTTGAATTTTATATCTTTATGTTTGAAGCCTGAAATGTGGCAAGAGGTTGACCAGCTCAAGGGGGTCGAATACTTTCGCAAGGTACTGTAGGTAAGAGATTTGTGAAGGTGCTGAAGAAAACAGAACATTTACTTGATTTTTTCCTTTATGTTTTTGGAACAAAACTGACCAAAATCAGATGTGTGTTTTCGATTTAAACTGTTCAGCCTCGGTGCCTCAACGTCTGCAGCTCCAGCATCTAAAGAGACGTGTTGTTCTCAGGCTCCGTCCCGTTCTGGTCAACAGCATTTCATAACTGCTTGAGGAAATCTCTTCACATCTGTTTCACTGCTTAAAGGTCGAATCATGCTACAGCTTTACATTTTACTGCATCTAGATATCTAAAAGTATATTAAAGGGTTTTAAATGTTGCAGGAATGCAAATACATACAGGTCCTTCTCAAAATATTAGCATATTGTGATAAAGTTCATTATTTTCCATAATGTCATGATGAAAATTTAACATTCATATATTTTAGATTCATTGCACACTAACTGAAATATTTCAGGTCTTTTATTGTCTTAATACGGATGATTTTGACATACAGCCCATGAAAACCCAAAATTCCTATCTCACAAAATTAGTCCAGTTAGCTGGTTCAGGGTAGCGCTGATTAACTCTGAAAGAGGAATATTGTTGAGGCATCCTCTTAACTCCAGGCATTAGTGCAGAGCAAGCCAGTTTCTCTTTGCTGCCTTCTAGAGCGGTAAGTTCAGAAATTAGCATATCATTAAAAGGGTCTCTAAACGAGCTATGAACCTAATCATCTGAATCAACGAGTTAACTCTAAACACCTGCAAAAGATTCCTGAGGCCTTTAAAACTCCCAGCCTGGTTCATCACTCAAAACCCCAATCATGGGTAAGACTGCCGACCTGACTGCTGTCCAGAAGGCCACTATTGACACCCTCAAGCAAGAGGGTAAGACACAGAAAGATATTTCCGAACGAATAGGCTGTTCCCAGAGTGCTGTATCAAGGCACCTCAGTGGGAAGTCTGTGGGAAGGAAACAGTGTGGCAGAAAACGCTGCACAACGAGAAGAGGTGACTGGACCCTGAGGAAGATTGTGGAGAAGGGCCGATTCCAGACCTTGGGGGACCTGCGGAAGCAGTGGACTGAGTCTGGAGTAGAAACATCCAGAGCCACCGTGCACAGGCGTGTGCAGGAAATGGGCTACAGGTGCCGCATTCCCCAGGTCAAGCCACCTTTGAACCAGAAACAGCGGCAGAAGCGCCTGACCTGGGCTACAGAGAAGCAGCACTGGACTGTTGCTCAGTGGTCCAAAGTACTTTTTTCGGATGAAAGCAAATTCTGCATGTCATTCGGAAATCAAGATGCCAGAGTCTGGAGGAAGACTGGGGAGAAGGAAATGCCAAAATGCCAGAAGTCCAGTGTCAAGTACCCACAGTCAGTGATGGTCTGGGGTGCCGTGTCAGCTGCTGGTGTTGGTCCACTGTGTTTTATCAAGGGCAGGGTCAATGCAGCTAGCTATCAGGAGATTTTGGAGCACTTCATGCTTCCATCTGCTGAAAAGCTTTATGGAGATGAAGATTTCATTTTTCAGCACGACCTGGCACCTGCTCACAGTGCCAAAACCACTGGTAAATGGTTTACTGACCATGGTATCACTGTGCTCAATTGGCCTGCCAACTCTCCTGACCTGAACCCCATAGAGAATCTGTGGGATATTGTGAAGAGAACGTTGAGAGACTCAAGACCCAACACTCTGGATGAGCTAAAGGCCGCTATCGAAGCATCCTGGGCCTCCATAAGACCTCAGCAGTGCCACAGGCTGATTGCCTCCATGCCACGCCGCATTGAAGCAGTCATTTCTGCAAAAGGATTCCCGACCAAGTATTGAGTGCATAACTGTACATGATTATTTGAAGGTTGACGTTTTTTTTATTAAAAACACTTTTCTTTTATTGGTCGGATGAAATATGCTAATTTTGTGAGATAGGAATTTTGGGTTTTCATGAGCTGTATGCCAAAATCATCCGTATTAAGACAATAAAAGACCTGAAATATTTCAGTTAGTGTGCAATTAATCTAAAATATATCAATGTTAAATTTTCATCATTACGTTATGGAAAATAATGAACTTTATCACAATATGCTAATATTTTGAGAAGGACCTGTAATTTTTCAGAGGCTCTAAATGCATTCTTAGTTCAATCTGATTTTATTTATTTTTCCAAAGTAGGCAGACAGAAAGTTATGTGGAGAGAGGGGCAAGACATGCAGCACAGGTCTCTGGGATCGGGACTCGAACCCGGGACAGCTGAAGCATCTTCTGTTGGTCGCATGCTCTACCGCTACGCCACGAGCCACGCCTTCAGTTCATTTATTTCTAATCAGACAAGACAGTTGGCAAGATACACAGGAAGCAGACAGGAAAAACAGAATCACTGATTGCTTTGGAGATTACCTGCTTTTCTTGGGAGCAGAGGGGGAGGAGCCCAAAGCATCCTTCTTTTCTTTAACGAGCCAGAAAAAAACGTGGACATGAATTTAAACCTGAAAGGTAGAAGTTGTATCTAAATATTCTTGAGCCATGAACAGCAGAACCGTCTAGTAGCCACACGTGCATTTCCATGTGTCTACTGTGTTTTCTGTAGCAGATATGACAGCTTAAAGAGAACTAGAAGTGAATGAGCATTAGGGTATGCACTCTCTGCACCCTGGGCTGATTTGGCAGAAATCTGTAAGTCCTGTAGCAGTGAAAGTGTGGGCATGAAATTAGTTCAAATCAAAACGTTTCTGAATATTTCACAGGGTGGGTATCTAGAGGGTGATATCAGGACACACAAGATGAACATACTGTTGGAAAATCTGCCAAGAAATTATCAAACTTAAAGTGTGATGGTTTAAAAACTGGAAAAGGGATCAAAGTGCCAATTCAGTCAGATAAAGTCCAACTTTCTGTGAGCTGTTTAAACTTTGATGGTTTTTCTGCTGGAAGGTTTGGCTGAGTTACGGAGCTTCGAACAGGGATAGGTTTTGTGGTCTGTGGGAACATTTTCTACAGTTTTTTGTGAACTTCATAAACACTGAATTCTGGATCTCTGTCCAAATTTATAGCATCCTATTAAATCACACCTTTTGATGTATTTTTTGTAATTTGTCTTCAGTGACCAGCTTCATGTCTTTGATGTACGTGATTACAGGCATGAAACCCTTTCCTGCTGCTGTTTTTATTTGTTCTCCTCATCTGCTTGTGATGAATAAGGATGATTCTCAGTGAAGGAATCATTTTTTGTTATGCTGCTGATGGCTGACTCATTTCATGTGTAAGACATATAACTCTGCACCAGCTCACAGTTCCAGGGCTGGATGTCTTTGTTGATGTCTAAAACTTTATTACTGAGCTGTAGTTGTTTTTTTGCAAAGTGTCAAACATCCTGTAGCTTTGTGATCACGCCACCACCTGTGGTTTACACCACACAGGCAGCCCTGAACATCCTTTGCTTTATGCTGCTTTGACACCCAGCCCTGACCTGTTACTGCAGGGAAGCTGAACGGGCCAATCAGGAATCAAAGCTAATTACAGCTCTGTCTGATCTGCAGAGAGAAGTGGTGTCACATGACCCAGGAGGAGAGAGACGACAGCTCGAAAATCGATGAGAACATCGCTTTTGGCCAGTTGGGGTAAGAAAGTTACTGCAGATGGTTTTGCCAATGGAAACAGGTCTGTTGATCATAAATACTGATGAGATTAATGCATAAAAAATGCATAGTTCACATTTTTTCTTCTATAGTAATATTTTGACCGATGGCTGATCTCAGACCAGTTGCATGATTGTAAAATGTTATCAGTTGTGAAGTTGAAATGTTGTTCAACCTGTTACAAAAACAGCCCAACGTTGAATTCATGCAGAAAAATCTAGTTTTATATCCACTGGTATTCAAATTTTAATTAAGACTTCATTAAAATGTAAAAGTCCAGAATAATCTTTGTGTGAACATAACTCTGCAACTGCAGCACCTTCCAATTTCAACTTGTCCATGTTTTGTCACGTTACAACCTCGAACTTAAACGTGTTTTATTGGGATTTTACGTGATACACAAACACAAAATGGACCATAAGTGTGAAGTGGAAAGAAAGTAATACTTTTCTTTCTTGCTTCCTGAGTCTTCCTGAGTCAAAACGTTGCAGGACTACCTTTCACTGCAGTTACTGCTCAGGTCTTTGGGGGTATTTTTGTCCAATCTTCTTGCAAAATAGGTCAAGATCGGTGATTCACAATTGGATATTGGACTTTGACTGGGCCAATCTAGCCTATGAATATACTTCGATATAAACCATTTTATTGTAGCTGTGGCTGTAGTTTTTAGGGTTATTGTCCTGCTGGAAGGTGAACCTCCACTTTAGTCTCAAGTCTTCTGCAGCCTCTGACAGGTTTTTTTCCAACGATTGTCCTGGATTTAGCTCCATCCATCTTCCTATAACTCTGACTAGCCTCCCCGTTCCTGCTGAAGAAAACGAACCCCTCAGCATGATGCACTCATAAAAACAACACAGACATTAAAAAGAGCATGCCAGCTCACCTCGGGCCTGGATAAATTAACCTCTGCTCTGTTTTGCTTTCATTGAGGCTCAGAATATGTACAGCCGTCCCAGCCTTGACATTTCCAAGGTTTATAAGGTGTTTGAGAAAGTTGTCTGCGTATTAATGGAAGGAGATGCCATGTTTTTCAGTATTAACACTTAATAATCTGTCACTCAAAGAGAAACAAAGCTACTTCACTAACATTTGATGCTGGTTGTGTTTTCAGGACTTTCACCCATAACATGCTGGCCTTTGGTCTCAGTAAGAAGCTCTGTAATGACTTCCTGAAGAAGCAGGCGGTCATTGGGAATCTGAATGAAGGTAAAGCTTTAGAGAGACATAATAATTCTTCATTTTGTTTAATTTAACAGCGAGGAAGCATCTGTTTCTACCTCTGATCCTTCAGCACAACTCTCATGAGGTTTCCACAGCATATCAGTCAGGTTGAGGACTGGACTTTGAGTGGGCCATTGCACCTTTCTTCTTTTTCAACCATTCTGCTGTAGATTTGCTGCTGTGTTTGGGATCTTTGTCCTGCCGATGAGCTCCAGATGTCTGCGGGGGGTTCCAACTTGGTTCCATTTTTAACAAACAACACATCTTGTATCCTCGCAGGAAGCCCACTTAGACCTGTACATTGATATATGTCCTCTTGAATCTTGAGTCTTTCGACAAATAAATGTTGCTATCAGAGTCAAGTACGTTTTCTCAACACATCCTTTGCTTTATGCTGCTTTGACAACCAGCCCTGACCACATTTGATCCACATTTTATTTTATCTAGAAGACACCACTGCAAGTGTCAACAAAAACGTCTTCAAACCCATTTAGACTCGGTTTGTAATGTGGCTTTCAACTCAACCTGAGTTAGGTCATGTTTTCTTTTATTTTTGCATCGTGGTTTTATAAGTCCTGGTTTTCTATCCTTGTCCTTTCACTCATGCAGTACTTTGAGCAACACTTTATGTCTGTTTATAAGCAAACTAAATAAACTAAAAGAATAGAAGATAATTAGACTGCAGATTTAATGCAAAATATATGTGTTTTCTGTTTTCTCTGCCTGCAGAGCAATACAAGCTGCTGAGCGACCACATTGAGAAGATGGCGGCAGAATGAGTTGGAAGACGGTGCCGCTTTCCCTCCAGCTTGTCATCGTTCCTGTATTTATGTGGTCCAATGCTGAAAAATATTATCTGCTGTGCTGAACTCCCTCTGCAAACAGTTGGAATATGAGCAATAATATAAGACCATCAGCTCTGTATAAAGGAACCAGTGGGACCAAAACCCTGAAGCAAAGTCATCATGTGTTCATGTGCAGGTGTCACATATCTCTGTCTGACTGGTTTCTGGTGTTATTTCCAGTCAAATGTGTCTCATTAAGGATTCAGCATGTTGTGATCTGATGTTCAGACGTTTATTTGTTCCTTGATGTTCTGTACCTTCCATTTTTAAACTGACAGAGTCCGACACAAACAAGCAAGATGTTGACTTGATTTAAAGCTGTAATCTGTTCTTTCATGCTGGATGTTAAACACAAAGATTTACACCAGCTGCGCCAGGTCCACCTTTACAACAAAAAGGACCTTTAAAATGACGTGGGGGTGTGAAACTGACACAGTCTCATTTTAACTGCTTTAACCCAAACACACACAGATTTATCTCGCCTGCTAAGTGCCTTCTGTGGAAGTAATTCGTTATTCCTGAACATCGCCACGCTCCGTCCCTCTCCCACTTCCAGGTGACTTCATCCGTTTTGTGAGTGACGTGTCGGATCTTTCCGAGTCACCCATCTCTTGGATCCTGCTGCATGCTGCATGTCCAAACCCAGTGAATGCAGTTAGCTGCTGTTACTTAGTCCTGCCACTAAGGGGCAGCATTGTGTCATGTATGATCAGAACCATGACTGAGGCTCCTTCTGGCTTTCTTTTCATACTCGTGTTCACATTTAAATATCTGGTGTAAATATATTCCTCCGTGTGCTGCCTCGTGATGGTAAATGTGTAAAAATTAGCCGTAGAGGTGTTGTAGCGCCCCCATGTGTCTGTCTGGTGTGGTTCTTCAGTGTTCTCTGTGAAATAGAAAGCATTTCCTCTGCAGCTGCATGTTTCCATTGATCCCTGTGAATCAGTCCATTTAGAATGAAAGTTTGTCTGATCTAAGGTGTTGGCAGTTGTGTTGTACATGTCAGCTCACTGTAAGCCCTTTGCACTACATTTACTCTCTTCATGTCCATCCATGAGTGTTTCTGGGTTCTAAGTGGAACTGTAGATAACTCCAATGTGTTCAATGTTAAATTATTGTAATGAAATACAAAAACCAGGTGATTAAATTGTGAATATGATTTAAAATAAACATTTCCTCTTTGTGACTTCTTTCCAGGTTGCTCCTCTGTGGTTGTGTGCAGTATGGAGAATGCAAAAAACAGTTTGTAACATTTATCTTGACTTCCTATTAATGGCATTAAAAAGTTGCAAAGAACGACCTTTTATCACCAAAACACTACCGGAAGTCAGCAGAGAGAGAGTCTAATACAGACTTTATAGGTCCAACACTTTACTCGAGCTAAAACTGCTTCAAAAATCAGCTGCCCAAAGGTCCTACCCTGTTCTTTTTTCATTCCTTCTATCCTTCCTTGTTTCCTTCCTGCATTCCTTGTTTCCTACCTTCGTCCTTTATTCTTTGTTTCCTTCTTTCCTTACGTTCTTTCTCTCTCTCAAATAAAAACACGACTTCCTTGTGTCCTTCCTTCCGTTCCTTCCTTCTGTTCGTTCCTTTGTTCCTTCCTTCCTTCCTTCCGTTCGTTCCTTCCGTCCGTCCGTCCGTTCTTTCTTTCTTTCTTTCTCTCTTTCTTTCTCTTTCTTTCTTTCGTAAACTTTATTATATTTTTCAAAATGTAAAAGACTGATAAGTTTTCATATTAATTGTAAAGGATAGATGTCACATTATTTTTGGGAGAAGGTTGGAAATGATTGAGGGGCCAGACCCTTTTAGAAACCTCCAAGCTGTCAGATCTCACTGTAATCTCATAAAGGGGGTCTTGATCTCTGCACTTATATTTTCTCTTTTCTTTATAAGATAAAAGAAGCTATTAAAACAAAACATCAGTGCCAATTAAAGATGAAGCTGATTAAAATCATTTCTGTTCTAAAAGTGACAAAAGAAATTATTTAAATTATTTTTAGAGCGTTTTTTTCTGCAGGGACCTGTTTGGGTCCCAGGGGTCTTAAGTGTGAGTTTTTCTGGGAAGATCTCAGAGGGTTAATTCTGTAAGCTGAACACATAACACAAATATTTTTATAAGTATGAGAAAATGTAGCCTGGTTTATTTATTCTTGCATCCCATCCCACAGAGACACACACAAACATCGGCTTTGATTATTTGACATTATTTAAATAAACTGGAGCTATGACATTGATTCTAAAAGAGAAACATTTTAACGGAACCAGATGCGACTGGAAAACCTGAACGCGTTCCTGTGCAGTTTGGTTTGTCTGGATAAGTAAGAGCTGAGAGTTGATGGAGACAATGTGCTTCAGAGTTTAAGGCTCCATCTTTCTGCCATTTTCAGCTCGGTATATAAATAAACAGCAGTCACGCTAGCTGCACTCTGATTGGATGGCATGCAATGAGCTGTGAAAGACCCGTCAGCGGTGTCACACTATGAACACCCTGCTCAATCTAATTAATGCCAGACCTCTGCAGTCATACAACATGGAGGGCAACACTCTGAGGCCCCATTCAGGCTTTAAATATGAGAGTAGATCCATTCAGTCATGGATGTACGGCTGCTATTACTGCATTTACAGAAGGAAAACAGGACAAAACATCTAGCTAGTCACAAATTAAGCATCTTTAATCACTAAATGTCTTTTAAGCAGATTCTAAATAAAATCTGATTTTAAAATAATCACAATCTGGGATTAAAGGAAGCGACAGTCTCAGCAGGCCTGCTCATTTCAAGGTGACAAAATGTGCTGTATGGTGGTTAGCTGCAAGAAGGTGCTGGGTTCAAATCCAAGCTTCTGCATGGAGTTTGCATGTTCTCCCTGTGCATGCATGGGTTCTCTCTGGGTACTCTGGCTAACTCCCACAGTCCAAAAGCATGACTGTTCGGTTCGGGTACTTGGTCTCTCTGAATTTATTGCATGTGTACACAGTTGTTCTGTGTGCCTCTGTGATGGACCTCTCGCCCAATTCCTGCTGAAAATAGGCATCACCACCCCCCCCCCCCCATGACCCTGGACGGATAACTGGATTAGACAATAAACGGGTGGAAGGTGACAAAGCAAATCTTTAAAGGGGCAGTGTCTGAAATCTACTGCCATCTACTGGTGAAGTTGTTAATGGCAACCGTCTGAATGCAGCAAACTGCATCACAAAGTTAAAACATATGCAGAGAACAGGAAAAGCCTCACTTCAGCATTATTTGTAAGAAGATTTCTCTTTTATCAGCAATGTCAATTATTAAGCAGCAAAAATGTTTGTTTTATTTTCTGCCCGTGACTGTCTGAACTGGCAGCTTTTTGTTCTGAGTTCGAGGTGAAGTTCTAAAATAATCTGTTGTCAGGAAGTCCTAAATATGGGGATCGGAACCACAAACATTCAAAGGCCCCTCAGAGGCCGGGAGACCTGGGAGGACCACCCCAGAGAAGAGCAGAGGAGAGCTCCAGGGGAACCACCCAGAATCTACAGTGCAGAAGCCCCAGGGAGCTGCAGCGACAAGCCTACAGGCCCCCCCGGCAGCCATGTACGCTGGAGCAGATCCAGCCGTGGACCCAGAGACCCGAGACCCTGGGACACATCACCCCCCAGCAGAGACCCGACAGAGCCAGGGGGCCCAGGCCCCACCAAGCAGCCACTGGGAGTGAGCCGACATGCACCAAAGCACCCAGCCCCGGACACCGAGAACCACTGATGCACCTGCAGGTAGAGACACCAGCCACCAGCAGTTAGTGAGATGGGGAGGAAATAGGCCCCACATCTGGGGCTTAGGATGGTCCAGGAGTGGGGGCAGCCCAAAACCCAACCTGACAGAAAAACAGGCACACACAGTTATAATCACATGTTCCAACCCAACAATTATACAGAATTTCCAAAACAAAGTTACTGACATATCTGTCTGGAAAGGGTTACAGGGCCATTTCTAAGGTTTTGAGGCTCCAGTTAATATCAGTAAGAGATATTATCCACAAATGGAGAAATCATGGTGCAGTGGTGTACCGTCCCAGGAGTGGCCGACCTACCAAAATTACTCCAAGAGCACATGGACCACAAATCCAAGATGTCACAAAATAACCCAAAACAACATCTAAAGTAGTGGTTCTCAACCCTTGTCCTCGAGGCCTACTGTTTTACATGTTTTAGATGCGTTTCTGCTCCACCACACCTGATTCAAATGATTGCATCGCCACCTCAGTATGCTATAAAGTGCTACAGAAACCTGCTACTCACCAGTTTATTTAACGGGTGGCAGCAGAGAACCTCCTAAATCATGCAGGACAGTGGATCCTGAGGACCAGGATTGAGAACCACAGGTGGTAAGCTCCAGTCCTCCAGGGCTGGTGTCCTGCAACTTTAAGATGTGCATGTGTGTTCTTCAGCTTCACTTCTTCAGTACATCAATATAAAATAATTAGGTCATTAGTAGAACTCTGCAGAACTTGAATGAATGCTGAGAAGGTAATTCATTCGTTAGATTCAGGTGAGCTGGATCATGGAGAGTTCTAAAACTTGCAGGACATTGGACACCGAAGACTAGAGTTTGACGCATGCAGGGCCTAAAGCACTGCAGGCTCCAATTGCTTCAGTTAAGGTCAGAGTTCATGATTCAACATTAAGAAAGAGAGACTGGGCAACAATGGCCTCCATGGGTGAGATCCAAGATGGAAGCTTCTGCTGACCAAATACAACATAAATACCAAAAGCCTTTTGATGATCCCCAAAACTCTAATAAAACATTCTGTGGACTCGCAAGACAAAAGTGGAGCTTTTTGGAAGTTAAATGTCTCGTGTCTGAAATTAAATCAGCATTTAAGCAAAAAAACCTCACACAGCCAGGTGGTGGTAGCACCAACATCCAGTTCCAAAGTCCCATTTCTTCCTCTTCACGACAAGCTCCATGCTCTACATACAACACAGCTCCGATGCATTTATAGACACTTTGGAAATACCAGCTTCAACAAACATGTTGGGTTTGTGGGAGAGCAGCTGTGCAGCATAAGTCTTCGGGGTTTGTTTGGCTTTCAGGCCTCAGATGAAGTGTGTTTGATTTTGTGTGGAGACGTTCTGTGACGTCGCTCCACTTCCGGCAGGATAAAGTGTTAAAGTCAGGGTGGTCCTGGTCTGAGAGTGGCAATCCTGCTGCCGTGTACAAGTCTTCAGACACACACACACACACACACACACACACACACACACACACACGTGCATACACTCCCGGTGGGATTGTAGCTATTTGTTTACAGTTGGAGAAAGCAAAGTTGCAGAGATGTTGAAACATTTTTTACGTCTCATTCGCAGAGCTGAGGGTGCAGGATGTTTTCCCTCAGAACTTCAGTTTGTGGAGCTTCAACAGCAAGATCCAAATGTTAAACATACAATAAATATTTGTTTCTGTGTGTCGCAGCACTGTTGAATACATATGCAAGAATACTCTCCATGTTTAGGCTGAACCTTCAGAAGAAAGAGGAACCGCCGAGGAACGATTCGATTTGGATTTCTTAAAACTAGTATTTGAATTTAAGATTTGATCCAAATAAATGATAAAAAAAATCATGAAACTTAATTTAAAGCTGATGTTTAAAGGAAAACCAGTTAAAGCAGGATCACATGTTGCACAACTGACTGTTGACTGAGTCATTTTATGAAAATGTGAAATATGTGAACGTTTTTTAATATTTAAGTTCATCCATTTTCTCACATTGTCCAATATTATCTTATTTAAATCAGTCTTTTTACTTTACAGGGTGTAAAAAAACGATTACAGCAGACATTTTCAAAACCAAAACATTAAAAGTATTAAAAAGCTTTATTTACTGAAATGTGTGAGCTCAACGAGAAGATGCAGGGTTTCTGCTGTGCTTCCTAAACATGAAGGTCATCAGATCTCATTCACAAAAAATTCTTCAAAATGTTTGCATGAAAAACAAGTGTTGCTGTAGTGCACAGTTTTAACCTAATTTTATTTATATTTTTTTTCATCTTTTTCCACATTCCTTTTGCATTTTGCATTTGTTATTAATATTCATTTTCTGTGGACATTTTGATTTGAATCACATTTTACAGATTATTTCAAATGTAACATGTTTTGGTTTTATTTTTATTTTAATTTTGACAATTGTTTTATAATTTTTAAAAATATTCTTGTTTAATTTTTACAAATTCCAAATTTTATTTGGATTCTAATTCCTTTTTGCTCAAAATACACTTTTTTTATTTAGCAAAAATGTTTGCATTTTATCATTTAACCTTAATTTTTTTTCTTAAATCTAATTAAAAATTGGATTTTGTTTTAATTGTGTACATTTTTTTCTTAATTTTACTAAATTAAAATTTTGTTTTGATTTCTAATTACCAATTAATTTCTTATTTTTTTATTTATTTGAAATCTTTTGTGTTTTGCGGATAAAATGAGTGTGAAAACACATGCCCCCCGTCAGAACCGAACATAAAAAATTGTTTAGCCTCTTGTTGAATTTCTGAGTTAAAGTCCAAACTGAGAAACCTCAACACCTCCACAGTTAATTTCTCACCAGTCCTGACCTCAGAATCAAAGATGGCTGCCTCATGCATTAAAACCGCTTGCAGCTGCAGTAAAAAAGAAACTTTTATTTGCACTTTGATCATTTTTATGTCACTTGTATCAGTCCCACATGTAGTCTGACCTCCGTCCTCCTCGTGAACATGTTGCTACAGTGTGTGGATCCTGAGGAAACTGATAAATTCATTTTGGCTTCTTTTCCCTCCAGGTACTGTCCCTCAGCACATTAATGGATCTGGAAAACGGAGTTAAAAGATTTCATTTTTTAAAGGTTGATGAACTGAGGAACTGTAATGAATCGCCTGAAAGTACTTGAGTGAGTCCCAGAACATCAGAACCAGGTTGTGGGTCTCATTTAGGATTCGCTGCAGGCCTGTTTCATCAGAACTCATGCTACTGTTGCTGTACATCTGCCTGTGTGTTTGGGTCCATGTTGTAAACAGCATCAGTGCCTCTCTGGCGGACATTGTGACTTATTGAACTAAGTAAACCTTACGTGATTAGCACCTAATGTCTCCTGAACCGACCCCATCAGTCTTCATCACAGCGCTGCCCTCCCGCCTGGTGCTGAGTGTGTATTTGGACAAGCGGAGGTGGTTTATGCAGGGAGTGAAAACATATAATAAACACCAGGATTAGAGGCCTTTTTGATCCAGAGAGCTCCAGACGGAGATATTTAGAGCAGAGATGGGGCTTGATTCCACATGAAACTAAGATAATGACTCTACCAAGATCTGCAGCCATGTTTGTCTCAGAAGTCTGGTTGAAAACTGAGACATCGAGACAGTTTTTGGTTCAGAATGCTCTGAGCTAATCTTTCTAAAAGCAACATAATTAACAATTAGCTGTGGTTCACTGAGTTTTCCTTAATAAAGAAAACTAGCAGGGTTGCAGCCTGACCACCTCTGTTTCCAATCCTTTCCACTGGATGAAATCCCCACACCGATGTAGGAAAATGAACAACAAGGCATGGTCAGTGCAGAAGAACACATGATGTCCCTATTTCAACTAAAGGCATCATTTATTACAGTAGTAACATTGTGGACATGCACAGTAGACTGAAAGTATCCAAACCCCTTCCTTGACCTTTTCCACATTTGATCATAAAACAACTACAAACTTTATTCTTATTATTTGTAGTATCTTGTGAATTTGACGTGATAAACACATAAATTATTAAAAGCCTAAAAGTAATATTGCATTAATCAGAATCAGAATCAGCTTTATTAACCAAGTTCGTGCATACAAACAAGGAATTTGACTCCGGTACACTTTGCTCTTTTGTTCTGTTTTTGCATTACAGAATATACAAATTTACAATTTACAATATTCACATATCTAACAGAAAAGGTGCATTTGCAACATCTGTATGCTGTTGTTTTGTACTTTATTAAATGTTCATCAGAGAAACAGCCTGGGGGAAGAAACTGTCTCTGTAGCGGCTGGTTTTAGTGAACAGTGCTCTGTAGCGACGGCCTGAAGGTAAAACTCTAAACAGTTTATGTGCAGGGTGTGTGGGGTCTGCAGAGATTTTAGCAGCTCTTTTCCTGACCCTAGACCTGTATAAGTCCTGGATGGAGGGAAGGTCAGCTCTGATTATTCTCTCTGCATTCCTGATTATTCGTTGCAGTCTGGACCTGTCCTGTTTGGTGGATGAGCCAAACCACACTGAGATGGATGAAGACAGGACAGACTACTGCTGATGAGAAAATGGAGACACCTGAGCAGTACAACATCAGAATGTATTCTTTCTGAAGCTCTTTCATTAATGCATTCAGAGAAATGAACTTAGCTTTGAGCTGCAGCTACATTTTTTAATTCAATTTCTCTCTAAATCTATCTCAAGCAGTCACTGGCAGAGGCGGCCGACACTCTGGACAGGTCGCCAGTGCATCACAGGGTAACACAGAGAAACACAACCATGCCTAAGGGCAGTTTAGAGTAACCAATTAACCTAAAAGTTGTGATTTTGGACTGTGGGATGAAGCACAAAATGACCCCAATGCATCAATGTGAAGCTCACAACAGTAAGTGACCAGTTAGATATATATAAACCAAATTTGTTTTGAAATGTGGCCCCTCCTAAAATGACTCCTAAAATTCCCAAATCAGCCCCATTTCTGTGGTTAGTTTGATGTTCCTAGTCTGTTCCTCGTGTTTTTTTAGGGTGAATGGAAGCTGAAGAACAATGAAAGATAATGATGATGAATTATCTGCAGGACCAATACAAGAGGTTCTGATAATAACGTTTCACAGAATGCAGCAAAGCGATGCCGTTCTTCTTGGACTTAAAACCTCCTCCATGTCAGGGTTCATGATGCTGCCTGCATATAGAAGGTCTGTGACCATCAGCTCAGTTTGTTTTTTCTCACAACAAATAAATCGGACAGGATTTCCTCACCGTCTGAGCCGGTTTCTCAGGAGGATCTTTTACTGTTCAAACACAAACCAACAGTTATTAATCCGCTTCGTTACAGGAGACTTCAGGGATCACTGAAGGAGCCCGATCCGCTCTGCTCTCCCAACATCTTTCCCTCTGAGGTTTTCATCATGTTTTATTTACACGTCTGCCCAAAGAATCCCATACACAGGAAATGCTTGTGATTGTGAGGGCAGTTTATTTATTTCAAACAAACATTCCTGATTTGCAAGCCTAGGACAGCTTCTCTGTGGAGCCGGAGTCTATATTTAGACATGATGGTGATGCTGCTGTCAGCATGGCCCTCTGATTTCATGCAGGTGACAGGTAGGAGCTCACAAACTCTCTGCTTTTCATAAAGAGAGACATTAATGAGGTCTCGTTTGCAGTTTTAAGGATTAATTATAAAGATAATACTTAAAAAAGAACACACAAAAAAAAGCAGAGAGTAGAAAACTTCTGCAGCTGTGATTTTCTCTCCTCCTTTAAAAGTCTCACACATCGCTGTGGAGCAATTTTACCCACCATGCTTTTTAACGCTGCTTCATTGAGGTTTGGCGCCATTTGCTTCTGCACAGCTCTCTGAAGGTCCTACCACATCATTCAGATCAGGTGGAGGGCTGGACTTTGACTAGACCATTGCTACAACATCTTTTTCTCCACACTGTTGTAGATTTGCTGCTGTGTTTGTGATCGTTGTCCTGCTGATGTGTCCGTTTGGACCAAGCTTCAGATGTCGGACTCATATTAGACTCGATACAGCGGATATGACTCTCTGCCCAGGGGAGCATAAACTGTGGGGGGTTGGAATTAATGCCAAACAGAATACATGAGTTGCACAGGTTTCGTTTTGCTCAATTAGTTTAGTAAAGTTTTAGATTAGGTTATTTGTAATGTAAAAAAAGAAAAAAGCATTTGCAGAAGTGCAACAAATTTAAAAGTAAAATGTCCTGATGAGATTAAAAACATTACTTCACCTACATTAAAAAGTAAAAAGTAGTTTCATTTCACTCTTAAGAAATTAGACAAAAGAAGTAAACCATGCAAAGAATAAAATTAAACCATAAATGTAAGTTAATAAAATAAAATATGATATAATTAGAAAACTTTGGCATTATTTTAAAGCATTTTTTCTTTGAAATTGATACATTTACTGTTTACCTAAAAAAAAATCAACAAGGAAATCAGAAAATATGTTTCTGATCATTCTCAACCCAAATTATATTTTGAGCTCAGGAAAGTTTTAAAGAATCACTCTGGAGCTTTACCATAAAAACTAAACATAATTAACTTTATTCCAAGAGTTGAATAAATAATGTGGAGTGAATGTGTTCTGTCACACAGTCAGTTTGAATGGACTGTTATTTCTCTGGTGGATTGTGAAGGCGGGCTGCAACTGGTCCGCAGCCATAGACCCAGTCCAGTTCACCTTCATAGACAAAGGTTGTCCTGGACTGTATGTCCATTGCAAAACACTCCCTTTTCTAAAATGTTGGAAGTTTAAGTACTTTGGATTTCTTGGGAAATCTGTCAGATATTAAAAGCAACATTTAAAAAAGGCAAAGGTGTTTTTTTTTATTTATTTAGGTTTATCATCAAATCAAATAACTTTCCCTGAATCTCAGTGTAAACTCTTCTTTAGAGAAACCTGGTTTGTTACTTCACACGTGCATTTTGCAGATTGGACCAAAAACTCCTCTCTTCTCTGTGAGCCCATAGATGTATTGACATCGTGTTAATTTAGACAGGAACCTGCTTTAAAGTAATGTCAGCGGATTTACTGTAACACTTTTTCCTCTCTTTTTAGTTCTGCTTCCTGTTGGGTTGTTTGTCCATAGTTTGAGGTATCTTCAGTATTTTCGCTGTATCTTAGGGGCCTAGGCTCCCTGCAGCATGTTGGGTCTGCAGTGGCAAAGAGCTGACGGCTCAGTCTTAATGATCGTCCTCCTCCAGATTGAGCGATGAAGATGCTGAAAGCTGTGTCCATCAGAGCAAAAATATAACCCTGAAACCCTAAATCATGATAACTAAGTGCTCAGTGCAGCATGCTGCAAGAAAACAGCACAAATATCCTGGTTGAGTCCTGTCTCCATTGGCTGCAGGTTGCATCTGTGATGCACCGCAGACTAACAGACACTGCACCGTGTTTTCGGACTCTCTTTGGGTAAAATAAAGCAATATCAATGCAATAGTTTGATATCTACCTGAACTTTATTTTGCAACATTCAAACGCAAAGCTTACCGGTTTATATGTTTTGGTTACAACATTCAGTAAAGTTTATCCCCACATTGTTTGGCAGCTCCTGTCATGTTAAATTACCAAAAACTGCATTTAGACGTTTTTTTCTGCAACAATGAAGGAAGCAAGAAGTCATACATGAACACAACATTCACATGACCTAACTAGCAAACACGCATGCGTTCAGATGAACTGAAACGCCTCCCTGTTGTTTTGATGTATTGTCTGAACAATATCGATGATGATGATGATGATGGTGCAGACCCAAGAGGAGCTAAAACCTGTAACATCTTGGGTAAATACAGATGTGATTAACAGATCTTTACGCATCTGTGCGTAAAACCTTAAAGGTTTGTTCCTCCTCTTCATTTAAAACGCAGCGCTGAGTCCGAGCAGGTGAGAGACAGGTAGGAGCAGAAGGGAAATCCCACCTGGACCAGGTGATGGGGACGCGCACTCAGGAGCGAGGACGCGCAGATACTCTCCGCTGAAACATCCAGGACGCGGGTGCGCGCTTCGTCTTGGCTTTTGGATAAGATGCTCTCGATTGTGAACCCTTTGGACCTGTCTGTCCTCTGAAGGTTTCCTCTCGGTGTTTGCTGTGAGGCAGCGGGCAGGTTGGTGTCTGCTGCGCCGCTGACAGAACACAGCGGAGCCCGGAACGGCTGCAGTGGAACCGAGCCTGGCACCGTGTGGGGGCCCTCCATCCTCATCTCAGTGGGAAGTGAGGGATCATGGCTGGATAACAGATTTTGTCTTTGTGTGGGGGTACTCTGTTGGGTAAATCTCAAAAGGACTGGTTGTGGGTCCGGTTCTGTGCGTTTCATCTCTTGAGACGGCACCTGTGCTGTCCTCCAGTCAGCTGTAGAGCTCTGGGGGCCCCTGGATGACACCGAGCCCTTGGTGCGGGTTGGTCCAGGATCTTTGGAGTCCGGAGCCTCCTGCTGGCTCTTGGCCCTCCTCTTTCTGCGGCGGTAGTTTCCATTTTCAAACATATCCAAACAGCTGGAGTCCAGGGTCCAGTAGCTGCCTTTGCCCGGCCGGCCCTTCTCTCTGGGCAGCTTGATGAAGCACTCGTTCAACGACAGGTTGTGTCGGATGGAGTTCTGCCAGCCCTGCTTGTTGTCCTGATAGAAAGGAAACTGGTCCATGATGAACTGATAGATGCCGCTGAGCGTGGTGCGCTGTCCGGGCGCACTCCTGATGGCCATGGCGATGAGCGCGATGTAACTGTAGGGAGGCTTCTGGGGGGGCTCCTGGGGGCCCGGCACCAGGCTCAGTGCGCTCTCCCCTCCATACAGGTAGATCAACGGGGGTCCAGAGAGGCTCAAAGCCGAGGGGGTGACTGCAAGCGGCGGTAGGCGGCCGGGGAACAGAGCCATGAGGGCGGGAGGAGCTGCAGAGGTCCCGGACACAGCGGAGCCTCTCCTTCACAGAGTGACTCCTCAGACTCATGGGGCCCCAGAAAACTCTCCAGAACTGTTGGAGGTTTGTTGCGTTATGTTGACTCTGAGCTGGGAAATAAACTGTCCATCAGAAACAGTCCGTGTTCTCAGCCCACCCACATTCATTCAAATTTCACTGACCCCCCCTCCTCCGGCTCACAGCCAATGAGGGACCCGCTTATTCCCTCATCTGTTTACAGAATTAGTGCTTGATAAGTCTGCCCACCCAGGCCGAATCAAGCTGTGTTTATTTGGACAAATTTCCGGGCAGCATTTCCAGAAAAGCGCTGATGTGCTGTTTGAAAAATCTCGGGTCCACCCCTGCGCTCCACAGAGAGGACAAGCAAACAGGGACATGGGGGGGAGAGGTGGTGGTGGTGGGTGGAGGTGGTGGGGCACTGAAGTAAAAACAAAAGGGAAATAACTTCCAACAGTTTCCGTTCACTTCTTTACGATAACAATGGTGATATTTTAACGTTTATATGGGCTCATTTTTTTGTAGCTAGACATCCCCACTTATAGAAAAACATTAAAACCAAGTGCTAAAATGTAAAAATAAATTCACATTCAGCTTGGAGTGTTCATTTAATCAAGAAAATATTTCTGTTTTAGAAAGGAAAATAATCGTATCCAAAGTTTCAAACGTCTGATTGAATTTTCCCGAGTAGCTGCCGAGCTGGATTCCCTTACAAGGACAACACAGTCAGTGTATTAGTTGGAGATGGGAGCATGATGCTTTATATTCTGTATTTTCCTGTTTATAGGTCAGAGGAGGATTATAACAACTTTCCAAGTGGGCCCAGCTGGGTCCTGCTTACATTAGGGATTCAGAGCTTTTTGGTGAATAAACTCTGAAGTTTGCTCTGTTTCTCTCTCAGCAGACAGTGATTCATTAGACAATTAAACTGAACTAACATGCAAGGATGAGATGAGAGCTGAAGAATCTAGCATCTGACATTTCAATCCTTCAGGACACGTTTTGTGATCCATAAACAGCCCTATGCACTTTGTGGGACTTTCCAGGTTCTGGAACTTGCTCCACTTTCTGGAGTGTATCAACTACGTTTCTGGAGTTTGCCCAGAAAATTTAAGAAAGCAACCTGTAAGTTCTAAAGTAAAGTTGAAGAAACAAGTAAAGTTTTGGAAAGTATCCTGTAAGTTCTGGAAAGTACATTGTTACAAGACACACAAGTCAAATTGGGTTCTTCTCCTCTAGAGTCCAGGTAAGAATTTATATAACCTGTTGGAGCCATACTTTGAATCTATAATGTAAGCAGTTAAGTATTTTTTTTTATAGGTTTGGAGTAGCTGAACTTTAATCAGTTTCAATTTGGTCAATAAATTGCAGCTGACTGACCACAGGTTCCCGTGTTAACTGCCTGCTTTGCTCCTACTGTGTGCTATTAGGTAGACTGAAGAACATTGGCTGGTTGGTTAGAAGGAGGTCCCCTATCCCTGGTCCTCAAAGCCCACTGTCCTGCATGTTAAAGATCACGAGTCAACAAATCAAATCCTCAAAGGCCACCACCCTGCAAACTGTATGCCTGCTCCAACATAGCCTCCACCTCACGAAGCTCTGCAGAGTCCTGGTAATGACCCATTCATTTGATTCAGGTGTGTTCATGTTAGCAATTAGCATTACGAAAACAGTCGTCTCTGGGGTTATTCCTTAAAAAATGTAGATCCTTAACATAACCAGGGATGTTTTTAGGGTTTTGAAACATTGAGGCTTTAGCCCAGGCCCGAAATAGTTTAATTTTCTGAAGACAGCCGCCCAGTTTGTCAGTAACTTAACATTAAAATAATCTAGGACATGTTGAACCAGTTCTCTACCTTGGCTGGGTTTTGATTGAATGTAAATTACTGTGAATCAAACAAAAACGTTTACAAAGATTTTGCTTGGTTTTAACTTTATGTGAGTTGTTCAAGTGACAAATGAAGAACAACAGAGTTTAGGATTGATAAAAAAAAACAAAAAAAAACGTTGAAGCAGATGAGACATTTTGAAAAAACAATCTGAATTTCTACTGATTTCATCCATTTTTCTTTGGGCCACATAAATGTGCTTCTTTTCTCATCTACTTACATGACCTTTTAAAGTTTACATGTATAGAGAGGCTTTGGCCCTGGGTGCGGCTGTCCCCTGGTTCGTGTCCCTGCCACGGCGACCTGTGCTGCATGTCTTCCCCCTCTCTTCACCCCATTTCCTGTCTGCCTGCTTTCAAAGAAAAATGACAAAATAAAGGCCACCAGAGCTGCAAAACAAATCTAAAAAAACAAATGTGTGTCAAACTATTGAGGAATGAAACAATCTGTCGAAAAATGTTTTATTTGTTTAAAAGAAAATAACATTACAGATAGAAAACAGGTGATGTTAATAAACATAGAGACTAAAGAGAAGATAAAGTGACCGTTCAGAGAGTCTCTCAGCTTTCTGCTGGTGGGGGAGCAGCCCTGCGAACAGCCTTGATCAGGGCTTGCTGGATAACAGGATATAGTTTATAACATCCCTCGATGCAGGTCCGAATTCCCGCAGTCAGAGTCTCCTCCACCATCTCACCATCTGATTGCAGCCCAGAAACCTGGTTCAGACTGGGCAGGAATGCCACCGTCAACCCGCCTCGCTTTTCCCCGCTGCCTGACCTCCAGCTGTTCTCCTCTGGGTAAGTCGGGTCAACCACGTACGACGCGCCGTCCTGACGGAGGGAGCATCCCAGCACCACGTCATACATCTCAATCCCAGCGTCCGCCAGCGCCATGGACGCACATGTGACGGCGTGGGCCAGGATGGAGCCGCTGTTTTCCAGAACCATGACGTTGACTTCAATCTGTGACCGGGGGTACCTGTGGAGGCAGACGGCGGGCTGCAGACTCTCCTGCAGCATCAAAGAGAAGTCCTTGTCCTGGCTCCCCTGGATCCAGGAGCCCCGCACTGGGCAGGAAAACGGAGCGAAGCGCATGTCGATGGTCAGTCTGGGAGACACAGAAACACACACAAGGTTCTCCATAAAACACAAGTCACAAACACCCCCACCTGCGTCAAAACACACCAGACATGAATTAAATGTACATTCTTGCACAAAACACAGCATTTATTTTCATTGTAAACTAGAATTCAGACATTATTTGGTCTCTGTCAAATTTTCTTCAAACACAAAAGTTATGAAAACTACTGAATTCTGAGGACTCTGTGATTGTATGCTTATCATTTTGTCACTGTGATACGTTCTAACACCCCCAGGAACAATTTTTACTTATTTGTATGTTTGTGACTTTTTTCTACACTGTTATCTGTTTCTATGTTGTTAGATATGAAGACATATGGTTACTTTGAGAAACAAACTAAAGACATCCTGCAGTGATGTTAGATGCTTTGACAAGCTGCTCTTTAGTCCAAACACTAAATATTGACTATACAGCTATGCAGTGCATTTAAAAAACAGGTATTAGTAAAACTTATGACAAATTATAAAATAATAACACCGCAGTCACAGGTCAAATCTCACCCCAAGCTCCACTCGCAGGTCGCAGCTATGCTTTAACCCAAACCCATTAACATATAACATCCACACTTAACCACCTCTGTTCCACTTTCACTTCTCATCAAACGTTATCACATAATAAACGTTATTTAAAACGGCCCGAACCTTCCGGACTTCATGTCAGTCTCATCTTTCCGCTCCGTCTCCCGCGGTCCGTAAACGCAGCACAGCACCTTGGTGTTTCCAGCCTCGATGTAAGCGGAACCTTTAGCCTGACTCATCAGGCCGCAGCGGACAAACATCGGCCGGACGTCCACCTGGTCCCGCTGCCGACCGTCCGCTCTGGGTTCGTGAGAGGGGAGGACCTCGGCGGGTCGGGACCAGAACAGGAACGGGCTCTGAGAAACATCAGGCCCGCGAACTCGCTTCGTATCGGTCGGCATGACAAACAGAAGTGAGCCGCTCGAAAAAACGGTCCGTGATGAACTACAGCTAGCAGATAAAGGTTCCGGAGTGTTGAAGATTTTCTTTCCAACCAATATGGTATATTTAAATATATGTGAAAGACTGCTGGATATATAATAATATGTTTTTCAAATTGAGTATGAATTGGTTAGCTTTGGGTAATAAGTGGTCAAAAAAGCTAGAATCTTTCTATATTAGTCTGATATAGAGTGCTTTGCAAAAGTATGTACATCCCAAGAATGTATTTACCATTTTTATCATTGTAATGGCTATTTGTCCTCAGCCTTTAACCGAACAAATCAAATGGCCATTCTGTCACCATCAGAAGTTAGGCTTTACGCAGGTCAAATAAAATAATCAATGTCCATACTAAGGGATGCGTTTCAGTTGATTTATTCACCATTCTCGGCAACCATACAGACAGCCATGACCATCTGCAGCCTCTCCTCAACCTGGTAAAAAAAAACAACAAAAAACGTTTGCCCCATGATGCCCTCTCACACCCATCCCACCAGCGGCGCCGGATTCATTTTAGAGGTTTGGGGGCCGGGGGTGTTGCGTCGCACATACTCCATTTTGTCACACGAGTGCGTAAATACGCAGTCGGAGGCACCCTGCGCAAATGAACAGGGAGGATAAATCAGGGCGGAGGCTGACATGACAAACCTGCTGCTGTGGACAGTGATGACACAGCTGAACAAACTGTAACAGTCCAGAAAAGCAGGAGCAGAACATAACAGAAGGAAAAACATCAGCAGCTGGATCATAATGACGCAGCGCAACAACCTCCTGCGTGCTTCAAGCGGCCAGAGCGGAGGGCATCTGTTCGCTACACGGGAAGACGCGCAGTGCCAGGCCAGCCGCGGTTCTCACTGAGTCCACAGGAGGATCCGCCGTTAGGAGTGGACGACTTCCTTCACAGTCCACGGCCGAAGACGCTCCTTTGTGGTTTTGCTCCAGTTCGGCCGAACCCGCAGCCTGTGGATCGGGTCACAGTTCCTACTGCAACCCATGGAGGAGCCGCAGGGTCAGCGGAAAATAAAAAATAATTTTAGATGATGAAATTTGACCTTATATTAAATATTTAGTTTTTCTTGCTGTCGTATTGTTGAAGAGTATAGAATTAATTAAAGCATCATTAAAAGCTTTTAAAACAACTAAGTTTTAACTGAGTTAAAAACAATAAAATATCAGTTTCTATATTGGGTTCATATATTTGTACATCCGACTGTAAGGGCTTCACCAGTCATGGACCTCACCGCACGTCACTGAACTGAGATCTAATATAGCCCGAGAAATACCAAATATATTCATGTTATAGACTATTATTATATCACAAATAATCCCAACAACAATTTATTAAGAACAATCATTAGGCCTACATTGAAACACGAACCGGTAGAATAACGATAAACGGGTGTTTTCATTGTAAATCTGATTTGTCAGATGTAATATTTTCTTATTAAAATAAAGAAAATGAAAAAATAAAATAAAATATTATCTTCCGTTTTGTCGTTATGTTGTTGAACAGTTTTTGCAGAACTTCTGCTGACAAAACAACCGTTTTGTCCTTTTTTCATATTAACCAATTGTCTTTAATAAAAGAATGCCACTGCATCCCACCTGACCTATTTATGCAAATTCGCACCTGACAGACTCTGTATTTCAGTTCTAGGTCTCACTAACACCTGATTTCTGTCTGTGAAAGATGGTATTTAAATGAAAGTTATTTACTTTCTTACTTACCTTAAAGAGTGCAACTGTTGTTTGAAAACTGAATGTTCTTTTTACACAACAGGTGGACCATTTCCAAGCTCTTTACATCTGAAAACAAGTTTAAAATGTTATTTGCATTTGCATGAGCTGTATTTTACAACAGATCCTATAGGGTTGTGTGATCTGAATGAAGAAGATGAGCGAAGGAAGTACAGATGGAGCTTGGAGATGATTACTGAAGAGGAAATAAGAACTGCAGGTATGGTGTTTGCTTAGAGAGTGTTTGTCAAAATGGGTTTCACTGTATCTACAGAACATACTGTAGATAATAATGTGCCAGCTACTGTATAAGAAAAACAGGCATGGCAGAGAAGTATGTGTGGATGAAGCAGGGCATGTAAGGCAGTGAGACAGTGGTGAGGTGTGAGGTAGGAGTAACAGATTCCTGTTGTATGGACTGGCTTGTGCAACAAATTGCACTGGTGTAATGCAAGATCTTAAATTTTACTATCCCTAACCAGGACAAGACAGTCAAAAGAAATTAGAAAACACATTTAGAGGTTTTTAAGTTTCCACTTTATCAGTGTTTTAAGCAAGTACAAATAAAAAAACCTAATACACAAATTAATACATTTTATAAACAATAAATCAACATAGAACATGTAATAAATAAATAAAAATGGTAAAGTTCAATCTATAAAAAGGGCTTCAACAGTTCTATAATCATGCTAAACAGAATCTTTTTCTCTAAATTAATGTCAGTTTAAAGTAAATGTTTGCATGTAAAAGTCAGAATATCTGAAAAATATCGCTCAAAAATAATGAACACATTTTCCCTCAAAATATTAAATATATAAAAATATGTATTTCAAAGAACATCTGGTACATAAAAATAAAGACATTGAGCGCTTCTGACGGACTTTTAAATAAATAAACAAAACCTGCTTCATGAGTAAGGTGCAGACGTTGACACTTGCGTCTCCTTCCATTGCATCAGCCGAGCCGCTGAAGTGATGTGGCGGGCTGAGCTATAATTGACAGCAGCATGAACCAATAGGAATTGAGCACCACTGACGCAGGGACGCGCTCAGACCAATAGGCGGACTCCATGGGCGTGTTCGCAGGTGTTCGGCTTCCCTTTTGGCCGAGCAGCGTCGGTTGATGCGGTGATTCTGGGAGCTGAAACCGATTCATTCTGTGACAACAGCGACTTCTGTGAGTATTATCAGGTGTAATTTGTGTTGTAGGCGTAAATACACGGTAATAAACAGTTTATCTGAGCAGGTTGACTGTGCTACCTGTGCTTCGACTACCTGAATTCAGCCTAAAAAATAGAGTTAGCCTGCCAGGCTAACTAACATGTTAGCTTGCTAATGTCAGGTCAGCTTGTTTCAGTTCGGTTTAGAGTGAAAAAAACACTGAAAACAGTTTACTTTCGGCTATTTTCTACTCACGTTGTTGTAAAAATACAGTTTAGCCAGCCCACTGTTTATTTCTGTTTCTATTCGTAGAATAAAACACTTTACTGTGGTAATGAAAACACTTTTCATTACCAGAAACAAGCCTTAAAAGGCAGCTTTACTGGATCCATCTTCTTTTAATATCGCTGCCAGTGCTTCATTTACGGTTTCCTTCAGGTTGTCTTCAACAGAGGCGTGAATTTCCGTCATAATAGGAAATAAATGAATCCCATCCTACTGGAATCATGTGGGAAAACTTCGCATTAATTCATATTTAAAGGTAAATAATGTTTGGATGTATTGTGCTCCCCTAGTTGAAACAAGTTAAGTTAAAAATATATCATCCAAATTCAGTCAGTTATTCCTGCCAAGTTCACATAAAGGTTTTCTTTTTTAAATAATGTTTCTCCTTTTCAACGATGAAGCTCTTTTACTCTAGAAGACGTGAAGCTTCAGGTAAAGTCCATAAACACTCGAGGTAAACATCTGGGAGTGTTTTTGCCTGCTGGCTTTCTTTTATGACCTTCAGTTATTCGTTGATTTCTGAGCCATTTGTTTACGTCTTTATGTGGTTTACATTATTGAGGTTTTATTGAAAACAAAGCACGACTATTGCATTGAAGCTGCGTGAGTGAACACATGTCCGACCTCCGCCTGTAACTGGAAAATCAAAGTCCTAATAGCTTAAGAGCTGAACTCAGACCTTTTAATGATTCTGGAAATAAAAATGGATCCATGTTCGATTTTGTTTTTCTAAACTTATAAAGTTCCAGGCTTTGGAACGGTGTAGGAAGCCTGTAAATCTTCTCATTTAAGTCAGACTGTTGTTTCTGTTTTAAATGATATATGTACAGGAACCCTAAAACAGGTCCTCCTTAAATTTCAGTGTGTTTCAGATCTTCTCTGCTAACGTTAACAGTGTAGATCCATCTAATTTAATTCAATTAAGTTTATTTATATAACACCAATTCACAACACATGTTGTCTCAAGGTACTTCACAAAAGTCAGGTTCATACATTCCAATTAATTGTAACCATTGAACAGTTCAGTCAGATTCAGTTATTTATTCAAATTGGATAAAACGTTTTTCTGTCTAAAGAAACCCAGCAGATTGCATCCAGTCAGTGACTTTCAGCATTCACTCCTCCAGGATGAGCATGTAGAGACAGTGGACAGTCACTGGCGTTGACTTTGCAGCAATCCCTCATACTGAGCATGCATGTAGTGACAGTGGAGAGGAAAAACTCCCTTTTAACAGGAAGAAACCTCCAGCAGAACCAGAACCAGGCTCAGTGTGAGCGGCCATCTGCCACGACCGACTGGGGGTTTTAGAGAACAGAGCAGAGACACAAAGAGAACAAAGAAGCACTGATCCAGGAGTACTTTCTATGGGAAGGAAAAGTAACTGTTAATGAATGTAGCTCCTTTAGTCGTTTCACCTAGAAAGAAAGAACAGATAAACTCTGACCCAGTTTTCAAGGTTAGAGTCTGAAAGAGAGAACATAGAGTTAGTTACAGTAAAAGTTCAGTCAATCGCCATGTCTAGGAGAGAGAAAGGGTTAAACACTAAAAGACGGGGCCATGTGGATCATCGGTAGAGGGTGAGTATTAAGTTGTTGCCAGCAGAAGCTCGGACGATGCTTCCCTCCAGAAAGGTGTCACAGGTAGACACAGAGTCAGGCCAGGTGTAGCTTCTAGGAAGAGAAAAGAGAGAACAAAGTTAAAAGCTGAAATAACAGCAAATAATGCAAAATTGGAGAGTAGTGTGAGAATGTAGCAGAGAGGGTGAAAGCGGTCATTATGTCCTCCAGCAGCCTAAGCCTATAGCAGCATAACTACAGAGATAGTTCAGGATAAACTAAGCCACTCTAACTATAAGCTTTATCAAAAAGGAAAGTTTTAAGCCTTAAAAGTAGACAGTTTGTCTATCAGTGTTTTGTTTGCAAATAAAGAACAAAATTATGGTTTCCATCCTTTTTTTAAAATTAGCAATTGCACATCCCTCCATTTGTTGTCCTGGTGATCCTTTTTGCTGTGTCTGTGATGTGCTCTGTTAAGTCACATCCTGTCGTAAACCACACCGGGCTTTATATTTTCATCCCATCATCAACATTAGATCCTATAGTCAGGTTGGGGACAGCAGGCTGTTTGAGCCCTGCAGAGCTGATGGGACCTGCTGTTAGGTTTCCTGGTTTTCTACATCTTCTCCCTGGGGAATTCATCACTGCACCTTTCTAATTTTACTCGGCATACTTTATGCTGTAGTTAATGTAGCCCCAATACATTTTAAACACAGTGGAAATAAGCCAAAGCATTTGTTTTCTGAATAAATGTTTTATCTAATTGGCTAAAAATAAAATAAACTCAATAAATTATCTGGTTTTGATTGAAGTTTCTGATGCATTTTGCTGGAAGCTTCAAAATTATTTTGATTACATATCTTTATTAAATACTCTAGACATTTTCAAAGCCAAAACCTATAATTTAATGGCTTCATAAAACCTTGAGTGAAAACAAAGTGGACTTGTAGGCAATTTTAAAGGTGTGGTTTATACGCAGCTGAATGAAGCGTGCAGTTATTAGCATTGTTAAAACTCAACTGTCAGTCAGGATTACTGAGCTGTTGTTGGTTGAAGAGAACAAGATGAGACTAAAGGTCGAGATGAACACCTTAAAAATTAACTACTACTTCTCTTTTACTAAGGTTAACTTGCAGGTTTCTCTCTCTATTCCCTGGCAGCTCTTTGTACAATCGTAACAGTTCTGCAGAATGTTCAGATGCTGATTAATTCATGACAAGGAGCCCGATCAGCTGAAAGAACAGTTTTCTGAATGTTCAAGAACTTCAGACTGAAAGGTTCTGCTGAAGAGAAGAAGGCTTCAGGATGACCAAGTGGGTCAGGCTAGGTCCCGACAGCCTCCTCTTGAGGAAGGCATCACAGAATCATGTTGCCGCCAGTGCAGAGCTTGCTCAGCATCGTAATGTGAGACACTTTTTGACAAGAGACTAGCAAAGTAGCCACTTGTGAGAGAAAAGCATCAGGGAGAGACTGAAATTCTGCAAGAAGTGCGAGGACGGAACGCAGAAGCTTATTCCAATGTTATTGTCTCTGGTAAATCTTCCTTCCGATTGTTTGAGACATCAGGAGAAGAAAAGGCCTGGGTGGTGCTAACAGTCAAGGATCCGGTTCTAATCCATGGCTGGGGTTGGTCCTCCAAGGTATTGGGCTTCCTCACAGTTCTGCCCAAGAACTCTGCCAGGAACACAGAGTGGGATCAAAAAGTTCTCCAAGATCAGCTTCTTCCAACAGTCTAGGTGTTGATCTGTGAATTTTCCAGCATGATGGAGCACCTTGTTAAACTATAAAATTAACAATGAAGCGGCTCAAAGATCAGAACATTTAAATTCTGGACCTGTGATATGGAAATTCAGCATATCTGAAAACTGCTGAGAAGACCATAAACTGGGATCAACTCCAAGCAGAAGACAAGACTCAGGATTTGGTCCATGGTTGATATCCAGCAGGTCAGAGAGCATTCCAGTTAGGAAGAAGGATCACCACCAAGAACGTATTTCTGAGCAAACATCTAAAGAATTTCATAGTTGAAAACCTCTGAAACTGACATTTGTATTTCAGTCAAACAAGCAAATTAATAAAATTTAACATGAAGCGACTGAACATAACATCTGCTGAAACTTCGAGCTGTTTTCTGTCATAGTGACCCCAACATGGACAAACATGAAACCACAGCCTCTGCTGAGGTTCCTCCTTAAAAACCTTCTGTTTGTTCCTCAGAGATCTGCTTCAGAATGGACTCGTCTTTGAGTGCAGCTCAAATTCGCCAAAAGTTCATCGACTTTTTCGTCCGCTATGAGCACCAGTATGTCCACTCTTCATCCACCATCCCTCTGGATGACCCTACGCTGCTTTTCGCCAACGCCGGCATGAACCAGGTAAATGGCAAACCTTTCTACTCCAGCCTGATCTTCAGCAGTAGGACTTGATGCTGATGTGTAGATTATTATTAAACTGTCAGGAGAGCACAGCTCAGGTTTTTCTTTTTGTTGCGTATTCCTTCTTTTAGTTCAAGCCGATCTTCCTGAACACCATCGACCCGTCTCACCCCATGGCCAAGCTGCGGCGTGCAGCCAACACTCAGAAATGCATCCGCGCCGGAGGAAAACACAACGACCTGGACGACGTCGGGAAAGATGTTTACCACCACACCTTCTTTGAGATGCTCGGGTCCTGGTCCTTCGGGGACTACTTTAAGGTACAAACGATCTTCTGCCTTTCTTTGTCTGCTGTCCAGAGGTGGAAGCCATCTTTAGTCATTCACAGGTTAGTCCTTGAACTTATTTTAGTACCAAAGGGTAGATGCGTTTACCTTTCTCTGTTCTCCTCAGCAACTGGCCTGTAAGATGGCTCTGGAGCTGCTGACTCAGGAGTTTGGTATTCCCATTGATCGGCTGTATGTCACTTACTTCGGGGGAAATTCTGATGCAGGTCTGGAGCCCGACCTGGAGTGCAAACAGATCTGGATGGATCTTGGGTGAGTGATCTTTTAATTTTTTTAATGTGACCTTTTTGTGATATTTTGAGTGAGAGTTTCTGTTTTTTCCTTGAGGTTTTCAGAAATTCGTTTCTCCGCAGCTCTCTTAAGGTCCCGCCACAGCTTTTCAATCAGGATAAGGTCTGGACCAGGATTACTATAGTTAACCAAAATGAATGAAAAACAAAACTGAGATTGAGAAAACATTTTCATTAACTGAAATAAATAAAAGGGAAAAACTATAACTAACTGTGTTGTGTAAAACTTAAACGTACTGAAATTATAGATTTAATACACTTTGTTTTCCTATTAATCAATTTATTGTAAGCCTTGTAAACTGATGTGAAAAGGATTTTTTTCCCCCAGATGAGCCGTTTAGGTCAGCTGCTGGCGCCGTGCGACGCTTGCTCTCCATGCTAGCCTGCAAAACGACCTGAGGAAAAATTGGAAGAAAGCATTGGAGTCCTATTTGGGATTTCTCTGAGTTTCACTGCTAGAGAGATATAAAACCAAGGGTCTTGTAGTAGAAACGGGTCATAAAATATGTGGAATACGTCTCAAGGGGAGAAGTTGCGAGTACTTTGACAAGCTAGCTTCTCTGAGTTGCTGGAGCCACATCAAGGCCAGGAAGCTCCAGGAAGAAAATAACCATGATGGAGAGCTTTTAATGAAGCTGCTGGCCAGTTAATGTACAGGAACACCGCAGAATGAAGGATGAGTTGGTAAATATGTTTATTGAGACTGGGATGTCCGCACAGCTATGTGATTGAGATTAACTTTACGTTTTATTGCGTAGTATTAAATTAGTTAATATTATCATGTCTACATGTCCTTAGTCTATGGACAACTTTCAGCAGCTGCAGTATTTTATCCTGTGGACAGTTGGTTGTTCAACAAATGCATTTTTAACGGTATCCTGTGTTGAGTCTTTATAAACCTATACATAAATACATAAATACAGTATTCTTTTTGAATCATGCACCTTAAAATTAACCCAAATATGAATAAACTAAAACTAGTACTAGAACAAATGAAAACTAAACTAAAACTAAGCCTTATTATTAACTAATAAAACCAGCAAACCCTAAAAACGAATTAAAACTAACTGAATTGGTTAAAAGTCACAATGAAATAAAACTAAGCTATAATGAAAAACCCAAAACTATTTTAACCTTGGTCTGGACTTTGACTAGGCCATTGCAGGGCTTTGATTATGTTCCTGTTCAGCCATTCTGGTTGCCTTCCCACTGTAGAAGTACCATGCATTCACATAAAAAGCTGTGGATCGTTGGTTTCAGGAGTTTGTGCTGAAACGTTGTTTGGTTTCCTCCATTCATGAAGCTGTACATCGTTACTGAACATCTCTGTATGGTCTCACCTCTCCAGAGGACATTGTTCCTGATGTCTTGTGCTTCTGTCAGATGCAGCTTTGCAAACCTGGGTCATGCTGCCATCTTCTTTTTAGAACGAGGAGTCTTTCCCCTCCTGCCAAATGAGCCATACTTTTCAGCCTTTTTCTAATCGTCCTGTCATGAACTTTAACGTTTAACCTGCAAACTGAGGCCTGTAGAGTCTGAGTTCAAGCTCCTGGGTTTACCCAACACCTGGGTGCTGCTTTCCTTCCTCGTTCCTCTCAGTCTACATTCAGTCAGATATCGGAGAACGTTTTTCCCTTTCTTAATTAAAAGCCTCAGCTGTAAATAAAACATTTTGGTTTGGCGTCTTTGGCTCAGTGTGGACGAGGCTCGCATCCTGCCGGGAAGCATGAAGGATAACTTCTGGGAGATGGGAGACACTGGCCCCTGCGGCCCATGCAGTGAGATCCATTACGACCGGATCGGTGGGAGGGACGCGTCTCACCTGGTGAACATGGACGACCCCAACGTGCTGGAGATCTGGAACCTGGTGTTCATCCAGTTCAACAGGTAACTCACAGACAGGTACCCTGCAGCAGGACTTTTAAACTAGGAATAAAAAATTGTTTTAAACAAGGAAGTCTCTGTGGTGTCCCACAGAGAGTCAGAGACGGAGCTGAAACCTCTGCCTAAGAAGAGCATCGACACAGGGATGGGTCTGGAGCGCCTGGTCTCCGTCCTCCAGAACAAGATGTCCAACTATGATACGGACCTCTTCGTCCCGTACTTTGAGGCCATTCAGAAGGTACAGAAACTACTACGATTATTATTCACTGAAGGGTCAAAGTGCAGCTCAGGAACACATGGGAGAAAACATCCTGCCTCATCAGAAGATGTAAACGGCTTGATTGACAAAAATCAGGATTTGTAAAACTGTGTCCTCAGTAAAACGTTTCTGCTCAGTCATAGGCAGTGGCATAGGCTTGCCCTTCCGCCACCTGTTGTTGTGCACTGCCGGTCAGCTGGCTGAAACAAAGCCGCTACACTTTTTTGTCACTTAAAAGAGAAATCAGGTTGTTTTGAAGTTTTTCCAATCGCAAAGAAAACTGGAAGTCATGGTATGTAAAGAAAAGGTGCGTCACCCTTTAATCTTAAGGTAATTAAAACTACAGTAGACACAATACCAATGGACCCTTCAAAAGACATTTCTCAAGAGCACATAAGGTGGATTTTACGTTTAATTTGTCAGGGTGTAAAGCACCTAAAAATAAATTTATGAGCCTGCAACTACCTAAAGACAAAGGAGGACTACCTTAGTGCAGCTTGGATCAGAACCTTGACAGACTGCTGTAACCTGGATGTAATGCTCCACATATGTAAGATTCTGCTCACCATTCCTACGGTTCACTATTGTTTTTGTCTGTTTAGTTATTAACCTAATTAATAACCTAGTTAATTGCATAACCAATTAGCCTGTTATGCTCCCAGTGTTTCTCTTCAAAGGAAAGTACGGTAAAAATGTTTGAAAAGGCAAAAGGTGTAAAGTGACCGTAAATACATGTTGTATTATTGCAGCTGTTGTACACACAAACCTTTTGTTTTAATACCATCGTACCCTGAACCTGTGGGATTTTTACTCGTGATTATCATCGTGGTTGCTTTTAATGACAGCCTCACAAATAAAACATTTTTTGGGTTTTCATGCGATCCCCAAACATCTCCAACAGATGAAAAGTATCAGAAAGACACAACCCGGCTTCATCCTTTGAGTTTAGTAGCAGTTTTTTGCCTTTCTCTGAGAGTGGTCAGATCCAAAGGAAGAAATGATTGAAAAGCCTTGAAAGTGTTATAAAAAGGTCTGGATCAAAGGCAGGTAAACAGCCGGGTCAGGACTGTCCAGCAGAATAAAGCTGTTTTTATTGTAGCTGTGCAGGTAAATCATTTCTGTCTCAGGGCACAGGTGCTCGACCTTACACTGGTAAAGTGGGTGCTGATGATGTTGATGGTATCGACATGGCCTACCGCGTCCTCGCCGATCACGCCCGAACCATCACCATCTCTCTGTCGGACGGCGGCCGGCCCGACAACACGGGCAGAGGGTGAGTAGGATCGCACTATCCTGACTTGTGTCTTCAGGATGTTTTAGTTTGATATTTAACGTTGCTGAAGTAAAATTCGGCCTTTCTTAAAGTAAAATCTCAGGAGGTTAATCTAAATCTGTTGCTGCATCAAATTTAACTCCGCGTTGCCCTTGGTTTCTGATTCTGCAGGTAAATTAGACAAATCTTTTGCTCTTTCTGTTCAGCTACGTGTTGAGGAGGATCCTGCGTCGTGCAGTTCGTTACTCACATGAGAAGCTGGGAGCTCAGAGGGGTTTCTTTGCCTCTCTGGTGGATGTGGTGGTCAATTCTCTGGTGAGAGTTTCTTTTTATGTCTTTTCTACCTTTCAGATACATTTAATGCAGCTGCAGAGGGGGAAAAAATGGAGCCAAATGCTGGGGTGACAGCTACCCAGTCTCGTGTAAATCCACCGTGTGACCCTATTGATCTCCAGCATTCCTGCTAATGCATCTACGAGGCCTCCTCTAAACCTGCTGACCTTTAAGACTCTGTCTGTATGCCTCATAACACTAAAGCCCACTCTCCACTAGCACCTACTCAGCTTGACTCAACTCTGATTTTAGGGTTATCCATTAGGTACCTGTACTTGGTACCAGCTTCCTTTTAGTATCTACTTGGCCGATTCGAGCTGAGTAGAGGGTGGCGTCACTGGTTGATAGAATCAAACTCGCCCTCTTTAAAAGCTCACAACAGCAGTTGAGTGTATTTGTGTACGTAGTTGCTTACCTCCACTGTTTAACCCTCCACCTTGCTGCTTCCCCCTCTCCATCCTTCTCTCCATTGGCGATAAACCTCCTCCTGCAGGGCGACGCCTTCCCAGAGTTGAAGAAAGACCCAGAGATGGTGAAGGACATCATCAACGAGGAGGAGGCGCAGTTCCTCAAAACGCTTAACAGAGGGCGCCGCATCCTCGACAGGAAGATAGTGAGTCTGGGAGACTGCAAGACGATACCAGGTGAGGCGGTCCAAGCTTTAGTTTCTGTGTTTCAATGCAAGAATTTAGTAAGAAGCTTTTCTTTCCTTTAATGTCCCTGTTTCTCCTCTGTCTCTGCCTGAGACCACCTAAACATCTGTGACAAGGTGTGGTGGTCAGATGATGCTTAGATGTTTTGATCTTCAACGGCAAAACCAACACTTCTCATTATGCAGAGCATACCTCCCTCATAATAAAGCACGGTGGTGGCAGCTTTATGCTGTGGGGATGTTTTTCATTAGCAGGAACTGGTCAGAGTTGTGGGGATTGACTGGGATGGAGGTTCACCTTCCATCATGACCTTTAGCCTAAACACATTTAAGAAACACCACTTCTGTTGTTTAACGAGAGGAACGGGTCTTGGGACGGGCCACACCTCAACTCTAACTGAGAATCCCTCCTTGGAAAGTAGCATTGATGTACCTTCAACTTGGAGGAGATGGAGAAGCTTTGCATCACAGATATGTCCTACAGATTCCATTGGATGTTTCACAGTGTAAAATATTTAGCATATCCAGAGGGTGTAGCATGAATTACAAGATGCAAACCCTGAATTCTCCCATATTCCAGTTAAAAATGCGACAGAATAGTTGGGGGGTTGAATACTTCTGCAGCCCACTGTTCAGTAAAAGCAGCGTGAATAAATGTAGCTTCAGATGTGCTCCTCTCCTGCGTTTTCACCAGTCATCTCGTTGTGACGCTTCCCCAGGAGACACAGCATGGCTGCTGTACGACACATATGGTTTCCCTCTGGACCTGACTTCGCTCATCGCCGAGGAGAAGGGCATGGAGGTGGACCTGGCCGCCTTCGAGGAGGAGAAGAAAGCTGCACAGGTGAGAAGGAAGCCTTTGAGCTTTTTGCTGTGAGCTGTCTCCTCTGTATTAGTTTTATGTTGTGTCAGCGCTCTGCAGAGCTGCTCTGCAGGTTAGAATCAGGATCCGTGCACTTGCATTTTAAATAAATCCGCTTTTCTGTGCTGTGTTCATCCCCCGGGGGCCTTTTCTTTAAAACTGCAGCATCAGATTATTGGATGAGACGAACCAGGCAGCTAAACTGTGTACATAACAATACTGTGTCTCTAATGAACTTTAAATTTACTTCTTATCCTTTTGTTTAAGTCGAGTTAGCAGCTCTAGGAAGACTTGTATGATTTAAAACCAAAGACTTTGAAGTAAATCCTTTTCCTTTGTTTGTTTACAAAGGTTTTATGCTCGTAGATCAACGGCACTTTCTCCTAGAAACAACATTCTCTGCCTGATTGTTCAGTGAGTTTGGAGTCGGAGTTAAATCTGTAACATGTCATGTTTTTAGTTGAAGTCTCAGGGTAAAGGAGCTGGAGGTGAAGACCACATCATGATGGACATATACGCCATTGAAGAGCTGAGAACCAAGCAGATTCCAGCCACAGATGACTCTCCCAAATACAGATACACCTCAGAGAAAAACGGGAACTACGGTTGGTGACTTCCATCTGCACAGTTCAGCTCTTACTGCATTCAGCCAATCTGACGGCATCGATTCTGTCGTTTTCAGAGTTTCAGCCGACCTCCGCCGTGGTTCTGGCCCTGCGCCGCGACCGCGCTTTCTGCGAGGAGGTGACAACGGGTCAGGAGTGCGGCGTGCTGCTCGACCAGACGTCTTTCTACGCAGAGCAGGGCGGGCAGACGTTTGACGAGGGCTACATGCTGCGTGAGGACGACAGCTCTGATGATGTAGGTGCTACAAAGATTACACCAAGCTTAAAGAAGCAACAAAGCAATAAATTTGACCTGCTAAACATGGCCTGCTGATCTTCAAAGCTGATACATTTCTTTAAAGAGCAGCCAGGGTAAGAGAGAAAATTAGAAGTGGCTACAGGTGAAACATCACAGTTTGAGGAGAAGAATAAATGAAAATTAAAGATGCACTGATGAAGCTTTTACTGGCTGATGCCAATTCCTGTTCCTTTAAGGTCTGACCTGCGTGTTCTGATTTAGTTGTTTTCTTTTAAGCAGATGAAAAAATGTGCTGCAGGTTGTTTGAAACAAGTAGAAGTTGTGACTCCAGAAAATAAAGGAATTGAAATATTTTTCTGCATCAAATTGTGTCCCTAACCATAATCTGTTTTTTACTAAACTCAAAAAATGCATAAAAACACCTGCTGCTGGCTGATGCTTAAGTATTTGACCTGCAGGTTAACAAGCCTGACCAAGAGAAAATCATCAGATTTTGATCTCTGGTCCATCTCTAAATGAAATGTGGTTATAAATGTTTTCTTTGAGGCCCGATCAGCTGGTTCTGATTTTGACCACTCCCCATTTGTTTTTTGGGTGTTTTTGGCTCTAGCTTCCTGTCTTTGTAATTTTGCAGAGGATGGAGTTCACAGTGAAGAACACGCAGGTTCGAGGAGGTTACATTCTCCACATCGGAACCGTCTATGGAACCCTGAGAGTCGGAGACCGGGTCACTCTGCATATAGACGAGGTGAAAAACTGGGTTCTGCTGCTCAAGTTTTTAGTCTTTCTGACTTCCGTGTCTCCACAACAAAAATCATACACAAACGTGTTTCCAGGCTCGCAGACGGCCAATCATGAGCAACCACACGGCCACTCACATCCTAAACTTCGCCCTGCGGAGCGTCTTGGGGGAGGCGGATCAGAGGGGCTCCCTGGTTGCTCCAGATCGCCTGCGCTTTGACTTCACAGCTAAAGGGGCTCTGAGCACAGATGAGATCCACCAGACTGAGGAGATTGCTTGTACCATGATAAAGGATGCAAAGGTTGGTGAAAGGATTTGATTTTAGGCTTAATAAATGATTCTGCTTTAGAGTTTATGCTTTACTTTTTGTAGCTTTTGAAGTGGTCTCACTCCATTGTTCTCCAGGCTTTGCAAACTTATTGCATAATTTCTTAGTCTGAGCCTGATGTGACGGGGATCTGACTCAGTGATCATCTGCTGTATGAGATATGATGACGGAGGCTGGGTAAAGTAATCCCAGGTGGAGATAACTGAGCTGAGAAATGCATGGCAACAAGATGGAAATAATCATTGGTTGTTTATATCGGCCCAGTTTTACAAGGAAAAGAAGACTAGATCAGCAATTCTTCACAGGACATTAAATTGAAAAGTGGCATTTTGTCAGAAAATGTTTTATGTCCTTTTTTTTTTTTTAAATAAATAAAGATCTTTAGTAAGTTGAAAGATTTAAATACCATCTTTTACCCTGAATCTCTTTGATCTGACCCTTCCAGCCCGTGTATGCCATGGAGGCTCCACTGGCAGAGGCCAAGGCTATCCAGGGTCTGCGTGCTGTGTTCGATGAGACCTATCCTGACCCGGTCCGAGTCATTTCCATTGGTATCCCTGTCCAGGAGCTGCTCAACGACCCCAACAGTCCTGCTGGTTCCCTTACCTCCATCGAGTTCTGCGGTGGAACGTGAGTATAATTTACTTTGACCCATTCAGGGCATTCGTCAGTCCAAAGTGACTCAGAGAAACACCCATTTGTGATCCGTGGTTGTTTAAACAACCTGTTCTTCCTCTCTGGTTTATTTAATACCAAACGGAGACTTTATTTCTTCTTATTATCGGACTTGCGGATTACTGTAAATTCCGGACTATAAGCCGCTACTTTTTTCCCACACTTTGAACACTGCGGCCTATACCATGGTGCGGCTAATGCATGTTTTGTTTTCATGCCGCCAAAAACATTTTTCCTGGTAACAGTAGACCAATCAAATTGATGAGTACTTCAAAGAGGTCCAATAAACTTGTGCGATAAATCAAGAGCACTTTCACAATTCATTTACTGGTATTGTAAATCAGACATTTATATCCACCCTCATCAACGTGGAAAATCACCAGCGGGTTTCGAAAGGCTGGACTGCTGCGTGATTAAGGGGACCGGCTGCGCTCAAGTGAGAGCGTCAACCAAGAGGCTGAATGACGAGATCCTGAGGCTGTTCAATTTGGACACTGAAGAACAGGACTTTGATGGTTTCAGTGCGAAGGAAGAAGATGAAGGAGGCGATCAATGACTTTTGACCTGTTAGGCTGCAGTGTAAATGAATTAGGAGATATTAGAATGTTGTTCATGCACTGTTCAGTAAAAAAGCATTAGCAACGTAATTTGTGTGTTACTGATAACGTACGTATATTTAAAGGTAGCTGTGTTACAGGCACTGTTGGAAAAAAAGCATTTGCAATATGCATTTGTTTATTTTACCATACGGATTAAGTTAAAAGTAAAAAATTCCTCATGTGTAAAATCTTTCTGTGTAAATCATATTACAACGTGGGACACCCGTGGCTTAACATCTGGTGCGACCTGTACAAGAACAACATTGGTTTTCTTTCTAAAATTAGAGCATGTGGCTTTTAATCAGGTGCGCTCTGTAGTCCGGACTTTACGGTAATTCACAGGCTACAATTCAATTCAGTTTTATTCACTTAGCACCAATTCACAACACATGTCGTCTCAAGGTACTTCACAAAGGGTCTGGAATGGTGCAGGGTTGTTGGGGAGGTTAGATTAAACTACTGAGTGTTAGAGTTTGGCCATTTTAGAATGGGCTATGTGTAGGGGTACTAAGTAAAATAATACACTGATAAAGTTTGTCCATCTAGAGCCCACTGGTGGCCATTGTTAAACTAAAAACCACAAGGATTGGGATACCTCTCTCTGTCAGACTGATTATAACCATTGGATCACACAGGGGTCACACAGGTAGCAGAAATGGAGGGTGTGTTTGCACCTCAACCATAACTGAGCCGGTTTAGTCTAAACCCGACTCCCCCTTACTCCATCCAACAGGGAGGGCAGAAGACGGAGGTAAAAAATAACTGGAGAGTGTTGTTACCTGTTGCATTGTGTGAAAGGTGGGTAACTTTAAAATGGGCTAAATTAATTAAGACGAATCATACAGATTTCAAGTCAGGTACATAAATTAATCCTAACCATTGAACAGTTCAGTCAGATTCAGTTATTTATTCAAAATGGATAAAAAGTTTTTCTATCTAAGGAAACCCAGCAGATTGCATCCAGTCAGTGACTTGTAGCATTCACTCCTCCTGGATGAGCATGTAGAGACAGTGGACAGTCACTGGCGTTGACTTTGCAGCAATCCCTCATACTGAGCATGCATGTAGCGACAGTGGAGAGGAAAAACTCCCTTTTAACAGGAAGAAACCTCCAGCAGAACCAGAACCAGGCTCAGTGTGAGCGGCCATCTGCCACGACTGACTGGGGGTTTTAGAGAACAGAGCAGAGACACAAAGAGAACAAAGAAGCACTGATCCAGGAGTACTTTCTATGGGAAGGAAAAGTAACTGTTAATGGATGTAGCTCCTTTAGTCGTTTCACCTAGAAAGAAAGAACAGATAAACTCTGAGCCAGTTTTTAAGGTTAGAGTCTGAAAGAGAGAACATAGAGTTAGTCACAGTAAACACTCACTCAATCGACATGTCTAGGAGAGAGAACGGGTTAAACACTAAAAGACAGGGCTATGTGGATCATCGGTAGAAGGAGAGCATTAAGTTGTTGCCACCAGAAGCTCGGACGATGCCTCCCTCCAGGAAGGTATCACAGGTAGATACAGAGTCAGGCCAGGTGTAGCTTCTAGGAAGAGAAAAGAGAGAACATAAAGTTAAAAGCTGAAATAACAGCAAATAATGAAAAATTGGAGAGTAGTATGAGAATGTAGCAGAGAGGGTGAAAGTGGTCATTATGTCCTCCAGCAGCCTAAGCCTATAGCAGAATAACTACAGAGATAGCTCAGGATAAACTAAGCCACTCTAACTATGAGCTTTATCAAAAAGGAAAGTTTTAAGCCTAGCCTTAAAAGTAGACAGGGTGTCTGTCTCACGGACTAAAACTGGGAGCTGGTTCCACAGGAGAGGAGCCTGATAACTAAAGGATCTGCCTCCCATTCTACTTCTAGAGACTCTAGGAACCACCAGTAAACCTGCAGTCTGAGAATGAAGTGCTCTGTTAGGAACATATGGAACAATCAGATCTCTGATGTATGATGGAGCTAGATCATTAAGGGCTTTATATGGGAGGAGGAGGATTTTAAATTATATTCTGGATTTAACAGGGAGCCAATGAAGGGAAGCTAAAATAGGAGAAATATGATCTCTCTTTTTAATTTTCATCACAACTCTTGCTGCAGCATTTTGAATCAGCTGAAGACTTTTAACTGCATTTTGTGGACATCCTGATAGTAAAGAATTACAATAGTCCAACCTTGAAGTAACAAATGCATGGACTAGTTTTTCAGCGTCACTCCTAGACAGGATATTTCTAATTTTGACAATGTTCTGGAGATGAAAGAAGGAAATCCTAGAAACCTGTTTAATATGGGATTTAAATGACATGTCCTGGTCAAAAATAACACCAAGGTTTTTTACTTTATTATTGGAGGTCAATTTAGTGCCATCCAGGTTAAGTGATTGAATAAGCAGTTTCTTTTTTAAAGACTCTGGTCCAAAGACGACAACTTCTGTCTTGTCTGAATTTAGAAGCAGAAATTGTAAAGTCATCCAAGTTTTTATGTCTTCAAGACATGCTTGTAATCTATCTAACTGGTTGGGTTCATCAGGATTTATGGATAAGTAAAGCTGAGTATCATCAGCGGAACTGTGAAAATTTATTCTATGCTGCCTGATAATTTGACCTATTAGAAGCATATATATAGTAAAGAGAATTGGCCCAAGTACTGAACCCTGTGGTACTCCACAATTAACCCTGGAGTTTAAAGATGATTTATCATTTACAGGAACAAACTGGAATCTGTCAGACAGATAAGATTTAAACCAGCCTAGCGCTGTTCCCCTGATCCCTACAGGATATTCCAGCCTTTTTAAGAGAATATTGTGATCGACTGTATCAAATGCAGCACTGAGATCTAACAGAACCAGAACAGACACAAGTCCATTATCTGAGGCCATAAGAATATCATTAGTGACTTTCAGCAGAGCTGTTTCAGTGCTATGATGAGCTCTGAAGCCTGACTGAAACTCTTCAAACAGGTCATTGCTGTGTAAATGCTCACACATTTGATTAGCAACTATTTTCTCAAGAATTTTAGATAAGAATGGAAGATTGGATATAGGTCTGTAATTTATCAAGTCATCTCGATCAGGCGAAGGTTTCTTAAGTAAAGGTTTAATTACAGCCAACTTAAAAGCCTGTGGTACATATCCATTTACTAAAGATAGATTAATCATATCTAAAATGGGGCTGGTAATCAGAGGGAACACTTCCTTAAATAATTTGGTTGGGATTGGGTCTAACATACAAGTTGAAGGTTTAGATGAAGCTAATATTTCTGATAACTCAGGAATCTTCACAGGATCAAAACAGTCCAAACACAAATCAGGTTCTGCAGTTTTTTCCAATGTTGTCTCACTTGCTGAGGATGAAGTAATCATCTTCAGGAGTATGTCAAAGATTTTCTTTTTAATAGAATCAATTTTATTTAAGAAGAATCCCATAAAGTCATGGCTGCTAAGAGCTAAGGGAATGGATGGCTCAACAGAGCTATGACTCTGTGTAAGTTTAGCAACTGTACTAAAGAGAAACCTAGGATTATTCTTGTTCTCTTCTATTAATGATGAGAAATAAGCTGTTCTGGCTTGAAGTGTCTTTTTATACAACAGTAGGCTATTTTTCCAGATTAAGTAGGAATCCTCTAGGTGTGTAGAGCGCCATTTTCTCTCCAATTTCCTAACATTGTGCTTTAAAGTACGCAGCTCTGAATTAAACCAGGGAGCCTGCCTCCTATTAATGATTACCTTCTTTTTCAAGTGAGCTGCTTTGTCTAATGCATCACGCAATGATGAAGTAACACTATGAACAAAAGAATCAATTTGTGAAGGGGCAGAAACAGAATTATTGCCCTCCACTGTGTTTTTCAGTGATAATGAGGAAATTAAAAGTGGAACAGATTCTTTAAAGGTTGTTACAACATAGCCTGATAATGATCTACTATAATGAAATTTTCTTTCAGGTGTGAAGTACTCGGTTAAATCAAACTCAAAGGTTATTAAGAAATGGTCAGACAGGACAGGGTTATGAGAAAATATTGTTATGTCTTTACACTCAATGCCATATGTCAGCACAAGGTCCAGAGAATGAAGACAAAGGTGGGTAGGTTTGTTAATGTTTTGAGCAAAGCCAATTGAGTCTAAGATATCATTAAAGGCTATATTTAAGCTATCACTTTCAGTGTCAACATGAATGTTAAAATCCCCCACTATAATAACTATCTGTATTTAACACTAAATCAGATAAAAGGTCTGAAAACTGATCTAAAAATTGAGAGTAAGGACCTGGTGGACGGTACAAAACAACAAACAGAAGAGGTTTTAGTGCTTTGCAATTTGGATGAGGAAAACTAAGGATTAAATATTCAAAAGAGTTGTAGCTATTGATTGGTCTGGGACTAATCAATAAATCGGACTGAAAGATGGTTGCTACTCCTCCTCCTTGCCCAGTATTTCGAGGAATGTAAAAATTTAAATAATTAGTAGGAGTTGACTCATTTATAGTAACATAATCCTCTTGCTGCAGCCAGGTTTCTGTGAGGCAAAATAAATCAATCTGATTGTCACATATCAGGTCACTAACTAGCAAAGTCTTTGAAGAGAGAGATCTTATGTTCAGTAAGCCACATTTAATTGTTTTATTTGTCTTTTTAGTCTGAGTTGTGTTTATTTTTGAGATTTTGCTAATTTCCTCCTTTTAGATTATTTTTTAATCTATTCAATCTTGGCCGTGGGTGAGACACTGTCTTAATAGGGTAATGGCTGGGTAGCAGTACAGAAGCTGCAGAGAGGAGCGTTAAACTACGACCCTGCTTCCTGGTCTGAACCCTGGGTTGTCAGAGGTTTGGAGAACTAATAAATTCTCTCTGGATCAGACCAGGTTTTCCCCAAAATGCTTGCCAATTATCAAGGTAGCCTACATCGTTTTCTAGACACCACCTAGACAACAATACATACACGAAAGAGTTGGAGCTTATGTAAGTACCACTTTGTGACAGGAGGTGGCAGCATTGTTCCGTGTAATGGTGATGAGGTTGAGTTTCAGCTGCTACACACTCTTAGTCTTCTGAGGCACAAAAATGTGCAAGATTCTTGTATTTGAACCGGCAACCAAACCGTCGCCTAACGGTAAGGAAAACGTCAGTATTCTCCGCACAAAGAAAAGCAGGAAAGAATGTAAAAGACACTCGGGGTTAAGTTAAGTTCACAAACACCAGAAATACACACATCATCATGTAGAGTAAATTCAACAGATTAAATCAGCACAAGAAAAGTTAAAGGATTAGGAAAGAGGAACAGATTGGTTGGATTTAAAAAAGCAGAAAATGCTGAATAAGTTAAGGACCAGAAACTCAAAAAATTATGTGTCAATGGTTGCTATGGTAATTCCCTCTGCTGGGGAGAGCCCGCAGCACTACTGTTTATATCACACAGGAGGGAACCAACCAGTGAAAAATGCTGAATCACAGGTGGCTGTGGTGATTCCTTCCTTTACCTGGAAGCAAGGCCAGGGGAGCCCACAGCATCACTCATTTCATCAGGTAGAGGGGAGGAATCACCATAGCAACCAGTGAACTGAGTTGTGGTTTGCTTTTTTGTTTCCCTGCTTTTTTGAGGTACCACTGTTCATCAGAAAGGCAGACAAGCAGGAGTCAAAATAGCAACCAATAGCTTTTTTCTTAATCCAATAATCAATTATGATTGTCCCCACTGACTGTTACGTCATCAATTTTGTCTTCTTTGGTTGAAACTTAATAAAATGACAATGAAGTGAGGCTTCTGTATTTCCAGTCATCACAACTAAAGCAGCAAAAAAGATAAATGTTTATTTTGGATTTTCAAAATAAAAGTAACTGATTAGATTATCATAAAAGCAGGTTCCAAATCTCTAGTGGGATTTAAAGGTGGAAAGTTGAAGCTTGTTGGATTGTCAAACAGGATCTGCATTGTTACCTTTCAACACTTCTGAGTGTTTCTAGTAACAGCCAACCACAACTGCTGTGTTGATCTTAAACGTGTCTTAGACTCCTGCTCAGCTCATGCTGTTTGATTTTCCATGTTTTAGCCAACCCCTGAATCCTCCAGATGTCGTGAATCTGCAGCCTCTTCCCAGACCTCTGTGTTCCTGCTGCTGCTGTTTCCTCCTCTCTGCTTTCCTCTTTTATCCGTGGCACCATTGGTAACGAGCTGCTGTCTCTGTTATCCACAGCCATCTGCAGAACTCGAGTCATGCTGCGCCGTTTGTCATAGTCTCAGAGGAGGCCATCGCTAAGGGCATCCGCCGCATCGTCGCCGTGACGGGAGCTGAGGCCCAGAAGGTCGGAGCTCGCCCAACCAATACACCATAGATAAAAAAACAAACTGGTGCACTGGCTTCCAGGTCTATGTACCAAACACTTACTCACAGAGATGTCCAGAAAGACTGTTTATTTACCTTTTTAGGGGGCTGATTCCTCAGAAAATTTAAAAACTAATGAAAAGACTTCAAAAAGAAGGAAAATGTCTGATTTTACTTTAATGAGGCTAAACTTGGAGTTAAAAAGGAAAGGTTTTCCAGTCTCCACAGACCCGGAAGACAAAATAATTTTTATTTTATGTTTGAATGTCTTTGATCTATGTGCTTTCATCACAACCTCCTGTTTTTATCTAACTATTTTGTATTCTTTCTGCTTGCTTTCCTTCAGGCCCATCGTAAAGCCGATGCCCTGCGTCAGTCTCTGTCCTCGCTTGGAGACAAGGTGAAGCAGCAGACGACCCCGAACAAAGATGTACAGAAAGAGGTTGCTGATATGACTGAGGTAGATGATGTTTCCAAGCTGAAGGAGCTTCAGACCTCCTCTCTGTGCTTCCATAAACATATCTGTGTCCTCTGCAGTCTATAGGCACTGCTGTTATCTCTCAGTGGCAGAAGGATGAGATGAGGGAATCCCTGAAGGCTCTGAAGAAGACTATGGATGACCTGGACCGCAACTACAAGGCTGACATCCAGAAGAGAGTCCTGGAGAAGACGAAGGAGGTTATTGAAAACAACCCCAACCAGCCGCTGCTCATCATGGAGATGGAAACAGGAGCCTCAGCAAAGGTAGGTGGTGGTCTAGTGGTTAGAGAAGCATGCTTGTGTTCGGAGAAGATTGTACCGCGTTCGCATCCCACAGACTGCCACTGTGGGTCCCTGAGCAAGATCCTTAGCCCCGAAATGCTCCCTGGGCGCCGCCTACTGCTCCCTATGGGGCTGGGTTAAATGTAGGGGACAAATTCGCTGGAATGTTCAACTGCACTGACAGATAAAATAAAGATTAAGATTAAAGATAGTTAGGTTACATTATTTTCTTTAAGGTAGAGAAATGTGTCAAAGGTTTTTTCTTATTGTTCAGGCTCTGAATGAGTCGCTGAAGCTGCTGAAGAATCAGTCTCCACAGACTGCCGCCATGCTGTTCACCGTTGACCCTGATGCTGGCAAGATCACCTGCCTATGCCAAGTTCCACAGGTATGAGAGACTCACTCAGACAGCGCTAACCATGAAACGGTTTGACAGAAAAAAAGATGTTTCCCAAAGATTTAATAGCTGACAAATTTCCTCTAATTGTTTCTTAAGATATCTGTTTTTTTTTTCTATTATTTTTTTATTTTATTAATTTAGTTTCTTAATTGCAGATCGGCGATCTCACCTCGGCGTCTATTTCAATCTATCTCAGGCTAGCTTATATTGTTGCCTAATAGACGTTGGTTTAACTTAATTCACATTAGCATATGTAAGCTACATCATTCATATTCAAAAATACCTTATTAATCCCAAAGGGAAATTAAATGTTGTAGCTATTTTATACAGGTATATATACGCATATGGTAATCGTACTGTATCTTTTAACTGGCCTTAGCTTACCTAATCTTAGTTTATCTTTGCTTGGTCTAGTTTTTCTGCACTTAGCTTAGACTTTCATAAACCCACCTTACCTCATTGTAGCTTGACGTGGTTTAGCTTAACTTATTGCTTTGTGTGTCATTGTTTAGCTCACTTTATCTAGTTTAACTTTAACCTACGTTCTAATCTAGTCAAACTTTTGTTAATTAACTAAGTTTATTTCATTCTAACTACATTTATCTAGCCTTTGCTTAATTCAGCCTAGCTTAGTTTAATGTTGCTAAACCTACCTTAGCTTAACAAATTGAGTTTATCCTATGTTAGCTTTCCTTGTCTTATTTGAACATAATCAACTTTAGCTTTGTCAATCTTAACTTAGTTTATTTTTTTAGGTAGTTTCTTCAACTGAAATTTATTTTACCCTTGCTTAGTTTAACTTAGCTTTATTTAATGAGCTTAACTTATTGTATCCTAGATTGGCGAACCCCACCTTAATTTGTTTTACCTTGTCAAAGTTTAACTTAGTCTATGTTAGCCCAGCTTTGTTTAGTACAACTTATCTGTTTATATTAGCTTTTGATAGCATAGTTTGTCTTAGTTTAGTTTAGCTTTACCAAGTTTATTGTAGCCCTCACTAAACCCATCTCATCTTAAATTATTTTATTATATTTTATCCTAGTTTATGTTACCATTTTTAGGTTAATCTACTTTATTTTAGTCTAGCTTAACCAAACTTTTGTTTGTTACATTATTTTATGTCTAGCTTATTTTAGCTTACCTTAGCTTAGCCTAGCCTTAGTGTTGCTGGGCTTAGGTTTTCTTATCTTAACCTACCTTGTCTTCTTTTAGCTTAATTGGTTTTGGTTTAGTTTAGCCTATCTTTGCTAACATGATCTTACATGAGCTTAATTTATATTAGCTTAGTTTACCATATCTGAACTTGATTTGTTAATGCTAATTGAACATGCCAATGATCCAGTGCTAACACAGATTTACAGAAAATAGATCTTTGGTCCAACTGTGTTGGACTTTAACAACCTTTTTATGCCAAAATAACTGGGAGTGGGAAAGATCATGTAGTGGACCAAAAACAGAATGAAAAGCTGCCCTGTGGAAACATGAAAACATCTTAAAGCCACCTGTAAAACTGTTGATCCTGGGCCACTTGAAAGATTACAGGAATGTTTGGATCACAGGAAGGAAAATAGAAATTTTTTAACAGTTCTTGTTCTGAGGCTGTACCTCTCCTTCCTTCTGCAGGATGTTGCCAAGCGTGGTCTGAAGGCCAGCGAGTGGGTTCAGGAGTTGTGCCCTTTGCTGGACGGAAAAGGTGGTGGAAAAGACATGTCTGCACAGGCCACGGGCAGGAACACACAGAGCCTGCAGGAGGCTCTACAGCTATCTAACGAGTTTGCTCGGCTAAAATTGGGAGAGAACTGAGAGAGACGGAGTAGGAAGGATTCCAGCTTAGTTTTCTTTCTGACCTACAAAGAAGAAAAGAGGAAAACTAACAAACGGGTGACCATTGATGCTCTGCCAGCAGAATTTGAGCCATGCATATTTATTGAGTCTGGATGTATCTTGAATTTAAAACATCTTCTCATGCACTTTTACTTGGAAGGAGATGTGTGTCCGCTTCTTAATTGCATGTAGAAGGGAAATGAAATGTTGGCTTCAGCCTCCTGCAAGCTCTGTGAAGCTCAGGCAAAATGACTAAATCTCCAATTTCTTCAGTTTTCTCTGAGCTCTAAGCCAGCTGATGATCCGCCCATTCTGCCTAATAGTCTGTTTTCTGTCCTCTCTAAGACATTTACACCATCATCCTGATTGTCAGACAAGGTTTTAGTTTATACTCCATCCTCTGCTGGCTCGAAGTTGATCCGCATCAGGTTTACCTGGAGCGCGTAGTGCTGTAACATAGCAAACAGCCATCACCTGTTTATGATTTTTGTGTAAAAACATTAATGATATCTGTGTAGAAAGATTAGTAGACTGTCTGTGTGAACACCTCACTGACATGTAGTGTCTAATCATGGTAGCTGCTTCGTGTTACAGGAATGATGATGGAATAAATCTGACTGGTGAATGACACACATCTACTGTTTCTATTCATGTGCCGCAGCAGTGCGATTTATTTCAGATATGCAGATTTATTAATCTGGTCTCACTTAAAGGTCAGTCTGAAATCACTCGATATGGATCACCGAGGAAAATAAATCACCTTAGTGGCTGTTTGAACTTTAACATGATGGACTGGAGTTAATGAGCCATCAGCATCTTCTGATGCAGAGGTATGACGCAGAAATCAGATAAAACGGCAAACGATGATCGTGTTTATAAAACCAACATCAGATGAGCCATTGATCAAGTGCTTATCTCAGGGTCGCTAGACTCAAAATTGAGGGTTTTTCATTTATTTATTTTTTAAGTAATCAGTGGTTTTCTTCTGTAACCTGACCGCTGCAAGCAACAAACAAACTGCTAAAATATTTAGTTTCCTGAACATCCATCCACTTCAATATGAGGTTGCTCTACATCCCCTCCTGTGAGGTCCCAGGGTTTTCCCAGGACAGGAGACACAGTCGTGTTCAATTGATTTGAATATTATTTCAGCAGCTCAGATCACTAAGTAAAACACATTATATAGACGAATTCCACATGTTTTTATACCTTTTATTTCTGTTTTTATAATGATTTTCAGATATCAAAACTCTTTAATACAGAAATGTTTTTGGTGTGCAACCCGGTCCTTTTCCATTGGGTTTGTGAACTGGAATGTGTGCAAATGTGCCTTTTTATGTCAAATCAATCAGAAAGAAACACCGTTGTTTTTTAAAAAATCTTCTGGAAAATGAAATCCAAATCAGAATCTAGAAACACAATGTTTTCCTTTTCCAAAGCTTCCCAGACCTCCAGAGTATAAACTGATATTTGTATTTCCAGACTTTATTTATCATGCCTCAAAGTTAAATACTTTTCTTCCTTGTGTCCTTCCTTCCTTCATGTCCTTGCTATTATTCTTGTGCGATTTATATCTTTTCTGTCTGGTGTCTTTCCTTTACTCTGTTCCTTTTGTGTCTCATCTCTTTTTTTTCTTCCTTGTTTAATTTCTTAATTCCTTCCTTGTATTCTTCCTTTCCTTCCTGTGACCTACTTCCCTTCCCCCCCTTTATTTCATTCTCTCCTTTGTTTTCTTGTTTCCTCGTGTCTTTGCTTCTTTGTCCTTCATTCCTTCGTTTTTCCTGGTTTCAAACTTAAAACCTACCCATTGTATACATAATTTATGTATACATACATGGTGAACCTTAGTGATTCATAATTTTAAAGGACTGAGAACTCTTAATTTTAAATGAAAACTGTAGGAACCCTGGACCGGGAGAACGTCTCTTGGACTTTGTAGGAACTGTATTGTGATAAAAAGGACCAAGGCTTATTTTCAGTTGAGTTTCTTGAAGCTTTTATTTGTACAACAGCAGAAAAAAAACAGAGTCACATGTCCTACAGATGTTCCAGTGGTAAATACACGGGTGCTGATGTTTCCAACATGTTGCTGAAGGAGATGTTAAAGGTTGGATGAGATGGTGATGGCAGAGGTTTCCTGCTGTTGACTCAGGAGCAGTCACTAAATGACCTGGTTTCTACCTGAGTTCAGAGCGTTACAGAGGCAGGGTGGGGAACAGAACCGGTAATTTTCCCTGGATCGTTACAGATTCAGGGAAATGTTTCTTCAGTGTTTCTGAACTGCTTCAGGTCTATTTGCGGCACAGATCAGGTTGTTTCTGTACAGACACTTGCTCATCTGTGGGGAAAACGGGAATCAATTCAAAATAATGGATCCTGTCTTAGGTCCAGAGACAAGAAAGAAAACAGTTTGACCTTTAACTTGTTAAAAAAAAAAATTAAGTTTGGCTTGAATATCCAATAAAAAATCTCCTCTTTGCCCTCACTGAGCAGGTGCTTCCCAACACTCACCTTCCACACTCAGCTCTGCTTAATCACTCTTAAAATGAATATTAATGACCTTAATGGGCTTTTTTTCTACTAAGAAAAAGGAAAATTTCAGACTTGGAGGCGATCTGTGACATCCCCTTCGTAACATAATGTACCAGACAAAACGGAGTAAAAATAACTGAATAGACTGAAATGCTGGGTTTCTCTGACAGTGAGGACAGCGAGGACTTCAGTTCAAGTTTAAATGAAGTCAACCCTAACTGTAGAATGTGGCTCAACTTTTGGTCATCTCCACCATTCTTCAGAGCTGGAAGAATCTCTTCTGCAGGATAAATATGTGGGTCAACAGCAGGGGGGGGGAAGACCTACTTTAGGTTGTCTGCATGGAGGAATCAGATCTGTGTCATGTACTGTCGGTGGGAGGGAGAAACCTCATTTGGACTGAAAAGACTCTGTTGCTGTCCTCCTACATCCGATCACCATGTTCTGGGCTCCAGCTGATAAGGAGCAGCAGCCTGTTTACTCTCCAGGCAGCAGAAACGCAGAGGGAACGAGTTCTTATGATCATAATGTCTGCATGACGGTCACGTTTAACTTCTAAAACATTAACACTTTCATTATGAAGCTGAAAGAGCAGTTTATACTGATGTTTCTATTTTAATCTGATGTCCCACTGATACACAGAAATAAGACCGTCTCAGTTGCAGACCTAAACTACTGTATCTCCTTCATGATATAAAATGACAAGCACATTCAGCCCGTTAAAAAATCCTGATTCAGCCTTTGATTTCCTTCCTTGGATCGCTTTCTTTTAATCTTCCAAAACTGTTCTGATCAACAATTTTCCAGACTTTCTGGATGTCTTTCAAGGTTCTTCTTAAGGGTTCTGGCTGTTCTGTTACTGTGTTTCAGTCCAGTCATTGTAGCCGACCATGACAATTCAATAATACAGTGATCTTAGAACTAAGCTAAGTTTAGGTAGACTTGACTAAGCTTAGGTCGGCCAATGTAAGCATAGTTGGGCTAAACTAAAACTGGCTAGTTTCCGTGAAAAAAATGTAGGCATAGACAGGTCAACCTAAGCATGGGTAGGTTAAGTTTAGGTAGACTAAGCTAAACTAAGCTAGCAGGTAAACTCAACTTTCAAAAGATAAGCTGAACTAACATGAGGAAATCTTAGATGTAGCCTATCCAGTTTACTCGATGTAAGCCTAGGTGGGTGAAGCAAAACTCAGCAAAGATGAAATACGTTTAGGAAGGCTTATTAATTTTGTCTTTTGTTTGCTTTTTGGTCATGAACAAGTATTTAAAAAATGACTTGAAACAGTTTTTTTTACTAACTATTAAAATAAGAGCAAAACTACTTGAATTAGCGTTTTGTTAACTTTCGTACTTTCTAGTCAAAGATTTCCTTCACCTATTTTCCGTCTAGTTCTGACAGTTTGTCAAGGTGTATATCAAGGTTTAAGTTTTCTTCTATATGTCAAACTGTTATTTTTGGGATTTTTGATAGATTTAACAAAATAAAGTGAAATGGTTATTGTCTCTGTGATGGGCTGGTGGTGACAAAGAGCTTAGAGATTCAATTTAAAACTGGTTCCTTGCCAACGTATCTGTTCCATGTCGACAACACTGGTTCATCCCTTGAGTTTAGAAGCCTTTTTCTGCCTGAACGTTAAAAAGATACGACTTACATGTGTGAAACCCTAACCAAAGGACCAGAAACTTCTCTCTTAAAGCCTGGAGAAGTACCGACAAAACTTTAATAAATGTTTTAATAGATTAAAGGAAAGTCTGGTTGCCTAGAAGGAATAACAAAGAAACAAAGACCGAATGAGGAGTTGACTGTGATATGAATTCACTGCATTATGCGTTCACATCGTCTCCATTAGTAAAAACAACATCAATCGTATGAAGCAGAAAGTAGAAGGCAGAGTGTGTGTCATGTAGTGAATTTATGTTCAGCTCAAAAGGCACAGCTCTTAGCTAGAAATGTGCATGTGTGCGAGACCAACTATAACACAAAGGTAGCAGGTGTGTGTTGCTGATGAAGCAGCTGCAGGCGAGAGAGTCCAGCAGCTGGACAAGGCACAAAAGCATGTGACAGACACAGTAAGCACAAACAATATGATGAGATTCAGTTGGGTTAAAATGAGCCCAAATCAGCAACGAAGCGTGTAAGAAAACCTGGTGTGGAGGGAAAACACCAGCAGAACACGGAGTTACAGTAAAATACAACAACACGGCGGCCTAGAGCCATGTGTGCATGTGATTCCACCTTAAATTACCTGCACAATGCTAGAACAGAAAACAAAAACATGTCAAGAAGTTGAATCCATCAGCTTGCAGTCACGCAAACAGGTGAAGCTTCATGGGTCCTTCACAGCTTCTTCAACACAAACACTTTGAGTCACACATAAGGAGTTTCTGCAAAGCTCATGGCTGCTTTCATGACCTGGAAACTGTTTCTGGCTGAGACTGGAAATTTTAAGGGACATTTGGAAGTGGAAGCTACACATTTCTAAATTGTGACATTGGTTTTTACTTTTTTAATCTGAAAATGTACAGTGTTGTGAAAGAGTAACCCCCACCTCTTGCAGATTTCCCCTCCTTTTTTCAAACACTTAAATATTTCAGAAAGCCAGAAAATAATATAACGCAATACAAAATGCTATTTTTCAAATGATGGTTTTGTTTTAAAAGGACTAAAAGCTATCCAAGCCCTACTATAACTGCCAGAGCTGTAGAAGCAAGCTACTCATGAAAATAGAACCTTTCTGGTAACATGAAGTAGGCTAAATACCTCAAAAGCAACATGCCATGTCCCAATCTAAATAAATTCAAGAACAGTTGAGAAACAAAGTCACTGGCTTATCTGTCCAGGAAGGGTTGCAAAGCCAATTCTAAGGCTTCGGGTCTCCAGTGACCCACAGTGAGACACATCCACAAATAAAGAAAACGCAGCAGTGGTGAACCGTCCCAGGAGTCACTAGCCTACAAAAATGACTCCAAGAGGTCACAAAAGAAGTCGGAACAACATCTAAGCACTGCAGGCCTCAATTGCCTTAGTTAAGGTCAGAGTTCATAAGTCAACATTGAGAAAGAAACCAGGCCTGATTACCGGTTGCTGCTTGATGGCCGTTGTTGCCACCAAGGTGCCACAACCAATTCTTAGGTTCAGAGGGGAAACAACCAGGTTGGTTTGGATGTCTTTTTTCATTAATACCTGAAAGAACCATTTTAAAACTGCTTCTTGTATTTACTTGGGTCATACTTGGTATCAATTCTTTGGTGATTTAAATCGTATGTGATTGAACGAACTAAAGCCTGTATTGGAAAAAGTGGATTTTTAAAGCACTGTATATTTATGGTGGAATTTCAGCCACTTCTAAAACCAAAAACTCTCCTTTTCCTGCTTCTAAAGTGGTTTCTTCCTCTTTCTCCTTAAGGATCCAGTTTGTGGTATTCTGACATTTATTTCAAACACCATTCTGCAGCACTTATTTTACTGATTCTTGTTTGTTTTCCTCATCATAAAGTGTAACATATGGCATGGTGGTTGACAGAAATTAGAAGAAAATCCAGTTTCAGCGGAAATCTATTAAAACCAACCAGAAAGCAAACGTCAGCATCAGGGGTGAAAGCTAAGGCGTAGGCTGGCTCTACCTCCTCCAGACTGAGCTGAATTCCTACTTTGCCGAGCCAGGACTGGGTTGAGTGGTTAATGAAGGCGAGGGGTTTTCTTCTGCCCGTCATGTGGGGCTCTAATAGGGTCTGCAGCGCTCTGCACAGTCCAGTTTGTAGATCACTGCTGCATTAAAACAACACTGAAGCAACGTTTGAGCAAAATTGCTCTCAAATGAAACATGGACCGGTTCTGAATGCAGCATACCTCTATCCAGCCACCTCTGTCTGCAGGTGAATAAAGACTTCAGCAGCATTTAAATAAAGTCTCTAGAACCACAGTTTCATCTCATCTTGTCTCTCTGAGTCAGAGCAGTCGAAAGGCTGAAATCCTGAGGATCTGCTGCCAACACCAACCAGAACCGGGGAGCTTTGTAGGGGAGTCATATCTGATAAAGTCACATTAATCACATATGGCCTGTTTAACACGCTGCTAATTGCCTCACAAAGACCTTACGACACCAACTCAGTGGCAGTGTCGGGGGATGTTTCACCTCAAAGAGAATTTAAGGCAAATCAAAGACAAGATCTTGATTCTAAAAGACAGCTCTTTGTCAGCAAAATATTCCCACATGGCCCAGTGGTCTCTGATATGCAGAATGGGTGTGAAGGATGTTGCATTGTTTGTGTTAGTAAACGAGGGTTAAATAATTCTCAACAGATGAACAAATTTTCTAAATTATCCTGCTGTTCAGCCATAATTTCCTGTTTTCCTCAGTGTTCAGCCCTGCAGCAGACAATGAAGGTGAATCATTTTACCTTACAGTCCGATTGGAGGCTGGAAACCCAAAGAGAAAAATATTTTCTTGATCCTAGTTCACCTCAAGAGCCCCATTAGTAAAAATCTTTCAGTTAGCTTTTATTCCAAGTTGAATCCAAATTTCTGATCAGCTCTCTAGAAACCTAAGAACGACAGGAAAATGTTTTTCCCATCATTTCCCAGGGAATACTGTAATTTTTCCAGCCTTGGACAGCTGCTCAATGATCTGAGCTTCGTAGTCCGCGTCATGGACGCCGGTCTTTCTGAATTCTCCAGAGTATCGGTTCTGCTCCCAATAGTGGTGCCAGTTTCCTCGACTGTCGGCTCCAAAGCCAAACACGTTCACCTGGAAGGGAACATTAGGATCAGATGGAAAAATGTTGATACTGGATGAATGTGAGAGGGTTGTTTTCAGAAAATTAAAGAAACGGAAAAAAGAACTGACCTCGTCACAGACGTGAAGAGCGAAAAAGAGGACCAGCATGCCAGTGGAAGGGTATCGCCCGTGATGTCTGGTCCAGTGGTCGTGGATATATTTGAAGAACGCTGGGTTGAAGATCTGAACCTGAAAGCGGTACACAGAGAAAAAATACTGACATATGTTTACAGTTCTGTGAGAAAGTAATCATTTCTTTCTGGTTTTTTTGTTTTGATCCAGACTTTCCTGTAATCGTTTCAAGTTCATCAGTGAATATGAACGGCTTAGAAATAGATTAAGGTAGGCTAAACAAAGCTAAACTAACTCAAGACAAACTAAGCTGAGATAAACAAACCTAATGGAAAATAGAATAAACTGGGGTAAAATTAAGAAGATTAAACTAAACAAAGGCTAGCTACCTTGAGATATGCTAAACTAAGATAAGCTACACTAAGGTAATATAGACATAGGGAATAATCTATGCTAAAATAAGTTTAGGAAGGGCAAATGTGGTAAGCTGAGCAAATCAGTAATGAGCTAAGGTAGGCTTGGGTATGTTACAATGTGATAAAACAGGCCAAAATTAAATTAGGTTAAGCTAAAGTAAGATTACAAAGGTTAAATGAAACTAAACCAAGCTAATTTAATATAACTAAAACCAAGGAAAGCTAAGCTAAAATAGGCTAAGCAAAGATAAACCAAGCTAATTTGAAGAAGGCTAAACAAAGACAAGACAATCAAAGGAAAGTTAAAATAACCCAAGATAAAGTGAACAAACTAAGCTAAACTAATCTAAACTAATCTAATCTAATCTAATCTAATCTAATCTAATCTAATCTAATCCATGCTACGGTTTAAATATGGCAGACTGAGACTAACTAATGGGATTTTCTCATCTGAAACCAGTAATAAAAACCCCCCCCAAAAAAACAGAGGAGAAACTTTAATTTGACTTGCTTTAACAACAATATTTTGTAAGTATTTATCTTTGTTCACAGTTTTCATAATTTGACATGTGTTTCTTTTATATGTTGTTTTTCATCTTTGTTTTATGGTGAAACTAATAGCTAACTAATGGCACAATAACTTTGAAATGTAAACACAAAACCTCCTTATATCACTTTATATATTTATAGATTTAGCTGTCTAGGATTATTTAAAAATTGACATTTTTTTCTTTGTCTTTTCTGGTGGTTTTATTAACCACTCTTAATATGATCCCTGACTTTTATTCTTCCCTGACTTTTATTCTTCATCACGGGTTTCTGATGAAAAAATCCAATCGCACAGATCCAATACATGTCTGAATACACACCTGCTTCTCCATTGAGTTTAGATGATTTTTCTGGTTAAATGATCCATATGACAGAGTTAGGTGGGTTACAAACAAAAATATTTCTCTGAAAATGGTCGGTTGCTAGACTTAATGTGAGTGAGAAAGCAGCAAAAGTCCAAAGACAAACTTTACAACCGTTAAAAAAGCCAGAGGACCATTTAAAGAGACAAATTAAATGTGGCTGCTTGCCAAGAACATAGGAAGATACACGGACTGGATCGAGTCACCACAGAAATGTGTTCTTGATTGAGGAAACTAGAATCCAGTCTCCTCTAAGCTCTGTTTAAAGCTTCAAGACTGATAATGATGCAGTTTTTTAAAAAAGGAAGTAAATTTAACTGATGAAAATCCCAAAACTTCAATGACAAATTTTGTCACTCCCTGCAGTTTTGATCTCAATAAAATTTAAAAGCACCCCTAATGGAATAAAAAGTAATTAGAACATTATCTGCTGCCTCCCGGTGATGCTCAGTCCCAAGAAAAGGAGCTTTAGTCTGCTCAGAGCTGTAAATCCTCAAATTCTTCATTTCTAGGTCACTCTTAAAGATGCTGTGAATCTGGCCGGGCGAAGATGCCTCGGTGCCTCCACCCAAAGAGAAGTTCATTTATTTATTTTAGAGATTAAATGCAAACTGGAGATTAGTGAAAACAAAGGAAGGGATGGTAATCCCTCATCGACAATGGGTAAGGGGGCTTTATAACTGGAGCAGGGTCACTTTGTCAAAATAGGCAAAGTGAATCACAGTAATGAGACAAACCTTGTCTTTATCCACACGGAGAAACTGCTTCACTGGAGCGTAAGTGCTGCAGAAAGAGCACACAGACATAAACTTTATTTGATTGCTGGATGATTGACAGATCTCTAATCTCTCTGCCTCCGAACAGCCTCTCAGTGCAAACAGAACATATCTCTGTATTTAATGCACCCTGACATCTAATGGAGGCTGTATGAACTAAATTCCTGTTGTTTCACATGTTAATCCGAGCTCATGCACATCTGTGACTCTTACAATCGGATCTGGCCGGTGGACAGAGCGCTGGTGATCCAAACCAGGTCCAGTGTTTTGAAGGGAACCAGGACAAAGCTGACGTTGGCCGCCAGGTTTTTGGCGCTCTCTGGATACATGAAGTGGTGGGTTGTGTGGCTCCCGGCGTCGTCCTCGTAGCCCACAGTGGGGGCCAGATTTATCCTGGAGGAGAGAGAGGAAAAGGGGAACATCAGGAGAGATTTCCAAGCTCCATTCCAGGAATCAGATACATCTTTAGTTTTGAGAACTAAATTTTTTCTGATCTATGGTCTGACATGGTGCACTTTTTTGGAATCATGTAAACCCTCACAACACAGCATAAAAACAGTTCTTAATGGGTCCCTGAGTAGACATATTTGCGCTGTTTTAGCAGCAAAGGCACGGCCTACACAAAGAAGAAGCGAAATCAATAAAAACAAAGAAGTAGTATACAAAAGAAACTGTAGCGATAGCATGTAGACTGTAGTGTTCAAAAGGACATCTAGTGGCAGAAACATGCATTAGTTCCTAGAAATTGTTGATAAAACTCAAGCTAAATTTGTTCTGCAAGATTCTGCTGAAAAAAACTGCAAACGTTTCACCAATAAGTCTCGACTGTTTGATGTGTGGAGCTATATCTTTTAAAGGAATTTATCATTGAAGATATCTTTCTGCACCTGGTACCACAGAACAATAAAACTGCTTGTCAGGCACAGTGTACAAATAGAGAACGAGAGTTTTTACTGCAGTAGAAATATGTAATCACAGCTAAAAATCTAGAGGTGCAAAATTAACTAAAGCTCCTGCAGGGATCAGCAGGATTTTCACATCTTTACTGGTTCACAGAGCCAAGACAACAAGGACAACTAGATTCTTTCAGAAGTGTTGTCAGTGTAGTTCCTGATTGAAAATCTATCTATCCATTGTCTAGACCCGCATTTCTGTGCAGGGTTGCAGTTGGGCTGGTGTCTATCTCCAGTGGGCATTGGGCAAGAGGCAGGGTACACCCTGGACAGGTTGCCAGTCTGTCAGAGGGCAAGACAGGACAAACAACCATGCATGCACACATTCATACCGAAGGGCAAGTTAGAGAGACCTGTTAAACTAACAGTCATGTTTTTGGATTGTAGGAGGAAGCCAAAGTACCCGGAGAGAACTCACACATGCACCAGGAGAACATGCAAACTCCAAGCAGAAAGCCAGCACGCCGGGATTCAAACCCAGGATCTTCTTACTGCAAGGCAACAGTACTACCAACTGCACCACCGTGCAGCCCAGTTACTGTATTATGGATTGTCTAAATTCATAGCTGCATACACATTTGTACTGGTCCTGTTTGCCCCATATGCTTCAATGCTTGGTTTCCCCCTAAACATAAATGGGATGATTTAAGCCCCTTTTCCATTGCTTGTGGAAAGCCCCAGGCTTTTGAAAGTCCAGGGCGCGTTTGGATACAAATTTACCTGGGTAATTTCACTTTCCTGGGGCCTTTCTTTCACTTGTAATAGGTCCTGGTTTAGGGGTAGGACTTTTAAGATTTCCTGGGTTTGTTAAAGGAGCGGGGTTTTGTGCAGTAAGACATTGCGCCACCAGCTGCAACAATGAAGGCGCTTAGTATGCAAATTTATTGTTTTTATACCATTCATTTGTCATACAAAGGAGTGTTAAGGTATTTTGTTTAAAGCTCAAATCGCCATTTAAAAAATATTCTTCAACAGTGAATGGCCAATCATGCACATTTTTATGTGTTTACAATGTTTTATGCAGAAGAAATGAGAGGTTAAAGAGACCCTTCAACTCCAGCTTGGAAAGAAAATCTGAACTGAAATATAATGGGAGTGAATAAGAGTTTAGTTGTGCACTCTCTGCAATCTGGGCAGATTTGACAGAAAACTGTCATCCTACAGCAGCGGGAAACATTCTGAGTAAAAGTAGACAAAAATACTTGTTTTGATGTGTAAATTGTACATGTGGGGATGAAACTGTTGCATGAAACTAGTTAAAATGCAAATGTTTCCTAATATTTCACAGGTTCAGAATCTATAGTGTGATATCATCAGACTCTGGGGTGAGCATTTGGTAGGAAGACTTTGAATAAAATCACCAAAATTAAACTGCAATTGTGTCAAAACTGTAAAAAGTGTCAAAATGCCAGTTCAGTTACCTAAAGTCCAACTCCCCGTGAGCGGTTTAAAATTAAAATGGTGTTTCTGTTGAAAAATATAGCTGTGTTATGGAGCTCCAAACTGGGCTGACCTTTCCAACTTCTTTCGCCAAAATCACAGTACAGTCTAGATGGAAAATTTTCAATGTTTTATATCTTTTTGCAATTTGAGCAAACATCAAATGACGTATAACTACCAAATGTCTTAGCACAGTATTCTTGATGGAGCTACACATTTTTTCCTCAACGCTTTGGGAGGAGAAGCAAGATAAAATCTGAAGGGGAAGGGGGAGAATTCAAAAAAATAGAGTGACCAGAAGAACTGGGCCTTAGTGGTTATGCATTTAATAAATCCCACAAACCTCACAAAAACGTCCTCATTCCCTCCACAACAAATCCTGACTGAGCTACTGTTAGTTTAAGAGCTCTCAATGCTTTCCAAAGCACATCCAGAGAAACAGGAATGTTTTCCCCAGTAGGACTTCTGTCTGTGTCTGAAACCCTCTGCTCTGTCTGCAGACATGAGGCGGCATTGACAAAGCCCCGGCTGAGTCACTGTCTACACGAAGAATATTTCTGTCTAAACAGGAAGCTAAAGTTAGGAATATAAAGCCTGCACTGAGCACGCCAGCAGATATACAAGGAGCAAAAGAGATGATTGTGCAGCGAGCTGGAGTGAATTCAGGCGTGTGGTTGGTTGTGTGGGGCTGCTGCAGTTGAGCTGAAGCCAGGGAAACAAATGAACATCAAATCCCAACATTGAAAGAAGAGATGGAAGATGCCCACACTCCTCCAGAGAGAATCAAGACAAACTAGCAACTGCCTCTGCTTTGATTTAACAATGGAGCAAATTAAAATGATACGTTGATGCCTTCCTCCGTAAAAAACCATTGTGTTTGACCTCACCATGTTGGACAAGCTTCTTGGGGAGTTTAGAAGCTTTTCCATTGCTTTGTTTCTCCTATCCACACACTAATTTGCATATTCAAACTGATTCCTGCAGTGTAATAATCAGTCATGAAATACTCCAGTTGGCATATGGCACCAAGAGAACCACATCATCTAGAGAGGGCAAGGATCCCAAACCCTCCCCTCCATGACCAAACCTTGAAATAACATCTGCCTTGCGCTGGGAATACAGAGGCCAGAGAGCAGGTAGCCATGGCACCCAATAGAGCCCCCCCAAAAAAACTATCCAGCTGGAAACTGTTGGAATATCCTATCAGATCAGAGGTTAGTCTTTATAAGGTAAAGAGTTCTGATATATTGGTGTCTTCTTTCTGAGTGATCAAAGGATGGAGCAGGAGATGGATAGACGGATCCTCAGCACTAATGAGGACATTGCTCTGGTCTATTGAGGTGAAGAAGAAGCTGAGCAAAAAGGTGAAGCCCTAGATTTACTGATCCACCTACAATATGTTCAACCCTCAGCTGTGGTCCTGAGATATGGATCATAACTACAAGAACGAGATCATGGAGGGTGGCCAGGCTCTGCTTAGAGACAAGAAGAGGAGCTCCATCATCCAGGAGTTGCTGCTCCTTCACATCAAAAAGAATCACCTGAGGTGATTAATCTGATCTGGACACAATCCTACTCTATGAAGTAGAGTAACTACACAATTACTGGCCACTTTATTGGGTACAGCTTGCTAGTGCTGGGTTGGACCCTGTTTTGCATTCAGAGCTGCATTAATTCATGTTGCATAACAGTTCTGTGTTCAGAGATGGTGTTCCTCATAACAATGTTGTAACCAGAGGTTATTTGAGACACCGTTGAAGTTCTATCATCTCAAACAAGTCTTCCAATTCTCCTTTACATCACAAGGGCATTTTCGTCCATACCCAGCAGGATATCTTCTCTTTTTTGGACCATTCTATGTAAACTTATGAGAAGGTTTTGCCAAGTTGATCAGCAGTTTCTGAACTATGTAGATCAATATATCTAGAACAAACAACCGTGCCACATTGAAAGTCACTTAAATCCCATTTTTCCCCTTCATTCTGATGCTCAGCTGGAACTTGAGCAAGCCATCTTCACCACATCTAGATGGAGATATGGATTGGATTGGGGCCATGAGGTTGGATCATTGGGTGTTTGTGTTAACAAACAATCAAGCAGGTACACCTAAAAAGCGGCTGGTGACTGTATGTCTCTTCTGACCTGGGAACACCTTGGGATCTAAGAGGACGATCTGAGCTTCTTGACCTCAGATAAAGTGAGGAAAACAGACTGTTGCAGTTATTTGTTTTAGAAATGCGAGTGACAAGAAGATTTCATAATGTTCCTATCTTCTCGGTCTAAAAATGGCCCTTATTACAGCTGTTTTATTTATTGTTGGAGGTATGTTCTTGTCACAGGGAGGTGAAGTTCTTTTTAAAAGCTCTGAAACACACACAAACAGCAGCAAACATCATGAATCAGAGCCTGAAGACTCTGATTCTTCAGAACAATTTGTGCGTGGTGCAACAGAAGGCCTTCTGTGTCCCGGTGAGTTGGTATGCACATCTGAATGAATGCCATCAGTTTCAGCTTCCAGGACATAAAGCTCTTTGTGGCAACCACATAGATCAAGTGACCCCTGTGAACCAATCAGAGAGCTGAATGCAGGGCAACATTAAACAGTGAGATTAAATGGAACATTAGATGCATACATCTGCTGTCTGCAGCTCTGCAAGCGCCCATTTCCCTGAAAGCACATGGAGCAGTATTGATGGTGATGGCGAGACATGTTTTCCTTCTCCTGTCTGCTCTCCATCTATTTGTCTTCCTTCCTGCTAATCTGTCTCACCTCATGATGTAGTCGTGTCCATCGATGGCCGCCCCATATCCGGCTCCACGGAGGTTTCCAGAGTTTCCCACCACGGCACAGCGTAGGCATCGCCCTGGATCCCAGGAGCCGTATGGTGACCGCCCGGGAATCACCTGTGGCAGACGGTCATAATCAGATCCATCTTTCAACATTCACGGGAAATTAACTACAAGGCTGGCAGTAGATAAACAGGACACAAAATAACTAAACAGCCAGCCAGGTCTCTAAAAAATCAAATATAACGCATTCTCTCCCCTCCTGATGTTTCTGATAATGCAAAGCTGAGCATGCTGAGTACAACTTAAAGATAAAATACCTGGAAGAGCCTGAGCAGCACCTGCTGGATGTTGTGTGGTTTAAACTGAGGCTGTAACATCTGCAGACACATTCAGAGACTTTGGTTAGAGTGTTCCTGAGGAGCTAAATTACTTACACTGAAGGGTATCTGTGAGCTTCATTTGGAAAATATGACAGTGCTGGAAATGCTGAACTCTGCAAAGTGTCTCACTTAATTCTCAGTTCAATCAGTTCTAATGATACATTAGTGAGTCCATTTGTCTAATCTCCATTTTCACCACAGCATCAACATAGAACAATTAAAAGAAGACTTAGGGTGTTTTCACACTTGCCACTTTTGGTCCGCTTTAAACGGACCAGAGTTCGTTTACCCCCTTGGTCCGGGCCTTTCGTGCAGGTGTGAATACACTCAAGCGAAACCTGGTCCGGACCAAACAACTGGACCAACACCCACTTTTTGAGGTGGTCTCGGTCCGCTTCCAAACGGACTCTGGTGCGGTTCGCTTGAATACAAACCGGCCCCGATCTGAACCAACTACAAAACGCGTACGTCTCTTTGGACATAAAAAGCCACCGTAGCCAGTAGCAAAGGTGTATGTTGTAAGGTAATCATACCTGATAAGCTGTGTGTTGCTAAGCAACGCTACTGGCTTGTTGCGGGACAAGATACGTAGAGAACGTCGGCGTTCAGCACGCATTCTCCGACGGGGTTCCAACATTATAAATGGAGCGTCTCAAAGTCTGTGTTAAATGAGCTGCTCTTCAACCTCACAATAATATGCAGCTTTAATAACGGCATAAATATGCAGAACAGAGGAGCTGAACGCAGCACGTCTACAGATGTTTTCCTACATTTCCGGGTCTGTGCTCTGTCCCGCCCCCTTCATTTCTGTCCAATAGGAGCAATGATCGTCACCCGCGTGGCTTTGTTTACAAGTAATAGTTCACTTGCAAAAAGTACAATGTGAAAACAAACCGCAGCAAATGAAAAAAAGAAAGTTCGCTTTTGGTCCGGACCAAACAAGCGGACCAAAGGACTTTCCTGGTGTGAATACACCCTAAGGATCGGTTTTTTGGAAGGGAGAGATTAAAAACAATCTTCTCTCTAAAAGCATGTATTATATTTGCAAATCTACATCTGAATGAAGCACCAGACCTCTAGAACCATGCCCAGTGGACATCTGAGTCCAAATGTAAATGTTTTGGCTAAAATGTGCAGCACCATGTTTGGGCTGATAATGTGGGCTCATTTTGCAGCTAAAGGACCATTGCATCCTGCAGTCACTGAGTCGACCTTGAACTCCTCTGTTACCAAAGTATTTAAAAGTCAAATGAGAGGTAATCTGTCTGAAAGCTGAAACCTGGCCCTGAGAGGGTCATCCATCCATCCATCCATCCATCCATCCATCCATCCATCACGTACATCACCTACTGCTGCAGGGCCTCCTTCCCATGGTATATGCTTGAAAAAGCCCCAATGCAGCTGCCCAGGAAGTTCTTTTTTTTTTTTAAAAAGGGATAGTAAGGATTCTAATAATTTTTAAAATAAATCTAAATGCATAGGGTTAAAGCCAGAGGCTAATTGTCATTTTTTGTCAACTTAAACAAGTTGATGGTCCGGTATAAGAAAAAACTAACCAAACAAATGATATTTGAAATCTGATTTTCCAGGAACCTTATTTTTAAGAGTTGGGAGTTCATTTGGTATATAGTTCCAGGTATGAAATAATCAATTTAATTATTTATTTAGCCTAAAAGCCCTTTCATGAATAGAGTTGTGCAATCTCCTCAACAGCTTGCTCCAGCTGACATGCCCAAATATGTTCTGTTTAGCAAATTCTTGCAGTGGGGTTAGGCTATGAAAGAGCTTAAGTACTTGAATAAAAGCAATATGCTTAACAGCATTATTTCAATAGAACAATTTAACAATCCATGTTATGTTTCTGCCTTTCAGAGTGTTTAATGATGGGTTTAAATGACCTGGAGAAACGTGTCGATTTTATGTAGGGAGTTCAAAGTTAATGGTGTTTATCCAAAGATCTCTAACTCAAAATGTGCTCTTTATTCATCCATTAACCAACAGATTAACCAACAGGTTAATTGTTACACTTTCATATTTAAATTGTTGAACTATTTCCAGCCTTCTTTCTAGCCACTGACCTTTACCAACTACTGTAACTCATCTGGATGTGGAGGAACAATGTGCTTACTCCGAGCTCTTCCCTCACCTTATCTCATAAGCAGTTTGGCAACCCTGAGGCCAAGCTTGAATGTCCTTGACTCAAGCAGATAAAAAACTGGGCACAGAAAGTCAACATCCCGTCAAACACGACAGGAAATCTATAACAGACTGGCTGAAAAAGATTTTAAAAATCCAAGTGCTGCAATAATCCAGTCAAGGTCCAGACCTCAGTTTCATGGCAAACAGAAATGTTTGCAAACCTCAATGAACTGAATCAATGTTGGAATGAAGAGCAGTGCAGATGCTGCTGGATCGCGGGGTGCACTTAGTTTTTCATTTTCTCCGAGCTTAACATTTTTGTTAAATAAATGACAGTGTGTTGGTGTTAAATAAAGACCTAGCAAGTAACAGATATTTTTTGATCATGTTGAGGCAACTTAGGAACCTAAAACTTTAGAGGATGTACTTTCTTTATACCTCCTCATTGGTGTGACTGTCGCCTCCGTTTCTCCTACACAGCAGTCTTCATTTCATTTCACACTCTTTTGCCACCACTGCCTTTGCAACCCCTATTGGCCTAAATTCTCCCAACACAGATTTCTTTCACTAAGGTTTGCATCCTCTCCAACGCTCTCCAGGCACTCAGGTCTAATTCCTTTTCCTTAATTTCCCTTGCTTTCTCTTTGTTGCTCCTCCTCCTTCCTTTGTTCTTCTTCATCTCTCTGGGATCCAAGTGCACCATGCAGCTCGTCAGCAACTGGTAATCTTTATTTTACTCCCTCTTGCTTTGTTTTCATGTCTCTGAATTTATGCTCCTTGTCTTCCTAACACAGTGCTGTGAAAAAGTGTTTGGTCCCTTACAAATGTCTTCTGTTTTTGCTTTTTTTGTCACATTTAAACATATCAGATCATCGAATAAATTACAATATTGGATAAAGATAACCTGAATAAATACAAAAGGCAGATTTAAAATTATGATTTAATTCATTAAGGGAAAAAAAGCTAAACACTTGGCTCTTTCTGAAAAGTTATGGTTAAATCATGACACCTGGGATTAAACTACAGTTTTGAGAAAGCTGAGATTAATTCCACAAGCCAAACCCAGACCTGATTATCACCTAACCTGCAAATATTATAAACAATTTAAATAGAACCTCTAATTTATTTATAAAAATCTGTAGAAAAAGCAATATCTTTGATATCTACCAGTCAGGGTACAAAGCCATTTCTAGGACTTTGGCAGCAAACCAAAGCGAGAGCCATAGTCTGGAGAAAACATGCAGCAGTGGAGAACCTTCCCAGGAGAGGCTGGTCAAACAAAATCACTCCAAGATCACATTAATGACTTAGCCAGGAAGTCACAAAACAACCTAGAACAAGATCTTAAGCCCTGCAGGCCTCACTTGGCTCAGTTAAGGTCAGAGTTCAAGATTCAACAATAAGAAGGAGAGACTGAGCAAAAATGGCATCCAGTGGAGAGTTCTAAGGCCAAAAACACCGCTGACCCAAAAGAGCGTAAAGCTCACGTTTACCAAAAAACATCTTGATGATCTCCAAGACATTTGGGAAAATATTTTGTTGACTGAAGTGGGACATTTGGGAGGGGTGGGACCGGCTACATCTGACATAAAACTAACGCAGCATTTCAGAACAGAACATCCTATTGACAGTCAAACATGGTGGTGGTAGTATGATGGTTTGGAGCTGATTTGTTTCCTTAAGACCTGAACAACTTTACACAACTGATGGAATCATGAATGTTGCTCTCTACCAGAACATCCTGCAGGAGATAGTCCAGCTATCAATACAAAACCTTAAGCCTAATCACACTTTGGTTCTGTAGCAGAACAATGGTCCAAAGCATAGTAGCAAGGCCTCCTCTGAATGCCTCCTAGCCAAAGTCTATACTTGAATTCAAGATACTGTAGCATGACCTATAATTTGGCCAAAAACCCCCAGGACTGTGCTTTAGTGCTCCAGGCGCTTCGAAAGAAGTTTCCTGGTGTGGGGTTTTTGGACGCTCCAGCTTCAGTCTCTGCTGGAGGTCCACCAACTCCATCAAGACAAGCTCCAGTGCCTAATCCGGGCCCACCTGCAACTTCTCCGGGCCCAGCTGCAGCTTCTCCGGGCCCACCTGCACCTTCTCAGGGCTCTCCTGCGGCATCTCCGGAGCCATCTGCTGTTTTCCCGGACTCCAGCGGTTTTTGCACTGCTTCCCAGAATGATTGTGGGTCCAAGTATTCTGTGCCTCAGCCGGCTGTTAAGCTTCCAGAGCCCCGGCTGACTGCCCAAAAGACGGTTTCCCAGCTAGCCGACAAGCCTCCTATCCAAGCTCCAGAGTTCCGAGAGGGGTTCAAGGATGAATCGTCTCTAGTTAAGCCTCCAGAGCCCCAGCATGCCGTCGAGCCTTCAGAGCCCCAGCATGCTGTCAAGTCTTCAGAGCCTCAGAATGACTCTAAGACATTTGACTACGACCCAGACCTTGACCCAGACTCCAAGTCTTCCAACTGCGACCAAGACTCCAAGTCCCCAGAGACCTGGCATGACAGCAAGACTGCAGACTTCAATACAGACTTCAAACCCCGAGACTCCATGACCGACTTTCTGACTGACTTCAAGTCTTTAGACTCTCAGCCATCATACTTTCAGCCATCAGACTTTCAACCTGACTCCAAGCCTCCTGAGTTCCTGCTTGATCTCAGACCTCCTGACCGAGGGCCCTCTACTCGGCTCGGCCGAACCTCCAAGACGCCGGTCTACCAATAAGCATCTTTGTGGGTACACCTGGTCTAGGCGCCGGCCTCGCAAACTTCACCCCAACCTCCGTCCTAAGGGTCCTCTACGCTCCGCGGCCGACCTCCTGATCTGCCATCCCGAGGGTCCTCTACTCGGCGTAGCCGACTTCCAGACATCCTGCTCCAAGGGTCCTCTACGCTCCGTGATAGACCTCCAGATCATCTGCCCCTTCGTCGCCGGCCTTCTGGACTTTGTTTTGTTTGGACTTTGATCTGCTTTTGTGACTTGTTTTTGTTTTCTTGGACCTTGATCTGACCCTGTGGCTTATTTTCTGTTTCTTGGACACTAGATTTTCCCCTAATGGGTTATTTTTGTTTTTGGACTTTTGCCCTCCTTCCGATGCCCCCTCCGCTCACCCTGGTCGGGTTGTTTTTTGTGTTGTGGACTCTAAAGGTCGTCTGGCATCCAACCTTGCCCCTGTTTAGTTCTTCCTAGAATTACTATTTATGTTAGTTTATGTTTAGGTTTCTTTTCCCTCAAGTTGTCTTTAGTTTAGTGCTCCCTTCCAGTCTCTGCATTGTCTAGCTCCTGTTTCCATAGTAACATATTCCCTCAGTTCCCTGCAGCCCGGTCCACACCTGTTTCCACTATTCCTCTGATCACCTTAGCCTTCCTTTCATTGGTCCATTCTCCTCCTCTCCCTGCTTACATACCTGGTTGTACTCATCATTCCCCGCTGGTTCCTCGTGTAATGTCCTGTCTCTCCTCGAGCTCCTCATGTTTCCCTGCATTTGTGCTACGGAGTATTTTTTCCCAGCGAACCTGTAAGTGCTGACTACATGCCTTATTAAAACTGATCTACTTTGCAACATCCCGAGCCCTAATCCCTGTTTGCATTTTGGTCCAAAACCACTTCAGACCGTGACAATAATATTCAAACGTGGCTGAAGTAAAATGTTTCTGCAAAGCAGAGTGGGTCAAAATTCCTCAGCGTTGATGTTAAACAGTCATTTCCAGTTAGTTTCCAACTCTTGATGTCAGTTGTTGTTGCCGAGGCAGCGTACCATAAATCCCACCCACTCCCATCTGACTGGGCAAAATAAAACACTTCATCCAATATGATACAAACCCAAACAAGATTGACACTTAGCACAAATCAAAAAGTAGGTTGTGAACCTGCCACACCTTAAGCAAACTTAGGTAACATTCAAGGCACGTGGTAAAATGACCTGTTTTTATTCTAGGTGTTCTGAACAGGTATGAACTACTTTTAAACCTGATACATTTTTAAATGACATAGTATTTTATCTTTTTTTAAAGTATTTTATCTTTTTAAAATACATTTATTATATTTATCTTTCATATTTATTCCACTTTTTACGGTTTTTATTCCACTTTTTATCAATTACACATTGCTTTTTTATATAAATGGTATTACTATGAACTATTTACTATGACGTTTGTACTATATAGCAGTGTTCAAACTGGGGTACATCCTCCCCTTTCTAAAGGGTCTAGATGTCCTCCTCTGACTATACTGAGTCTTGGATAAGTGTTTGCTTTTAGAGCTTTTTGTAGATTTGCCTTGAAAATTAAGGTTTAACTGAATCACCATGCCATGATGCACTATAGTTACGGGTTCCTCTGTAGGATTTCCACTTTGGTCATAGGTAAAACATAAAACTGGTTTCTTTTCATGCTTTTATTTTCGTATTTTAGATAAATCGCTGTTCAGATTTGAGCTTGTTGAAGCTATGTGCTCAACATCTGTTTCCTCAAACATATTGCCCTCTGCTTCACTAGATGTTGCTTGCATTGGATTTTCATCTTGTGCTCCTTCATTTGTTTCGATCAACTCTGATTCATTTTCAGATAAGTGAGATTCTTCACTTCCTGACTGATGGATTATCAGTAATGTGACCTGTAGTTCTGACACCTGTTGTAAGTTCGCTAATGTTCAGGGGTTGACAGGTATGTTCATAGTCAAAATCAGAATCTGATAAAGAGGAAGCATCAGACCTGTGATCTGGAGACAACTGCCTTCTTTTAAACTGATGTTCAGAGTGCCTCGTTGTGACAAGGGGGTTTCTCAAACCTCTCAGAAGGTTCTTTTTGCTCAGACAACCGAACCAGATAACCTATTGGCAGAAGATAATCTCTGTGTAAGGTTTTGACACTGCCATTTCTGTCTTCTGGTCGAACTCTGTAAACAGGCCAGTTTTTAATAACAAATAGGGGGTAGGTTTCCAGCGATCTTGCAATTTATGTTTTCCTGTCAGGCCAACATTTTTAACCCCTGTCACTTTCCATTAGTGCTTGATCCCTGACACGTTGATCATAACTAGCCTTGTCTCTGAGATGATTTTTGTTAGCTGTTTCAGTAGCCAGCTGATTGCACAAAGGCCACAGAGGAGAAAGCCCAACTAATTAACTAGCCATCACCAGCTCCTTTAAATTCGGTTTTAATACTCTGCACAAGTCTGCAAAACTACTAAACTTCGCCGTGATTATTGAGATCGCCATTTCAGTCTGAAATACGACAACAAAGAATAACATTGTTATAACCATTAGAGTTGGACAGAAAAATCATCTGTTGACCAGAATCTGATGACTCTCAGCCCGACTGGACCCAACTGGTGACTGCCGGGTCAGAAACCCAAAAATTCTCCCCTTTGTCAACCCGTCAACAAACATCTGCAGCTGATTCAGGATGCAGGAGAGTGACAGGAAGCGAGATTAAGGAGCAGATAACAGGAAGGCAGAACGGAGTACGTTGACAACCGTTTGGAAATCTCGGGGTTAAGGTAAGGATCTACATCCTGAAGGAAACACAGAAACTACTGTTTTAGTTTAGCTAGCCATGCTAGCTGTGCCAATGGCCATTATATGATGCTATGACTGAGGTCATGCTGTTTCCATCCAGTTCTGGCATCTCTTCACTGGCTTCAGGTTCATTTCTGAATACATTTTAAAATAATTTTATATGCTTTTAGTCAAGTCAAGTTTATTTATGTAGAGCTTTTCAGCAACAAGGCACTCAAAGCGCTGTACATAAGGAAAAACATTACAATGATACAGAAAATCAAATGCAGAAAAACAAATCAAATGACATTAATAATCCTTGGGAGTTTACTGGTCAGAGCTGGTTCTAATCCAATCTTTCTAATAGAGGTAATTAGCTCATTAAGTCCTCTATGGTAAGGAATTTATCCTGTGCTAGAAGAAAGGTCCAAACTTTCAAATACTAATAATATTTGGTTCTCACTGATATGAAATAATTGTAATAAAATCCTTCTGAGAAATCTAAAAATCTATGGTCATTGGTGTAAAAACAGCTTTAGTCCAAATTTTCAAATACTAATATTTGGCTTTCGCTGGTAATCCTTCTGAGAAATCTGAAAATGTATGAAAAGTAATGAAATCACATATTTAGGTAAAGTAAGATAGGAGATTTAGTGCTCTCAGAGGTCAGTAGATCAGATGCCTTCACTGATTCCCACATGATGCAAGGTCAGAGGTCACAGAGCCTTCTCTGTTGCAGGTGAACGGTTTACCACTGCATGTCAGACATGCTCCCGCCGGGTATGTTTTTATTGCGATTGTTTTCCTCATCGCTGGTGATTTCTGTATTTTATTCTGTGTCGTCTGCTGGTTTGTTGTGCTGCACAGCCCTCTGGTTGGCCTGTTTAATGTTGTGTTACGGTAAAGAATGTTTAAAATGCAATTATAAAATAGGATGTCTTTATGTGCAACACAGCGTGACAGCTCCTCTTATAAACAGTGAATCAAAGCTGAAGCAGGAAAGCTAGGACGTTTTACTGAATGTTGTCCGGTATCAGCAGGTCAAAGGTTAACCCAAAATGAAGACCAGAAAACGGGTTGGCGCATCCCCATTCATTTTTTAAAATCTTTTCTGTTCTAAAGAAAACAACTGGATCTCGTTACACATGTCTGCTGTAAATTTTGAGGTAATTTTTATCATACTGAGAGAATCTTTTACCGGCCCATGCCTACACCCCAACTAGATCCATGATGAACAGGAAATAGTTTGTAGATTTAGCTGAAAGCCACTCCTGGTTGTTTGTTGGTACCAGATGCTCTCCTCATTGGGCTCGAGGAGTTCGACATGGACCCGGTCCGAGCTGTCAGAGGGCGAGAGGCAGAGCGGCAGTCCAGCACAGGGTCAAATGAACCTCTAAAGGATTTAGGATCTTCCACAGGGGGGATCAATGCTGAGTTTAATGGTAGCCTGGGTGATAGCTGTGGACACCCCCCCTGCTGCTGGGCTCCTTAAAAATAAGGAACTATTATTTTAATGAGCCGTTTAGGCTCCCCTCAATCGCTCTCATACCCTGTCATTGCTCAGTTCATGGATAATTATTGACTGTTAACTGCAGAAAAACTAGACGTAACAGATTTTTACACAATTTTAGCTAATTTACACCTCAATAAACCTAAACAGTTGACAGAAGCAACCTTTTCAAAACTACTGTTGTCCTTTGAAGTCCATTGTGACAAGAATGTGAATACAGCCTAATTATGAGGCTTTTTATAAAATAATTAATCTAGTAAATGTTAGAAGAAAAGTCTGATTGTGGCTGTGGGGTTTATTCAATTGATTAAACAACAGCAGTGTTTGTTTGGAAAATATTGGTATCAAAAGATATTTAAATTCAGGTTTCTGTATTAAAACAGAAAAGAGGGTTAAAAGTTCTTCATGATGATGTGACAGACATCAAGCTGCTGGATCATGATGTGGACGTCCATCCTTCCTTTTGCTGTACCCGCCTAGACTTTGCAGGGTCATGGATGCTTAGCAGTCAATGGGCAAGAGGCGGAGTACACCCTGGTCACCAGTCACAACTGAGGGCAGTATTGGGTCATCCCTCCAAAAAGTTGAATTCAAGTTTTCCTATAACATTCATGACCACATGTATATAAAACCCCAACTCTTATGCATGAAGTTTGCTTCTAAAGACATTTGTAAAAAAGTGGGTTGCCCACAGGAGCTCAGTGAATTCCACCATGGTACCATGATTGGATGCCAGCTGTGCTATAAGTCCAGTGATGACATTTCTTCGTTACTAAATATCCCACAGTCAGCTGTTAAAGGTATTATAAGAAAGTGAAAGTGACGGGGAACAGCAGAAAGTCTGTCACAAAGTGATAGGACATGTAACTCAGAGCCGGGTCAGAGGGAGCTGAGGTGCACAGTGCGCAGAGGTCAACTTTCTGCAGAGTCAACAGCTACAACCTTCCAAACGTCATGTGGCTGAGTAAGCATGCTGTCACTGGACTCTAGAGCAGTGCAGACGTGTACTCTGTAATGACAGATCATACCTTCCTGTCTGGTCATCACATGGATCAGTCTGGGTTTGGCAGTGACCAGGAGAGTGCTTTGTGTCCAATTTAAAGTCAGTGCAGAGGGGATTATGGGGTGGGACTGTTTTTCAGGAGATGAGCTTGGTTCCTTAGTTCTAGTGCAATGGTGATGACGCTGAAAGACATTTTAGAAATGATTGTGCTCTCAATTTTCTGGGAAGGGCTTGCGGATGCCCCCTTCCTATTCCAGCATGTAATTGTTTTCAAATAATAATGCACTGTAAAAGGCCACGAGTTGTTAGATTATATTGACCTCATCTATACCGGATGATTGTTTTTGTGCTTCAGGACTGCATGAAAAACTCAGGGATAAAGACAGTGAAGTGATGCAGAGAGAACATTTCACCCTCAGGATTGTGAGATTATTTGCACATTAATATTGTTTGGACGGAAGATTTTGTCTCGGGAAGTAGTAATTAACTGAAAAACGTTTAAATCTGCAGATGTTTGTCCCTTCCTCTCCTTTCTGTCAGGCTGCAGCAGAAACAGAGCAGCAGGCAGATACTTTTTCATTTTAAGTTGCCGACCCTTTCTCCCTCCCAGCCATCCATTAACTCCAGTTAAGTTAAAATGGATTTATTGATTGGAGCGGTGGCGATCTGCTGACTGCTGTGAGTCGGGTCACTTTTCAACAGAAGAGGACTAATAAATTCTCAAAAGCTGCAGCTCAAATCAGTGCCTTTCCCTAATAGCACAGGCCTCAAGGTGATAATCCGCACAAATGGTTAATTTGGTAAAAGTGTTTTTCTTCTGACCAGACAGCTTATGCAAACAGAAGGGTGGGACTGGTTGCCTTACAGGACCACTAGCAGGTTGGTTCTACTAAAGGGGGATAAAATGATTTACTTGTTATGATCCTTGGGTGTTTAAGCTTTGGATTTCTGTAGATGTGTTTCTTTCCTTGTTTATATTCTCAGTGTTACTATTTTAGTTCATACCAATGTCTTAGTTTATTGTCTACAGTTAGAGATGTTCTGTTACATTTCTTCCCGGTGTTTCTCTCCGTCTGCTCCTGTTCAGGTCTCTCTCTCCCTTCATTGGTCTCTGCTGTCCCTCATCTCCTCCTCATCACACTCACCTGCTTGCCCTGTCCCTCTGTGTACAGATTTTTCTCTGGTTGTCTCCTGGTTTAAAGTGAATTTGTCAAATGAAGTTGTTAAAGGGATAAAGAATTTCACATGATCATAAATGTTTTAAAATGATTCCTCTGCTGCATTTTTTTTTCACACATAGAATAGAGTATAAATATTTAATATAGTCCCACAGGGGGAAATTCAGGTGTATCAGCAGCAAACTGAAAGGCAAGGTAGAAAATATAAAAACAAAAAAGAGAATGAACAAAACTGATAATTTACAACCTAAAATACTGTACAGTTATTAAAAATATCATACTGAGATTAAATAAATGTGGAACTAAGTAGGGTAATTTGAAAAACGTACAAAACGTGCATGTGTGTTTGCTCATAAATAGCAACAACAGACAGGGATGTAAACACTTATTGAGTCTGTTGGGAGCAGTGAAGGTTATAAAGTGTAACAGCTGCTGGGAGGAAGGATCTGAGATAACGCTCCTTTGTGTATCTAGGATCATCCGAGGTATGTTAAGTTTTAGGTCAGTAGCTGCATCAGCGACGGTCCAAATCTCTGTAAACCTCAAACATTATTCTTCCTATTCCTATTTCTCATCCTCACGTGTTTCTTTTCTTGTTTGTTGCCTTCCTTTGGCAGCACAACTTCATGACTTGGCAGCTGCTGGCCTGCAGTTTTCTGCCATCTCCAAAAGCTGAGCTGAGGCCACAGCTGGTCATCACACAGCTCAAACTATCGGTTAAAAAGCTCCCGCAGCAGAAAGAATGCCACATAAGATCCATATAGGAACATAGGAGGAGGCATTCATGCTTTCTATCTGCTTCCAACATTCCTCTGTGGCATATTTGTTGCTTTTTCCATCGATCCACTGGCAGGAACACAGACGGAGCATGTACTTCTTGTAAGAGGGATTGCTTGTCTTGGTAATGAGTGAAGATGAGGAGGTGATTATGATGCATTACTCCCCTTAAGCTGGACCCCTAATAAAGCTATATCCTTCATGAAGATGACTGCACTGCCACAGCCCAAACTTACAAATATAAAATGTTCAAAGGAGCTTTACAAGGTGTCAAAAAGGTATTTATGTTGCGGCTTCTGAAAATAATGTGAGGCTGATGCTGGAGTCAGGTTAAGAAGTAAGTACTCACCCTAAGGTTTAATGTTAGAAATATATTTTGGGTAATTTGGAGAAATAGAGGTGCTTTGGGTGCATTCTGTTTACTGCTCCCACAAAGGGTTATTAGCCAGGGCTGCACGCTATATAGAAAACATGCGATATGCATTATTATTGGTAAATGTTGCCATGACGATATGACTTGCAATCAATAAATAATTAAAAAGTGTTACTTCCTTCCTGATTTAGGTTAATAGCAAACATAGACCCGGATAGTGAGCAGTCTATCCAGCTTCTAAAAACTAATAAATGTATTATTTTCATCTCAACAAGGTTTTATTGAAAAATTACTTTGGGCACGTCTGCTTAGTTGTATTTAGGTTATGACTTGACCCTCTTATTATCTCGTTCTCTTGTAAAACATGTTCATGCCGCATTTAACTACTAGTGTCAAAATATCTTACAGGTACTCAGATAGTTAACATTTATTGCAGCCCAGGCCGTTTTTTGCGATATGCATAATCCGTACAGTGATACTGCGATGATGATAAACTTGTGATATTTTGTGCAGCCTTATATTCAATTCAAATTAAATTTAAAAATACTTTATTGATCCCAAAGGGAAATGAAATGTTATAGCTCATATTCTGCAGGTTTCTCCAAAGAGTCGTTGTAGATGCTGATGGCTGTGGGCAGGAAGGATCTCCTGTAGAGGTCTGTCTTACAGCAGATCTGAAGAAGCCTCTGACTGAAGACACTCTGTTGTTGTACAACAGTCTCATGAAGCGGATGCTCAGGGTTCTCCAATTCAAATTTTTCAGTATTGTTTCATTTATATCAGACATCCATGTTTTCAGATATGTTAGAACAACACACCAGCTTTTAAAGGGTGTCCTAATTGTTTCACAGGACTGCTTCTAGTAGAAGATCAACAAAATAAGCCAAATCTTATATATCATTACTTTGAGGAGATTTTAAGAGGGGATTTTTATTTTAATTTATTCCTAAACTGTCATTGTACCTCTTGTTAACATTGTTGGTTCAATCTGGTTGGATTTATACTAATTGATGTGGTGTTTATAAAGTTTAAAAAAACAATAAAGATGTTGCTGGAAAAAAGTACACCCATATTTGACCTGTAAACAAATAACTAATCTTTATCAACTCTTAAAAAACAAACTTAACACGACATTTATTTATTTAGGGCTGAATTGTGGTGCAGTTGGTGACACTGTGGCCCTGCAGCCAGAAGGTCCTGAGTTTTAATCCCTGCCTGGGGTCTTTCTGCATGAAGTTTGCATGTTCTCCGCCTACATGCGTGGGTTCTCTCCAGGTACTCCGGTTTCCTCCCAAAGACCAAAACCACGACTTTTAGCTAAATCAGTTACAGGGGTTGTCCTGAGGTATGAGTGTGTGCTCATGGTTGCTTGCTTCCCCTCCTTTCTTCAATCATCCCTGAAGAAAGGATGCAGCCACCACCATTTATAGAAGAGATTTTTGTCCAGTTTAGAAGAAAAACGTGACACCATCTAAAACTACAGAGACTGACTGGAACCCGTGAGTGCATGTTGAGTGTGACAGAAAAGCCGAGACTTGATCTGTTGAGCTCCACATAATGACTTGAAGCGCTGGAATCTGCAAGCTGTTCAAAGTTCAGAGTTCGAGAGCCCAACTGACTGCATTTCAAAGGCTCCCAGGTTTTCCATGTTCTATGTTGCGTGTTTAGTCTGTAATAGTTTTATGTGGGATTATGTGCAGTGCTCAGCTGGTGGCAGACAAACAAACATGGTGAAAGCTGTTAATCATTGAGCTTTAGAGGAGCAGCAAAGGAGATTTTGTTATCTTTAGACAGACTCAGGCCTGTCGTTTCCTGCGCCTGCAGTGTCTGTGCTGGATGAGGGACCAAGTTGACACACATCAATTCATATCGATTCTTCCATCTTCTGCATTCTTATGTTTATTACTTGTGCACATATTTTGCTATATTTTTATTTATTTATCATCTGGTTTTAATGTGAGATGTTTATTGTTGTTTTAGGTGCTTATAAAGAAATGAAAAATTATTTAACTGATCTTTAATTTTAAGATTTAAAACTTTAAAAAATGAAACCATCAAACTTACAGACAAAAAAAAAACGATGTTTGTAACAACAGCACTGGTATAGTTAAATCCAGCCTTAGCAGTTCTTAACCCAGATCAGAAATACTATTTAAGGGTGTCGATGCATAAGCACTATTGTTTAATACACCTGTCACAGTGCAAAAAATATACAAATTAAAATGTGCTAGGGCTGCATGGTGGTGCAGTTGGTAGCACTTATGCCTTGAAGCAAGAAGGTCCTGGGTTCGACTCCTAGCCGGGGGTCTTTCTGCATGGAGTTTCGATGTTCTCCCTGTGCATGCATGGTTTCTCACCAGGTACTCCGGCTTCCTCCCCCAGGCCAAAGATATTCCTTTTAGGTTAATTGGTCTCTCTAAATTGCCCTTAGGTGTATGAATGAGTGTGTCCATGGTTGTTTATGTGTTGACCTGCGATGGACTGGCGACCTGTCCAGGGTGTACCCCGCCTCACACCCATAGACTGCTGGAGATAGGCACCAGCTTCCCCGATGACCCACTATGGAAGAAGCAGTATAGAAAATGACTGACTGATGACGGACTAAAATGTGCTTCTTTGTTGTAAATAGTGTTTTGTTTTCTTAGTAGGCACTGTACAGTGTTTACAAAATTCCCAAAATGTAAAAAAATAAGGAAATTTTGATAAAATTAGTACAAATCCCAGCTCTGTTTGGAGCTCCATAGCTTAGCCATACTTTCCAGCAGATACCCAAAGCTCCAACTGCTACCCGAACACCTGAAAAGAAGGGAATCACCACAGGAACCAGTGACTGCATTTTCTAGATCTCTGGTGCTTCTGCAGCTTCTTTTTTACATCTGTGGCCTCCATAGGCGCTGTAAAATTTGATCTATAATATCATTTCTGATTAGAAGTTGAACTAAACTGATAATGACATAAGAATACTTCTCAATGAGAAGCAGTGCTGTCTTTTTACTGGTTTCCTAAAACTTTCAGTACTGTTCATCCCTTGATTTTTAACTTTTCTGGGTTTTTTCTAGAAAAGCAATTCAGTGGTTTCTAAATATGTTATACGTGAAACCCAGGCCAATCAGATTGATGGTTCAACTCCTACTCAAAATAAGTCCATTAGGGAGTTCCACAAGGTTGAGTTCTTGGACCATTTCTGTTTTCTTGATATAAATATAAAGCAGAGTATTCTAAACCTAGTTTTTCATTTCTATGCTGATAATACATTAATTTACTGCTGCACATCTACTCCTAAAAAGCTGTTTGATTAGTACTTCTAACAGGCCTTTGACACAGTATAATCCGGTGCCTCTTGGGGTCCCCAGGCTCCGCTTCCTCCACTGAGGAAGCGGAGCCCGGGGACCTTGGGGTGGCCTCTCCAATCTCTGGTGCTGAGGTCACAGAGGTAATTAAACAGCTCCTCGGTGGTAAGGCCCCGGGAATGGATGAGATTCCTTAAGGCTCTGGATGTTGTAGGGTTGTGTTGGTTAACGCAACTCTGCAGCATTGCGTGGACATCGGGGGCAGTTCCACTGGATTGGTGGACCGGGGTTGATGGTCCCCCTACCCAAAAAGGGAGACCGTAGAGTGTGTTCTAACTATAGGGGAGTCACACTCTTAAGCCTCCCTGGTAAGGTCTATTTGGGGGTTGTGGAGAGGAGGGTCTGTCGGAAAGTCGAACCTCGGATTCAGGAAGAGCAGTGTGGTTTTCGTCCGGGCGGTGGAACACCAGACCAGCTCTATACCCTCAGCAGGGTCCTGGAGGGTGCATGGGAGTTCGCCCAACCAGTCTACTTGTGCTTTGTGGACTTGGAGAAGGAGTTCGACCGTGTCCCTCGGGAAATCTTATGGGGGTACTGCGGGAGTATGGGGTACCAGGCCCTTTGATACGGGCTGTTAGGTCCCTGTATGACCGGTGTCAGAGCTTGGCCCGCATTGCCGGCAGTAAGTCGGACTCGTTTCCAGTGAGGGTTGGACTCCACCTAGGTTGTCCTTTGTCACCAATTCTGTTCACAACTTTTACGGACAGAATTTCTAGGTGCAGCCAAGGTGTTGAGGGGATTCGTTTTGGTGGCCGTAGGATTGCGTCTCTGCTATTTGCGGATGATGTGGTCCTATTGGCTTCATCAGCTCGTGATCTACAGCTCTCACTGGAGCAGTTTGCAGCCGAGTGTGAAGCGGCCGGGATGAGAATCAGTACCTCCAACTCCGAGGCCATGGTCTTAAGCCAGAAAAGGGTAGAGTGCCTTCTCCGGGTCAGGGCGGAGGTCCTGCCTCAAGTGGAGGAGTTCAAGTATCTTGGGGTCTTGTTCATGAATGAGGGAAAAATGTAGTGGTAGATCAATAGATGGATCAATGCTGCATCAGCAGTGATGTGGGAGCTGTACCAGTCTGTCATAGTAAAGAGAGAGCTGAGTCAAAAAGCGAGGCTCTCGATTTACCGGGTGATCTACGTTCCTGCCCTCATCTATGGTCAAGAGGTTTGGGTCATGACCGAAATCAGAGGTCACAGATACAAGCAGCCAAAATGAGTTTCCTCCTCAGGGTGTCTGGGCTCTCCCTTAGAGATAGGGGAAGAAACTCTGTCATCCGGGAGGGACTCAGAGTAGAGCCACTGCTTCTCCACGTCGAGAGGAGCCAGTTGAGGTGGCTTGAGCATCTGGTTAGAATGCCTCCTGGATGCCTCCCTGGTGAGGTGTTCCGGGCACGTCCCACCGGAAGGAGGCCCAGAGGAAGACCCAGGACATGCTGGAGTGACTATGTTTCTTGGCTGGCCTGGGAATGCCTTGGGATTCCCCCTGGACGAGCTGGCCCAAGTGGCCGGGGAGAGGGAAGTCTGGGTCTCTCTGCTTAGGCTGCTGCCCCTGCGACCTGACCCCGGATAAGCGGAAGAGAATGGATGGATGGATGGAAGTTAGTCTTGCTCTTCTTTTGATATAAAATTCAAACCTGTAGAATTATCCTTACCAATGTTACTAAGGAGATATACTGTACATTAATTTATCTGCTTATTCGCTTCACTCTTCTAAGTCTACTTTCATGCTCACAGTTTTATATATAATAATGTCTATCATAGGGAACTGAGATTTATTATTTACCATTGTTTCCTCTTTCATCATTATTTTTAACTACTCTCATTCAAACTGGTCATCTCTACATGCTTGTTGGTAACTGATCTGTGTACAAATACAAAATCATTTTTCCATCTTACCCATCATATGGAAATGATATGGAAACGAGGAAATCAGAATCTTCATTTAATCGACATTTTAAAAATGGTGCTTCCAAGAATACAAAGTAAACTGAAAGAAAAAGATGTTATGGTCTCTTTGGTCTGAATGCCATCTGCTAAATTTTACATCCCTGAATGAAATCAAAGTCCTGGTGAAAAGCATGGAGTTGAGGGTAACTGTGGGAAGGGGTTTCTGGTAGGGCTGCATGATATAAGGTAATAGTATTGCTGAATATTGCAATGATGATGTCAGTTATGATGTGCAGATATGACACATGCTGACTCCTTTCTTTGTTTTTCTTCATCACAATATCATCCGACAATCACTGTAAGCTTTAGCATCCAAGCCACTAAAAATATACATTTAGTGTGGCTATGGAGGGGGAGACAGGAGTGTATTCAACATGAAAATAAATACTAAATACCACAAATATAGTATCTTAAAAACATTGCATCAAAATAGTTCTTTGCAATAGGGATATTGTACATATTGTTATCTTGGCCAGATCTCCCTTTGAAAAGAGATATATGACCTTGATGGGACAAATCTGGTTGAAGGAAATAAATAATTTAGAGCAAGGTTGTATTTTCAGCTTTAGAAGCTTACATGAAAAACCAGGAAGGAGTTGTGGGTTACACTTTTAAAATAAAGCTCACCGATACACTTTAAAATAGGAGTGTAGAGTGGTTAGATTATTAGAAAAGGAATTCAATTTTCTATTGGCTTCAAGAGAAAAAAGTTGAGGTTTCATGGATTTTGGGCTGCAGCTGCAGATTAAACTTTTAAATGAAATAATAACTGTTGTTACTTACCACCCACCAGTAGTAGACATCCGAGGGCAGCTGGATGTTGTCCCTGGTCCAGACTGGAGAGATATCCGGGTCGTAGTTCTCATCAAACCAGTCAGAGACTCCGGGGTCTCCGACACAGCGAGGGCAGGCACATGTTTTCTGCAGGGGTGTTACAGGGGATGACAGCCGGTGTGCACCCACGTAGCTGGGCACGAGCTTCACCCGCCTGGACTCCTCCCACCCGGGCGGCTCCAGGTAGTTGAAGCCAATGCCCCCCCGGAGTGAGACGGACAAGAAGAGTGAGGTGAGGAAGACAAGGGCCAGCGTTCCAAGGAGAAGCCAGACTCTGCGGGAACATCTCACTTTGCCTCCTTTGTCCCCTCTATCTCCGACCACGCTACCTCCCCCTGCCACCGCAACCCCTCCACTCATCCAAGGGCGGAGCTCTGATAGTCTGAGGGTTCCCCTAGGTGGGCTCCAGCTCCAGGACCCCCAGCCGAAGCCTCTGTCGCGGTGGAGCGTGGAGGACGGGATGCGGCCCCCCCACGGCCATGCCCCCACCCCTGGGCCTGCCACTGTAACCGGTCCGACAACCACTGAGGTTTGGTAACTGGGAGGAGCCCACCGCCACGCTGGAGCACCCTGTTTGTCAGAGCAGCAGGAGCAGGGAGCCACAGACAGAGGATGGATCAGTGTCACACTCTCAGAGATCCTACTTCTCCCTGTCTCCGCTAAATCTCACACAACTGTAACCTGACTGTTTCCGAAGTCGTTCCAGATGCTCTCCTCACCGGTTTATCCTTCATTCACTCATTTAGTTCACTTAAAACTTCCCCTGCCCTTGGGTCCCCAGCCTTCATCCCACGTTTCAGGATTACCAGCGGCGTGCTGCTTCAGTGAGATCCAGTGCAAGGATGCAGAGACTCTGTCCTGTTTTCACGCTGAGCTTGGCTCCTCTGCTCAGCTTATTTGCTGTTGCCGTCTCCTCGCTGCACTGAAGCCAAGGAGAGCTTGTAGATCAGAGGAGAGAGAGAGGGAAGACGGAGGGAGGAGCAGCAGAGGGGAGGAGGTCCTTCCTTTTGGACAATAAAAACCAGTCTCCTCTTCGTCTATTTTCACCTTCTCTGCTCCTCTTGTTTTTTATGAGCCTTAATTCCTCCCCCCTTCAGTCCGTACTGTCTGTACATTCCCTCCACCTCGGCACTGAGATGATGTACAAGAGTATGGTTAAGTTTAAATCTGCTCACATGAGATTTAAAGAAGTTCAGATCCTTTGCAGCAAAGTCCTTTTACTTCATCTCTGTCCCCATGGGGGGAAAAACTGAAAAGCACAGCGATAACAGTAGATCATGCTCACTGCATAGGTGTCTCAGAGGGATGTGCCTGATGTTTCAGCCGGGAATGAAGCAGCGAATGAATGATTGGACGAGTCGGACCCAAATCTCATCTTCCCTCCGGCTGGATTTGAGAGGATGATGAGAGGCAAGGTGGGGGCAACATCTGTCCTTCAGCTCTCAGCGGGAGTGTTTGTGGTTTTATGTGTGTTAAGCTTCGTTCAATGCACTAATTTAATTGTTTTCTCTAGCTGTGCCTGGCGTTTGCGTTTAGCAGAGATGCATCCGACTGGCTGCTGAGCTTCAGGTGACTCAAATCTGTTAAAAATCTAATCTGAGAGTAGTGTCCACTTTATGCCAGCTCTTGACCCATTCTGATGCCCATCTGACTAACTCACCTCTACAGGTACAGGTCTACCTATGCATTTTTCTAACAGTAGCAGACTGTTTCCCCCCCCATTATCTCCATATCCCTGAGACACAAGGCTTCCAGTAACTTCAGGAGATTGATTATCACACATGCATGTGGTTGTTTGTCAGTCTTTCCAGGAATATTGAATGCCAGCCTTTCCAGAAAACCTGTAGAGACAAAGAAAGCGAAGAATATAATTGAATGCTGCTTATATCTAAATCCAGTCTCTTTATCACATAAAAAATTCTCAGCCCATGAAAGTGCGGTGGAAAGTAAGGGCACCTTTAGCTGTTAGTTCAGACGAGGGCTGAAAAACATCAGTATAACATGACATTTCTACACTATTGATTAATTTTCCAATAACCCTATAGATTACAATTTACTCAGATTTTCCTGACTCTTTCTTCAGCACTTCCTGACTTCTTCTTTTTCTTCAGCACAATGTCCTCACCAAATGTTGTGAGCTTTAGGATCCTGGCCCCTAAAAATACTGTATATACCCCAGGTGTGGCCATCAAGGTCAGTAAAAAACCATCCAACAGGCCAAAAATTGTTACTGGCATGCAGAATTTGTATGCATGGGCGCTTGAAATATTGCATCTAAGCGGTCTTTTGCAGTATTGCACACATTGATATTATGATAACAATTGCGGTCTGACAAATTGTGGAGCTCCAGCACTCACCAATCACCTCCACCTAAACCATATAAAGTCAAACAATCTGCTGGTGGATTACATCCCTAATAGAGCTGGACCCTGTGAAGGATTATAAGTACCTGGTCATCCACATAGAAAATGTTGCGTTAGGTAAATAATGCTCATTTCCTTCCTAAATATTTCACAATGTAGCATACACAATTTAATCACCAGATAAGGCAGGCCTAGATTGTTTTGGACATGTCAAAAAAGTTTACATACGCCATGTATACTGTGTCCACTACAGCATTTACAGCTACTGCTGAAATATTGCATCAATGATCCAGTAATAATATTGCTTAATCTCATACAATACTATGCAAATGCACTGTCTGGGTTGATGATTTACTCACCTCAAAACATCAAATACTTAAAACTGAAAGTAAAACTGTCAGCATTAACCAATTTTCTGAATAATTTGGCTACAAATGGACACAAATGAACACTTGGGAGCAGTCATAGAGCAGTCAAATATAATTCCTAGATGGTCAATTGACCCTTAAATATGAAAAATAATTACAATGAAACTGAACTTGCGATTACATGGCAAAAATAACATACCCTATCCAAACAGTTGAACTCTGAGCTGACCTCCAGACACTTAATCCCAATGTTATACAATTGCTTTTGATGCACCATCAGTTTAAATAATGCATCAGAAGCAACACACATATTTTGAAAACCATGACAATTATCGGCTTTATATAACATGCGTTTTTCACTACACAAACAAATATGGCAAGATTTGACAGCAGTTTAAGATGGATTTCTTAGAAAGATCTCAACTGAAACCCATATCTGCAAAGGATGCTACAATCTGTCAACAGCTGTTAGATGCTGCTGGTGTAACCTTCTGTACTGCATGTGCTGGAGAAGAAGACCAACTAGCTCTTCAAGAACAACTTCTTACAAATTCAATTCAAATTCAAATCCCATAGTTTTCAAACTTTCTAGATTTTTCCAACAACACATTGTAACATTATGGGCATTTGAGCACAGGACATTTGCATAGTTGGGTTTAATTATCTGTGTGTTCCACAAATCATAAAGCAGCACAATGCTGAAGTTGTTTTCCATTTTAGGAGTGGGGTAAAAGGATATTCTCCTTCCTTTTTGGAATAAAGACCAACTTTGATCAATTTGCACTGGATTATCCTGCATGAAATACTCTTTGAAGCACATGTTGTGATCTTTAATATCCTAGTTTGTAAAAATAAAAAAAATGTGTGTTTAAAAACAGCAGGCCCAGTTTAAAACCCTGAACAGAGTATATAATGGCTTTTTTGATTTGTGAATGACTATATTTATCTGTGGGTTCTGTCAGGAACTCAAAAAACCAAAACCACCAATTAATAAGTAAATAAATGTGTTTTTCCATCCTATTTGTACATCTTGTTTGGGAAGCCAAAGAAAATATAATGGGGTCTAAGATTGAGCCTTGAGGGACCCCATAATGAAGAGGAGACAGTTCAGTTTCTGTGTTGTAATATTTTATAACCAACATGCATTCTGCCATGTTTAATCTCATTTTGCAGTCCAACACAGCTCTCATGTTTCTAGTTACAATCTGTTTTTACTTGTGCTCACATTTTCTCCATCTGTATTTCACCTGTTCTCATCTTTCTGCACTGCTCAACTTGTCTCTCAGAGAAGCATGTTTTTTTTAAAACTGTCTGTTCTCCGCAGGTTTGATGTCTTATAGCATCTACTGAATACATTTTAAAAATGTCACAATGCCGAACTGGGAATGTTGACTGACAGCATGCAGACTGAAAGAGCCCGAGTGGAATACCAAGCAGGGAAGCTGAATTTCCAAACAAATTCCTGTCACTTCTGGACTCTGCTATATGGTACTGCAGCACCGGATGGAAATTCTCCTGTGGGAGATATTTATAAGCTGTTGGTGGCACGCTGTCAGGTTGCACCACTGTGTGTCATAGAAGTTCCTCTGTCTTGGACCGCTAAAGGAGGCCACTAACTAAGTAGGTCCAGCTCATTAAGATTTTCTTCTGGGCTGTTTTAACATAAGCTTTGCCCAAGTCTGGAGAATGCTTTTTTATGCTGCTGAAAGTAGAGTTTTCCTCCTGCCTCTTAAGACTTGATGAGAAAACACAAGTTTAACTCCATAAATATTATAAGCTCAAGAAAAAAAATGAGGCCGAGCGATCCAGCTGTGAGATTTTTGCAAATCTTTTAAATCTTGTGGTAAATTCTTGCAGCAAACGGATATAGAAGATAATTCCACACTGGACCAAATCTTAAAAAAGCCTTTTTCAAATCAAGAATAATGCAGGTTATAGATGGGAAAACTGACACAGCACACACCACTTACTGAAGCTCATACTGAGTATCAGAATGGGAAAGACGGAAGATTTAAGTGACTTTGAATGTGGCATTGTCTCTACCGGAGATGAGGAATGTTTTGAATCCTAGGAGAATATAGTAGATCCAACCTGGTACATGCAAGGCAAACCTCATAAAGTGGATGGAGAGTGTACTGATTCAAAGCCACAATTTATGTCCTAAATATCTGCTGTTTACTGTAAAATCAAAACCTGCACTAATAAAGCAAACTGAAGAACATCTGCATAAAAACACCCTAAGCCTCAGGTATAAAACAACCTTGATTTAAAGAAAAATAGCATTTATTTACCTTTGAATACTTAACCAGAATGCTTTAGAAATTGTAAAGCAGCATCATTGTCAGGAAAAGGTTGCAAATGAAGCTGCTCCCTAAAAAGCCAACACACCTTGACTACCTTCTCTCAGGTTTGTAATAATTTATAACAGGGTTTATTCTGAAGAGTAGCCTATTTGAGGGCTGTATTAAAAAAATTCAAGTTAAAATATGTTCCTGTTTACAGGACTCTGCAGGGCCTGTCACTTAATTCTCAAATTCATAAACTTTAATCATAGAAGATGTGATTATTTAGACTATACAGTGTCTATAGGGACAGCAATGATACATCAGAAAGAAGCTGCTAAGTAATGCTAGAATCAGACTCTGGAGTCAGTGGTTGCCATGGTGATTCCCACCTTTCTGTGGAGCAGCTGTGAGGGGAGTTGAAACAACACTGTTTACATCAGACAGGATTAATCTAATCCTAAAATAACAGCTGCTGTTTGAAAACTATAAATTATATTGAAGAAATTCTTGAGTGTCAGAACTTTGGGTTGGTCACCTATGTTTATTTTTATACACTGCTCAAAAAAAATAAAGGGAACACTCAAATAACACATCCTAGATATGAATGAACGAAATATTCTCATTGAATACTTTGTTCTGTACAAAGTTGAATGTGTTGACAACAAAATCACGCAAAAATCATCAATGGAAATCAAATTTATTAACCAATGGAGGCCTGGATTTGGAGTCACACACAAAATTAAAGTGGAAAAACACACTACAGGCTGATCCAACTTTGATGATGAGACGGTGGAGGGTCTCCTGAGGGATCTCCTCCCAGACTAAAGCATCCGCCAACTCCTGGACAGTCTGTGGTGCAACGTGACGTTGGTGGATGGAGCGAGACATGATGTCCCAGATGTGCTCAATCAGATTCAGGTCTGGGGAACGGGCGGGCCAGTCCATAGTTTCAATGTCTTCATCTTGCAGGAACTGCTGACACACTCCAGCCACATGAGGTCTAGCATTGTCCTGCATTAGGAGGAACCCAGGGCCAACCGCACCAGCATATGGTCTCACAAGGGGTCTGAGGATCTCATCTCGGTACCTAATGGCAGTCAGGCTACCTCTGGCGAGAGCATGGAGGGTCATGTGGCGCTCTAAAGAAATTTCACCCCACACCATTACTGACCCACTGCCAAACGGGTCATGCTGAAGGATGTTGCAGGCAGCAGATCGCTCTCCACGGTGTCTCCAGACTCTGTCACGTCTGTCACATGTACTCAGTGTGAACCTGCTTTCATCTGTGAAGAGCACAGGGCGCCAGTGGTAATTTTGTCAATCCTGGTGTTCTCTGGCAAATGCCAAGCGTCCTGCAAGGTGTTGGGCTGTGAGCACAACCCCCATTTGTGGACGTCAGGCCCTCATACCATCCTCATGGAGTTGGTTTCTAACCGTTTGTGCAGACACATGTACATTTGTGGCCTGCTGGAGGTCATTGTGCAGGGCTCTGGCAGTGCTCCTCCTGTTCCTCCTTGCACAAAGGTGGAGGTAGCGGTCCTGCTGCTGGGTTGTTGCCCTCCTACGGCCTCCTCCACGTCTCCTGGTGTACCGGCCTGTCTCCTGGTAGCGCCTCCAGGCTCTGGACACTACGCTGACAGACACAACAAACCTTCTTGCCACAGCTCGCATTGATGTGCCATCCTGGATGAGCTGCACTACCTGAGCCACTTGTGTGGGTTGTAGAGTCCGTCTCATGCTACCACGAGTGTGAAAGCATCACCAACATTCAAAAGTGACCAAAACATCAGCCAGAAAGCATAGGTACTGAGAAGTGGTCTGTGGTCCCTACCTGCAGAACCACTCCTTTATTGAGTGAGTCTTGCTAATCGCCAAAGATTTCCCCCTGTTGTCTTTTCCATCTGAACAACAGCTGTGAAATTGATTGTCAATCAGTGTTGCTTCCTAAGTGGACAGTTTGAATTCACAGAAGTTTGATTTACTTGGAGTTATATTGTGTTGTTTAAGTGTATCCTTTATTTTTTTGAGCAGTGTATGTCTAAAGTGTTCTATGTTGGAGATATGACAGGCTGACGAGATGCTTCAGTTTCTCTTTTTCAAAGAAAAACTCAGAGCTGAAATATAATGGGGGTGAATGAGAGTCTGGCTGTGTTCCTCTGCCCTCTGGCCTGATGTGAAAGGAAACTGTAGATCATATAGTAGAGAAAGATACACTGGATGAAAATAGACAGAAATGCCAATGTTGTGATGTATAAGGTCTGCGTGTAGAGATAAAACTGTGGGCCAGTAGTTTAGATCAAAAATTCTTCACAGGGTCAGAATCTAACATTTGAGATATCATCACCCTAAGCTCTGGAAAAATCAGAAACAAATGAACTTAAACTCTGATTGTGGAGAAACTGTAAAAGGAATCAACATGAAAGTTGAGTTAGGTAAAGTCAGACTTTCTGTGAGACGCTTAAACTTCGAACAGTATTTCTGTTGGAAAGTCTGGCTGTGCAACCTAGCTCCAAATGGGACTGGGTACTGTTACACATTTTCCATTATTACATATACAATAGCCTAATTGGATTAACAGAGATGAGATAATCTGCAGATTAATCACTCCATGAAGGAGTATTTTATTAAAGGATCACAAATGTGATGTTCAGGATTAGGATAACGTATAAATGAGTCTACAAATGTGAAGTGATGCATAGAAATGTCCTGCTCTATGTGGCTTCTCGTTTGGATCTTCCAGCTTTTACACCGTCCACCTCCCAGCACACCCACCCATCAGTCAAACTTTTATTTTCCATCACCCTATTTTTGTTGCATCGCCATGGCAGCCAGGAAAGCGAAGCTGGGTTGTTACAGCAACACGAACTGCAGAGTCTCCAACCTTGATCCAACTAATCAATGCTGAAAAAAGAGGACAAGCTGCCTCCAGATCAGACAGATTTCTGTCTTATTTTCATGTTTCCAGAATAAACTGAGAGGACAGAACATTCTGCAGGTTTACGTTACTTGATCTCTTTAATGCACCGTACCAAACACCTCTCAGGAAAGCATATGCTGATCTTTAGAGCCGGCAGGGCTATTCTAATGGGAGTAATAGGTGGGAGCTGTTTTTCCAACCCTAACACCCTTTTTTTCAGTCAGTTTAAAGATTCTGTGTTAATGCTTTTTCAGCATTTCTTGCATTCATCATTTAGGCCAAGAGAGGCAATTAATGTGAGCCTGCAGCCATCCTCTGCCCCTTTAGATTAAATGGAAAATGCTACCAGCACAACTCAGAGGATCCTTTATTGGATGCTTTTCTCAGTTTAAAGAGAAAAAAAAGATGCAAATAAATTTTCACAAAGCTTTGAAATAACCCGGTGAATTCATTCACTAATGATGCAAACCTAAGAAGATGCGTTTCAGACACATTTTTCTATTGAAACCAGGGTCCAGACTTTTAAACTGGTTAAACTGGTGCAACACTACGAAATGTAGGTGTACTCAGATAGTTCTTGTTTTTGCAGACAAAAGGTTGCAAATAAATAGTCTAACTGACTTCCATACAGTCATCTGATTGTTTTTTCCTGAATTATTTTTGATTTAAAGTGAATTCAGAGGCTTTAAACATGGATTTTTCAAGATTTATTAGGTTTTTGGTCTCATAAGCCCCCCCCCACACACACACTGGATTATCTTGCATTAAATAAAAATTTATCTTCATTCCAAAAATGAAGCAAAGAGTTGGTACTGACAGTGTTTTTGTTGTTAGAGCAGATGGCTTGGCAATGAAAGCACTGAAACTGGAATCTAAATGGCAGAAACCCCCAAAGAACAATCAGAACCATCACTGTCATCTCAGTATAAAGTTTGACCTGATCCATAAAATCCCACTCTGTGTTTTTAATGTTTGGGTCAGATTTCTACTGACTGAAACAGGAAGAACTGGTTCCACGTTTGCAACTAAACATAAAGCTTTGATGGAAAAATGTTCCAGCCACCCCAGCCTGTTATCCCTGCAGATGGGTTTTATAGAACAGTCTGCTTGAGTTCCTGTCCAGATTTAATCATCGCCTGTTGCTGCCGGTAAGCAGCACACTGGTTTCCAGTCGGACATTAATCTGTCAGGATATCTTCTGTCTTCTGCTTCTGCTGTTCTCCATCTTGCCATTTTAAATGTCAGATGAGTGAAATCCTGCAGTGGAAACCCTGCACAGCAGCTGATCATCATTTTTCCAACAACCTGTCTCAATCTGCTCCTCCTCCACCAACTTTCCTAGGGGCTCATCCTTCCCAGTCACCTCATTCCTCACATCTCTTCCAGGTGTGACTGCTCGTGATGCTAAAGATAAACCTCAGACACTTCTGCCATGTCTGAAAAGACCACCTTCACCTGCTGTTCCCAGTTTCTACCCTGACTGGTTCAAGCTGCCCCCCTCCTTATTTCTGGCCTACCTACCTTCTTTTCTCCTGCTCAGTGTTTTCTCCATCCATCCATCCATCCTTCCTTCCTTCCTTCCTTCCTTCCTTCCTTCCTTCCTTCCCAAACTTACTTGAGACATAACTTTATATTTTTAGTTTAATCATTTGATTGAAAGTCAGTTTAATTTTTGTTCTGCAGGTTTTATTCGGTAGCTTTAATCCAACAAACCTTCAGTCAAACAATAGCAACGCTGCCTGGTTATGAGCTGTCATTACTGAATGTCTTCAGCGTGTTTTAGTTCACCTGGCTCCAACAATGCTGCACCTGTGATGCTTTTTTCTCCTTGAACATGCAAATTCCCATCTGGCTCCACTTTCTGTCTGACAGTTTCTGTTACTTCTGAAGAAAGAAAAAATCTGATATATAAATATTAATTCCAGTTTATAACAGATATAGAAAACATCAACATCCGTCTCCTGATTTTTATTAAGATTCTAGTTGCTTTGTAGTGAAATCAAGTCCTGAGGATCATCAGTATTTTACAAAAGATCACCCCAGTCTGGGGGAATGTTTTTTTGACAAACAGGTCATTTATTTAATAAAGACTAATGGTCACACTGAGCTGAAAAGCAGAACTGTGACAAAGTGCCGATTTAAATTATGAGCACTATAGCTTTAGTCCTTTTCTGTAAATCCAGTGGCTTCAAGCTACACAATTAGCAGAAGATAGAAGTGAAAGAATTATCTCTTTCCAAAGGATGTGAAGAGAGTTTCCATGGATACAGCTGAGAAGTCATGCTTTCTGCAGACAGCTTTATAAAAACGGAGACCCTTAAATTATGTGGTAAATTATCCATTAGCTCTCCTCCAGCTGAGCTACCCTTCCACTCTGTCTGAAACCATTTTGTTATATTTTAATTTAGAGCGAACATCTTTTTGCTTCAGGATGGTGAGCTGCATAACATTCAGAAGATTTACAGCTTCATCAGGAGTCGGTTCTTAAAGGTCATCCGTTTACCTGGATGGCAACAGTCTTGTACATAAAACGGCACTGAAGTATCCCTTAACAGGATAACATGTTCCTGTAATGACAGCATGTTGTTCAAACATGCAGTCCTGTTATATACTAAGACTGTTAAATTCTAGGAAAATAAAGCATAAAATATGTGGCTGGGAACAGGCATAAAGAGAGAACCTAGTTGCAGGCTGAGATTTTTGGCTCTCTGACGGAAACTTAAGAATATAATATTTTATAAAAGATATTCACCAAGTCATACTAAAAATGTTGCTTGGATGATCTGGAAAATACCTCTTTTTGGGTCTCTTTTCAGTTTTTCTGTCACTGAAGCTATTTCTTTTCTTTCAAATTATTCTGTCATTTTGTCATGATTTTTGACTGCTCTGCTCACAATGTTGGAAATGATCCATATAACAAAATTTGTCAAAACCTTTGGTAGGAGTACATTGCATGGTATCTGATTTTAAAAATAACCAGTTTTGAAAATGTTCCAATAATAGAAATTCAGTGAAAGCGGTAGGAAAATCAGCTGTGAACTATCACCTGTTTGGCGCTCCATATCTCAGCCAGACTTTCCAACAGCAACACCGTTCAAAGTTTAAACGGCTTACAGAACGTTGGACTTTACCTGACTGCAGTAACATCCTGAGAGCTTTTACAGTTTTTACACAATCGCTGTTTAAGCTTCATGAATTTTTTCATATTTTCCAACAAAATGCTCAGGTTAGATTGTGATGATGTCACACACTCTAGATTCTGACTGTATGAAATATTCAGACACTTTCTGATTTAACTTGCTTTAATGTCAACAGTTTTAACTCCACGTTTACAGCTTTTACATCAAAACATAGGTATTTCTGTCTACTTTTACCCAGTGTGTCTCCCAGTGCTGTAGGGCTTCCAGTTTGCTGCCAAATCAGCCCAGAGTGCAGAGCATGCACCCAAACTATCATTCACTACTATTATATTTCTGTTTCCAAACTGGAATTGTTGCATCCTATTAAACTCTCACATCCAAGGTTCAGGAGGTATCCTAACCAGATGCCCGAGCCACCTTAACTGCCTCCTCTCAATGTGGAGGAGCAGCGGCTCTACTCCAAACTCCTTCCAGATGGCCGAGCTCCTCACCCTATCTCTAAGGGAGTGCCCGGCCACCCTACGGAGGAAGCTCATTTCAGCCGCTTGCATCCGGGATCTCGTTCTTTCAGTAATGACTCAAAGGTCATGCCCATAGGTGAGGGTAGGAACATAAACCGACCGGTAAATCGAGAGCTTCGCCTTTCGGCTCAGCTCCCTCTTCACCACAATGTGGCGGCACAGCATCCTCATTACTGTGGCGGCCGCACCGATCCGTCTGTCGATCCCCCGCTCCATTCTCCCCTCACTCGTGAACAAGACCCCAAGATAGTTCTAGGCTCGTAGTTGCATAAAATGAATTCCTTCTTAAAGTTTTCTCATTTTGGATAAATGCATGATATCTACAGGTCCTTCTCAAAATATTAGCATATTGTGATAAAGTTCATTATTTTCCATAATGTCATGATGAAAATTTAACATTCATATATTTTAGATTCATTGCACACTAACTGAAATATTTCAGGTCTTTTATTGTCTTAATACAGATGATTTTGGCATACAGCTCATGAAAACCCAAAATTCCTATCTCACAAAATTTGCATATTTCATCCGACCAATAAAAGAAAAGTGTTTTTAATACAAAAAACGTCAACCTTCAAATAATCATGTACAGTTATGCACTCAATACTTGGTCGGGAATCCTTTTGCAGAAATGACTGCTTCAATGCGGCGTGGCATGGAGGCAATCAGCCTGTGGCACTGCTGAGGTCTTATGGAGGCCCAGGATGCTTCGATAGCGGCCTTTAGCTCATCCAGAGTGTTGGGTCTTGAGTCTCTCAACGTTCTCTTCACAATATCCCACAGATTCTCTATGGGGTTCAGGTCAGGAGAGTTGGCAGGCCAATTGAGCACAGTGATACCATGGTCAGTAAACCATTTACCAGTGGTTTTGGCACTGTGAGCAGGTGCCAGGTCATGCTGAAAAATGAAATCTTCATCTCCATAAAGCTTTTCAGCAGATGGAAGCATGAAGTGCTCCAAAATCTCCTGATAGCTAGCTGCATTGACCCTGCCCTTGATAAAACACAGTGGACCAACACCAGCAGCTGACACGGCACCCCAGATCATCACTGACTGTGGGTACTTGACACTGGACTTCTGGCATTTTGGCATTTCCTTCTCCCCAGTCTTCCTCCAGACTCTGGCACCTTGATTTCCGAATGACATGCAGAATTTGCTTTCATCCGAAAAAAGTACTTTGGACCACTGAGCAACAGTCCAGTGCTGCTTCTCTGTAGCCCAGGTCTGGGGAATGCGGCACCTGTAGCCCATTTCCTGCACACGCCTGTGCACGGTGGCTCTGGATGTTTCTACTCCAGACTCAGTCCACTGCTTCCGCAGGTCCCCCAAGGTCTGGAATCGGCCCTTCTCCAAAATCTTCCTCAGGGTCCGGTCACCTCTTCTCGTTGTGCAGCGTTTTCTGCCACACTTTTTCCTTCCCACAGACTTCCCACTGAGGTGCCTTGATACAGCACTCTGGGAACAGCCTATTCGTTCAGAAATGTCTTTCTGTGTCTTACCCTCTTGCTTGAGGGTGTCAATAGTGGCCTTCTGGACAGCAGTCAGGTCGGCAGTCTTACCCATGTTTGGGGTTTTGAGTGATGAACCAGGCTGGGAGTTTTAAAGGCCTCAGGAATCTTTTGCAGGTGTTTAGAGTTAACTCGTTGATTCAGATGATTAGGTTCATAGCTCGTTTAGAGACCCTTTTAATGATATGCTAATTTTGTGAGATAGGAATTTTGGGTTTTCATGAGCTGTATGCCACAATCATCCGTATTAAGACAATAAAAGACCTGAAATATTTCAGTTAGTGTGCAATGAATCTAAAATATATGAATGTTAAATTTTCATCATGACATTATGGAAAATAATGAACTTTATCACAATATGCTAATATTTTGAGAAGGACCTGTACATTGGATCATCTCCAGCAGGTTATAGAGTAAAAACCACAAATTAATCTTCACAGTCAGACGTCACCTAAAAACAATATTCTGAAGCAAAACTGGCAGAAAACAGACCTTTAACAAGAACCAACCTGCACACTGTACTGCATCCAAAAATCACAGACAACACGACATAGACGGAGCCGTTTTTACCAAAGAACATCTACAGCAGCTCTGCTCACAAGCAGTAAAGGTTGACTCCAATAATTTAATCTCAGCCATTTAGTATTTAAATGAAGGCAAAAACCATTTTCTTTCTATTTTATTTTGTTATGCTAATAACAGTAAGAAAATGTTAAATAATAATTTTATTTCTTTATACATTGTTTTAAATAAGAATAATAACCGATAAAAAGAACTTAAAATTGAGTGTCCAATTTGTTACAAATCATTTGAAACAACAAGCGCTTCCAGTGGCTCTTAATGACTAAAAGCCTTATTTCTATATGAATGAGAAAATTAATGCTCTCATTAAAAAAAAGACTCACATGATGTTCACACTTAACTAATTCACAATGATTAACATCTAAAAAAATGAATTTTGGATGTTTTTGGATCTAAAGCACACAACATATAAATATATATGATTTCAAAGGGGTAAATTGACTTTAATGAGGTTTTTGAAAACAAATATCAATTTATTTTCAACCTGGCATTGGTTGACATCTGTTTTTTGGTAGTTTATGGCTGTTCACCTTTAAACGCTGTGGACGCTACATGAGAATGCTGCCAAGGTGCAGCAACACCTAAGTAAAGGTATGGACTGGATGAGTCACCCAGTGAGACCAGTAAAGCTGTCTGACTGACTGAAGATACTCAAAGGAAACACATTTCGCCAATGAACCAGCTGCAGTGGAAGAAAACAAGGGGAAATGTTGTTGGATTTTAGGAGATCATCAGGATTTCTTTTTGTTTCAAATGTTAGAAAACAACAAATTAACAAGAACCAAACTGAAGGTCCTTGTCTTGCTCCACATTTAATTGGTTCCCACATTTCTCAGGCTGTATTATACACTTGACTTCCACCACTAATTAAAATTATAATGAGTGAGGGACAAACAGCAGCAAAACTTATGGAGCCTATCTGCATCAGAAATAAAACAGCCCAGAGTCTATTACCAAGTTCTTACGCTGGTTGTAAATGAAAAGATCAATTTAAACTTTAATTTAACGTGAGGATGATTCATCTTTACAGGATTATAAACTACTGTGTATATCATGTATGTCACATGCATCGAAGCACAAACACTTTCTCGGTCTTCTTTTGTTCGGTTGCTTTTTACAGCGTTTTTAAGGAGATATGCAAAGCGAGGATTAACAGGGCTAAACAGGTGTAACCATGCATGTTTTCCAGCAACAATACTGTACATTTGCCTGAACCCAGACCAGTATACAGGTCCTTCTCAAAAAATTAGCATATTGTGATAAAGTTCATTATTTTCCATAATGTCATGATGAAAATTTAACATTCATATATTTTAGATTCATTGCACACTAACTGAAATATTTCAGGTCTTTTATTGTCTTAATACGGATGATTTTGGCATACAGCTCATGAAAACCCAAAATTTCTATCTCACAAAATTAGCATATCATTAAAAGGGTCTCTAAACGAGCTATGAACCTAATCATCTGAATCAACGAGTTAACTCTAAACACCTGCAAAAGATTCCTGAGGCCTTTAAAACTCCCAGCCTGGTTCATCACTCAAAACCCCAATCATGGGTAAGACTGCCGACCTGACTGCTGTCCAGAAGGCCACTATTGACACCCTCAAGCAAGAGGGTAAGACACAGAAAGACATTTCTGAACGAATAGGCTGTTCCCAGAGTGCTGTATCAAGGCACCTCAGTGGGAAGTCTGTGGGAAGGAAAAAGTGTGGCAGAAAACGCTGCACAACGAGAAGAGGTGACCGGACCCTGAGGAAGATTGTGGAGAAGGGCCAATTCCAGACCTTGGGGGACCTGCGGAACCAGTGGACTGAGTCTGGAGTAGAAACATCCAGAGCCACCGTGCACAGGCGTGTGCAGGAAATGGGCTACAGGTGCCGCATTCCCCAGGTCAAGCCACTTTTGAACCAGAAACAGCGGCAGAAGCGCCTGACCTGGGCTACAGAGAAGCAGCACTGGACTGTTGCTCAGTGGTCCAAAGTATTTTTTTTGGATGAAAGCAAATTCTGCATGTCATTCGGAAATCAAGGTGCCAGAGTCTGGAGGAAGACTGGGGAGAAGGAAATGCCAAAATGCCAGAAGTCCAGTGTCAAGTACCCACAGTCAGTGATGGTCTGGGGTGCCGTGTCAGCTGCTGGTGTTGGTCCACTGTGTTTTATCAAGGGCAGGGTCAATGCAGCTAGCTATCAGGAGATTTTGGAGCACTTCATGCTTCCATCTGCTGAAAAGCTTTATGGAGATGAAGATTTCATTTTTCAGCACGACCTGGCACCTGCTCACAGTGCCAAAACCACTGGTAAATGGTTTACTGACCATGGTATCACTGTGCTCAATTGGCCTGCCAACTCTCCTGACCTGAACCCCATAGAGAATCTGTGGGATATTGTGAAGAGAACGTTGAGAGACTCAAGACCCAACACTCTGGATGAGCTAAAGGCCGCTATCGAAGCATCCTGGGCCTCCATAAGACCTCAGCAGTGCCACAGGCTGATTGCCTCCATGCCACGCCGCATTGAAGCAGTCATTTCTGCAAAAGGATTCCTGACCAAGTATTGAGTGCATAACTGTACATGATTATTTGAAGGTTGACGTTTTTTGTATTAAAAACACTTTTCTTTTATTGGTCGGATGAAATATGCTAATTTTGTGAGATAGGAATTTTGGGTTTTCATGAGCTGTATGCCAAAATCATCCGTATTAAGACAATAAAAGACCTGAAATATTTCAGTTAGTGTGCAATGAATCTAAAATATATGAATGTTAAATTTTCATCATTACATTATGGAAAATAATGAACTTTATCACAATATGCTAATTGTTTGAGAAGGACCTGTATTCAAATGGAGATGCCCACTGCAAGCAGCACAGAAAGGAGACGCTGCTGTTCTGCTTTTATATACTGCAACAAGAACCAGTTATACAACAGGATTACACCACAAAGCAAGTAAATTTAAACTAAACAGCAAGGATTTGTTTTACTTAACCCAAATTCATCTGCTTCTATAAAACAATGTTACACAATGTGGGCTCTCTGAAAAACAACTGCTCCAAAGATTATACATACGATGACAATTTTGGCTTCATCTGCTGGTTTACCATTCCTAAGGCTGTTTTATAACAATCCTCTGCTGTTTACAGAAGGTCTGAGAACTAATCAGATCACAGGCAACAAACTGATTGTTATGATTTGATAGATGCTTAGTACAGTAAGAGAAAATCTATTTAAAACTAGAAAAACTGACTCAACATTTATATTTTAAGTCTGTTAGGTTTGGAACTTAATTTATGACAGAGATTGTCTCTTATGCAAAAGAGCATTATTTTGAAAGTTATGTTAAAACCTTTTCCCTATTGCACTTCAGGCTTTTATAGCTGGAAATACTAAAATCTTTTACTTGCTTCTTCTACTGGTGCATCCATGATGGAATACTACAAGAATGAGCAAGCTGTTGCTCATGCTGGTGCCAATCTTATCTGTCCACAGCTCTACATCAACATTTAAACATCACACAAGAAACTGTACCTTGTTCTGAAAACATTTATTCTTGCCGAGCAGTTTCATCTGGGAATTGTGTTTGTGCTGGAAAGCATGGCTGAGCAATGGAGCTCCAAAGAGTGCTGGCTTTTCTCGTTTTTTTAGCCAAAATCCTGTTCTAGTCTACCAGGAAATCATTTGCAGTTTTTAGCAAATTGCACAATGTACTAACATCACAATATTCACTGCTGAACAACACATTTTAGTGTAGCTTTTTATCTCTTTTTTGAAAGTCAAGGAAAGGGAGGAAGATAAATGAATGAGACTATGTTATAAATTAGTTGTAAACTGATAATAGTGACAAAACATTAGAATAGAGGAAACACTTCCAATGAGAATGCTTCAAGGAGTCTGTGTTTGTCTCCCTATTTTATAAAAGTCTGAGAAAACCGATTTCAGCAGAAGTGCTTCGATGCTGTGCCCACAAGCTACAATAGCTTCTCCAGTGACCCCCCTGACCTTCAACATAGCTTACCTTCATTGTGCTGTTGTTATAGTATCTAAACCAGACCTGATGGCCACTGGGGTTTTATTCTATATTTTAAATCATAATTTTTTTATTTATTTACATTTTTAACCATCTTGAGCAGAGTTTATTTTCCTGGGAAAATAATAGCATGGGAATCTCTCTCATTGTCTTTGCTTATGGTTTGGTCAGGAGTTTTAGTTATTTTCCAGGAATTTAAAGGGTGAAATGCAGCGTTTGTTTTTATTTAAATCTTTGGTGATACTGAGAAACACCTCGCTTCTCCACATTTTAACACATTCTCAAATAAGCACATTTCCTGAGCAGCAGCGATCTGCTTTGCAGCAGTATTCCCATATATCTCTATTTACTGGACTCTTGATGTTCTGCATCGTCTGCCTTTTTTGTAAGCAGAGATCAATAACCTCCTCTCACCATGGTCTAAAAATTCCCAGATCACTATAATTTACTCGAGTCATCTTCTTTCGAAGCCTGGTTCTGTTTCTTCTATTTTCCTCCTTCTGTTCTGTAAGTTGGTTCTGGCACAAATCATTAGTGCAGATACTTTATCTGCTGGATCACCGGGACATTGCCCTCCAGCTAAGCGTAACTGGCATTATGTCTTCAAATGCTTTTGTGTTTATTTATTTATTTATTTCAGACAATGATTTCAGACAATGACAAACAACAGTAAATAAATAAATCAATTTCAGAAATGCTTACAACAAACAAACAAATATCCAAATACCATACAAAGAAGTGTTTGGTAAACATTAAATTAAATTAAATTTCCAGTTCCAAATAAATTAAATTAACTTAAACATAAATAGAAACTAGTAAAATAAACATTTTCCAATAAGTAAACTTGTCAGTATATTTAACCTGAGATATGACATTGATTATTAATTAATATAAATTGTCTGAAAAGGGGTATGAAGAAGTAAAACTTATTTTTCATACCCCTTCTCCCTCTAATTGCACTTAAATTAACTTTGAGTAACCTTCCCAATTAACATCTATGTTTTTGATCCAGAATTCACAAACCAAAAACTAATAAATAAATATATATACACAATTATTTATATATATATATATATATATATATATATACATACATACATACATACATACATAGATATACACATACATGCATATATATACATACATACATACATATATATATACATACACACATATACATACATATACATATGTACACATACAGACAAACATGTACCTCCACATATGTACATGTAACTGCACACATGCATACCTACACACACAGAAACACACCACACATTAGGCCTAAATCCACATTCACATTCTTGTATATCGGCACTTAGAGACCCCCCCCGAAATCCTCAGAGCCACAATGCAACACCACAGCTCCACCACCAGCTCCCCCCACCAACCCCAACCCCACACCCCACAGCGCAAAGAGGCGGACAAGATCCCCGTGACCCCCCTGAACTACCAAGCCGTCCACAAGAGTCCCCTGAACCCCGACCTGCCCCCCACCACCACGAGGCACAGAACGAGGAGCAGCGAGAGAAGCCAGGCTGCAACAACTGCAGCGTCAGGCTGCAGCCACAGAGGACCAGATGGAGAGAAGAGGGCCCAGCACTCCCCATGCACCCCATGCAAACACACAGCAGAAACACAGACACGCACACACATACATACAGTGCTCAGATGAGATACCATTCACCTCACCCCCTCATCCCAGTACGTGTTGAAAAACATCAGTTTTAGTCTTTTTTTTTAACAGAGTCATGCTTGGACATTGCTTCAGCTCTTTTTGAAGTTTATTCCAGACCTTCACACCAATGACTGAAATGCACATTCTCTTCATGGTGGTTCGAACCCTCACGGTTCTGAAATTGAGATTTTTCCTGTAGTCATAACCCCCCACTCTATCAGTGAACAACTTTTGAATATTTTCTGGTAGTTGTTTATTTCTAGCTTTATACATCAGCTGAACTGTTTGAAATTCTACCAGATCTGGGAGTTTGAGGAGGCAGGACTCTATAAATATGTTAGTATGGTCGTGGAATCCTGCCTTATGAACCATTCTGATGGCCCTTTTTTGTAATGTGCATAACGGTCGCAGTGAGGTTTTATAGGTGTTGCCCCATATTTCCACACAATAGCTCAACTAAGGTAATATAAATGAACAATACAGAATATGAAGAGCAGCATGATTTAGAAAATATTTAGCTTTGCTGAGAACAGCAATACTTCTGGATATTTATGTTTGAATGTATTTTATATGAGGTCTCCAGCAAATCTTATTGTCTATCATTACTCCCAAAAACTTAATTTCCTTAACTCTCTCTACTTTCATATTATCTATTAGGATCTGAACATTTGTACTTAGTTATATTAGTAAATATATTATCTATTAATGTGGCACTGTTCAGTGTGATCCTGCTGGGTCTAGTGATTTTGGGAAAAAGGCTCAAACTGTACATGGTGTTAATGAACTCTTCAGTAGGTTTATGATTAGTTGAGTTAAGTAGATCAATATTAAAGTCCCCACAGATGAAAAAGACCTTCTGAACATTTGTACTTGTTCCGCAGTTTCCAAACAACATAAACTTGGTTTTATCCAAATTTAATGATAATTTGTTAATATCAAACCATATCTTGAGTTGACATAACTCTAAGTTGATTTCAGCCATAAGCTGATCCAAATTATCACCTGTACAAAAGATATTAGTATCATCTGCAAACAAAACAAATTTAAGTATTTTAGAAACTTTACAGATGTCATTAATGTAAATAATAAACAATTTTGGCCCCAGTACTGACCCCTTGGGGACACCACAAACAATGTCCATGCATGGTGACCGGCAGTCACCCATTTGCACAAATTGTTGCCTGTTGCTTAGATAACTTTCCATCCAGTGCAGGACTACTCCCCGGATGCCAAAGCGCTCCAATTTCTTAATTAATATTTCATGATTTATTGTGTCAAAAGCTTTTTTGAGATCAATAAATACACCAACTGCAGATTTCTTATTATCTAAGGCGCCAGTGACTTCCTCTATCAATTCCATGACTGCCATTGCTGTAGATCTTTGTGATCTGAATCCATACTGACTTTCAGAAAGCAGATTATGTTTATTAATGAATGTATTTAATCTACTCACAAATAATTTCTCCAAAATTTTGGAAAACTGTGGAAGTAGAGAAACAGGCCTATAATTTGTGAAATGGTGTCTGTCCCCATTTTTATAGAGTGGAATAACTTTGGCAATTTTCATCTTTTCTGGAAATTTACCCGATTGAAGTGACAGATTACAGATGTAAATCAGAGGCTGGATAATTTCCTCAATTACCTTCTTGATTATTGTCATATCAATACCATCACAATCAGTTGACCTTTTGCTATTACATTTATTGACGATATCTATAATTTCTTTTCCTCCCACCGCAGTGAGAAACATAGAAAAAGGATTTCTACTGATTGATGTTTCATTCAGAGCTCCAGTTGTTGTAGGATCAGGGATTTTTTCTGCCAGTTTGGGTCCCACAGTCACAACCAATTTATTGAAATTATGAACAACGTCATTACTCTCCTCCAATTTGCCATCATTATCTATAAAGAAACTGCGGAAAATTAATTTTTTCCGAGTTTTTCTTGATAATATTATTTAATACATTCCAAATCCCTTTGATGTTTATCTTATTTCTATCTAATATTTTACTGTAGTAATCCTGTTTAGCTATTCGTAGAATAGCAGTTAATTTATTCTTATATTTGTTATATTTATTATCCACCTCTAAGGATCTATACTTTATGAAATCTCTATAAAGTTTGTTCTTTTTTTTGCAGGCATTTTGTAAACCCTTTGTCATCCATGGAGCTTCTGAGTATTTGTTTTTGTGAGAGTACATTATTAATGGACAGTTTTTATCATATAATACTTTAAAGGTACTTAGAAAATTTTCATATGCTATATCAACATTATCTTCTTGCAAAACAGACTCCCAGTTGTGTTTCAGTAAATCATCTTTGAAAGATATGAGTGATTCCTCTGTTCTTACTCTTTTAAAGTGTGGATGACTTTTATTCTTATTTTTTATATCGAAATTGTCGCTAACAACAAAGACTGGAAGATGATCACTACTATGCTGAATAATTAATCCACTTATTGTATTATTATCTAAGATATTAGTAAATATATTATCTATTAATGTGGCACTGTTCAGTGTGATCCTGCTGGGTCTAGTGATTTTGGGAAAAAGGCTCAAACTGTACATGGTGTTAATGAACTCTTCAGTAGGTTTATGATTATTTGAGTTAAGTAGATCAATATTAAAGTCCCCACAGATGAAAAAGACCTTCTGAACATTTGTACTTGTTCTGCAGTTTCCAAACAACATAAACTTGGTTTTATCCAAATTTAATGATAATTTGTTAATATCAAACCATATCTTGAGTTGACATAACTCTAAGTTGATTTCAGCCATAAGCTGATCCAAATTATCACCTGTACAAACGATATTAGTATCAACAGCAAACAAAACAAATTTAAGTATTTTAGAAACTTTACAGATGTCATTAATGTAAATAATAAACAATTTTGGCCCCAGTACTGACCCCTGGGGAACACCACAAACAATGTCCATGCATGGTGACCGGCAGTCACCCATTTGCACAAATTGTTGCCTGTTGCTTAGATAACTTTCCATCTAGTGCAGGACTACTCCCCGGATGCCAAAGCGCTCCAATTTCTTAATTAATATTTCATGATTTATTGTGTCAAAAGCTTTTTTGAGATCAATAAATACACCAACTGCAGATTTCTTATTATCTAAGGCGCCAGTGACTTCCTCTATCAATTCCATGACTGCCATTGCTGTAGATCTTTGTGATCTGAATCCATACTGACTTTCAGAAAGCAGATTATGTTTATTAATGAATGTATTTAATCTACTCACAAATAATTTCTCCAAAATTTTGGAAAACTGTGGAAGTAGAGAAACAGGCCTATAATTTGTGAAATGGTGTCTGTCCCCATTTTTATAGAGTGGAATAACTTTGGCAATTTTCATCTTTTCTGGAAATTTACCCGATTGAAGTGACAGATTACAGATGTAAATCAGAGGCTGGATAATTTCCTCAATTACCTTCTTGATTATTGTCATATCAATACCATCACAATCAGTTGACCTTTTGCTATTACATTTATTGACGATATCTATAATTTCTTTTCCTCCCACCGCAGTGAGAAACATAGAAAAAGGATTTCTACTGATTAATGTTTCATTCAGAGCTCCAGTTGTTGTAGGATCAGGGATTTTTTCTGCCAGTTTGGGTCCCACAGTCACAACCAATTTATTGAAATTATGAACAACGTCATTACTCTCCTCCAATTTGCCATCATTATCTATAAAAAAACTGCGGAAAATTAATTTTTCTCGAGTTTTTCTTGATAATATTATTTAATACATTCCAAATCCCTTTGATGTTTATCTTATTTCTATCTAATATTTTACTGTAGTAATCCTGTTTAGCTATTCGTAGAATAGCAGTTAATTTATTCTTATATTTGTTATATTTATTATCCACCTCTAAGGATCTATACTTTATGAAATCTCTATAAAGTTTGTTCTTTTTTTTGCAGGCATTTTGTAAACCCTTTGTCATCCATGGAGCTTCTGAGTATTTGTTTTTGTGAGAGTACATTATTAATGGACAGTTTTTATCATATAATACTTTAAAGGTACTTAGAAAATTTTCATATGCTATATCAACATTATCTTCTTGCAAAACAGACTCCCAGTTGTGTTTCAGTAAATCATCTTTGAAAGATATGAGTGATTCCTCTGTTCTTACTCTTTTAAAGTGTGGATGACTTTTATTCTTATTTTTTATATCGAAATTGTCGCTAACAACAAAGACTGGAAGATGATCACTACTATGCTGAATAATTAATCCACTTATTGTATTATTATCTAAGATATTAGTAAATATATTATCTATTAATGTGGCACTGTTCAGTGTGATCCTGCTGGGTCTAGTGATTTTGGGAAAAAGGCTCAAACTGTACATGGTGTTAATGAACTCTTCAGTAGGTTTATGATTATTTGAGTTAAGTAGATCAATATTAAAGTCCCCACAGATGAAAAAGACCTTCTGAACATTTGTACTTGTTCTGCAGTTTCCAAACAACATAAACTTGGTTTTATCCAAATTTAATGATAATTTGTTAATATCAAACCATATCTTGAGTTGACATAACTCTAAGTTGATTTCAGCCATAAGCTGATCCAAATTATCACCTGTACAAACGATATTAGTATCAACAGCAAACAAAACAAATTTAAGTATTTTAGAAACTTTACAGATGTCATTAATGTAAATAATAAACAATTTTGGCCCCAGTACTGACCCCTGGGGAACACCACAAACAATGTCCATGCATGGTGACCGGCAGTCACCCATTTGCACAAATTGTTGCCTGTTGCTTAGATAACTTTCCATCTAGTGCAGGACTACTCCCCGGATGCCAAAGCGCTCCAATTTCTTAATTAATATTTCATGATTTATTGTGTCAAAAGCTTTTTTGAGATCAATAAATACACCAACTGCAGATTTCTTATTATCTAAGGCGCCAGTGACTTCCTCTATCAATTCCATGACTGCCATTGCTGTAGATCTTTGTGATCTGAATCCATACTGACTTTCAGAAAGCAGATTATGTTTATTAATGAATGTATTTAATCTACTCACAAATAATTTCTCCAAAATTTTGGAAAACTGTGGAAGTAGAGAAACAGGCCTATAATTTGTGAAATGGTGTCTGTCCCCATTTTTATAGAGTGGAATAACTTTGGCAATTTTCATCTTTTCTGGAAATTTACCCGATTGAAGTGACAGATTACAGATGTAAATCAGAGGCTGGATAATTTCCTCAATTACCTTCTTGATTATTGTCATATCAATACCATCACAATCAGTTGACCTTTTGCTATTACATTTATTGACGATATCTATAATTTCTTTTCCTCCCACCGCAGTGAGAAACATAGAAAAAGGATTTCTACTGATTAATGTTTCATTCAGAGCTCCAGTTGTTGTAGGATCAGGGATTTTTTCTGCCAGTTTGGGTCCCACAGTCACAACCAATTTATTGAAATTATGAACAACGTCATTACTCTCCTCCAATTTGCCATCATTATCTATAAAAAAACTGCGGAAAATTAATTTTTCTCGAGTTTTTCTTGATAATATTATTTAATACATTCCAAATCCCTTTGATGTTTATCTTATTTCTATCTAATATTTTACTGTAGTAATCCTGTTTAGCTATTCGTAGAATAGCAGTTAATTTATTCTTATATTTGTTATATTTATTATCCACCTCTAAGGATCTATACTTTATGAAATCTCTATAAAGTTTGTTCTTTTTTTTGCAGGCATTTTGTAAACCCTTTGTCATCCATGGAGCTTCTGAGTATTTGTTTTTGTGAGAGTACATTATTAATGGACAGTTTTTATCATATAATACTTTAAAGGTACTTAGAAAATTTTCATATGCTATATCAACATTATCTTCTTGCAAAACAGACTCCCAGTTGTGTTTCAGTAAATCATCTTTGAAAGATATGAGTGATTCCTCTGTTCTTACTCTTTTAAAGTGTGGATGACTTTTATTCTTATTTTTTATATCGAAATTGTCGCTAACAACAAAGACTGGAAGATGATCACTACTATGCTGAATAATTAATCCACTTATTGTATTATTATCTAAGATATTAGTAAATATATTATCTATTAATGTGGCACTGTTCAGTGTGATCCTGCTGGGTCTAGTGATTTTGGGAAAAAGGCTCAAACTGTACATGGTGTTAATGAACTCTTCAGTAGGTTTATGATTATTTGAGTTAAGTAGATCAATATTAAAGTCCCCACAGATGAAAAAGACCTTCTGAACATTTGTACTTGTTCTGCAGTTTCCAAACAACATAAACTTGGTTTTATCCAAATTTAATGATAATTTGTTAATATCAAACCATATCTTGAGTTGACATAACTCTAAGTTGATTTCAGCCATAAGCTGATCCAAATTATCACCTGTACAAACGATATTAGTATCAACAGCAAACAAAACAAATTTAAGTATTTTAGAAACTTTACAGATGTCATTAATGTAAATAATAAACAATTTTGGCCCCAGTACTGACCCCTGGGGAACACCACAAACAATGTCCATGCATGGTGACCGGCAGTCACCCATTTGCACAAATTGTTGCCTGTTGCTTAGATAACTTTCCATCTAGTGCAGGACTACTCCCCGGATGCCAAAGCGCTCCAATTTCTTAATTAATATTTCATGATTTATTGTGTCAAAAGCTTTTTTGAGATCAATAAATACACCAACTGCAGATTTCTTATTATCTAAGGCGCCAGTGACTTCCTCTATCAATTCCATGACTGCCATTGCTGTAGATCTTTGTGATCTGAATCCATACTGACTTTCAGAAAGCAGATTATGTTTATTAATGAATGTATTTAATCTACTCACAAATAATTTCTCCAAAATTTTGGAAAACTGTGGAAGTAGAGAAACAGGCCTATAATTTGTGAAATGGTGTCTGTCCCCATTTTTATAGAGTGGAATAACTTTGGCAATTTTCATCTTTTCTGGAAATTTACCCGATTGAAGTGACAGATTACAGATGTAAATCAGAGGCTGGATAATTTCCTCAATTACCTTCTTGATTATTGTCATATCAATACCATCACAATCAGTTGACCTTTTGCTATTACATTTATTGACGATATCTATAATTTCTTTTCCTCCCACCGCAGTGAGAAACATAGAAAAAGGATTTCTACTGATTAATGTTTCATTCAGAGCTCCAGTTGTTGTAGGATCAGGGATTTTTTCTGCCAGTTTGGGTCCCACAGTCACAACCAATTTATTGAAATTATGAACAACGTCATTACTCTCCTCCAATTTGCCATCATTATCTATAAAAAAAACTGCGGAAAATTAATTTTTCTCGAGTTTTTCTTGATAATATTATTTAATACATTCCAAATCCCTTTGATGTTTATCTTATTTCTATCTAATATTTTACTGTAGTAATCCTGTTTAGCTATTCGTAGAATAGCAGTTAATTTATTCTTATATTTGTTATATTTATTATCCACCTCTAAGGATCTATACTTTATGAAATCTCTATAAAGTTTGTTCTTTTTTTTGCAGGCATTTTGTAAACCCTTTGTCATCCATGGAGCTTCTGAGTATTTGTTTTTGTGAGAGTACATTATTAATGGACAGTTTTTATCATATAATACTTTAAAGGTACTTAGAAAATTTTCATATGCTATATCAACATTATCTTCTTGCAAAACAGACTCCCAGTTGTGTGTCAGTAAATCATCTTTGAAAGATATGAGTGATTCCTCTGTTCTTACTCTTTTAAAGTGTGGATGACTTTTATTCTTATTTTTTATATCGAAATTGTCGCTAACAACAAAGACTGGAAGATGATCACTACTATGCTGAATAATTAATCCACTTATTGTATTATTATCTAAGATATTAGTAAATATATTATCTATTAATGTGGCACTGTTCAGTGTGATCCTGCTGGGTCTAGTGATTTTGGGAAAAAGGCTCAAACTGTACATGGTGTTAATGAACTCTTCAGTAGGTTTATGATTATTTGAGTTATCTGGATCCACATCCTCTTCCATGTCCTGACTTTTATAATCCGTATAGCTGAATGTCTTCAGCTCCAGGTTATTGGCACTAACAGTTGTAGGTGTTAGTGTTGTCTTCATAAGTGAAGGAGTTCCTGTAACTTGTGACATGGTGAATTGAGTCGTGCGTGATGTCACCTGTGCTCAAACGATCCTCAGATAGTTCAGTCATATTTATCCAACTCCGTGATGTCCCGAACGACCAGAACCTTCGCCTCCTCCGGTGTTCCGATCAGCTTAATGAAGACTTTACAGTTTGTGGTCCACGTGGACGGGATCTTCTTCTGTCTCCTCAGGAACCGGGCCTTCCTTGCGATGTCGGCGTTTTTCTTGGTCAGGTGCTCGTTAATGAACACGTCTTCAGCAACCTGCCCTGTTTCAGCAGAGCAGATTTGTGTTTCCGGTTGCTGAACCTCATGATTATTGCCGGTCTGTCGTTGTTACCTCGTCTCGGGAGAAGGTGGCATGCTTCCACGGAGTCACAGTCCAGCTTTATCCCCTTGGACAAGAGGAAAGAGGCCACCTGTTCCTCCATGGACTCCGTCACGCCAGGTGACGTTTCACCAGCCGGACAGGGCCCTGCCACCGCGCCGGCGTAAGAGTGGGGCCCGACATGCAGTCCGGTGATGATCACTTCGTTCATCCTGGTGTACTGTTCCAAATCTGCCACGCGATTCTCCAGAACGGCGATCCGCTTATCCTTTTGTTCATTAAGAAATCGCAAAGCTTTCACCTCTTCAACCAAGTCCAGGATGTACTTTTGCTGGAGTCGGATGGCCGCGGTTTCTCCAGAAAGAAAATCCAACGCTTTCCTTATCTCCTCAAAATCCTCCCATGCTGGATTCTTCTTCGGGCCCATAGCTGGCATTTCTGATGTCCCGAACGACCAGACAAGCATATGCTACTGGCAGGATCAACCAGGTAGCCCACAACGTGCTCCAGGCTGTGGGACGGAGGTGAGCGGGCATTTAGGATTTTTATTTTCTGCATTTATATGAGAGTGTTGTATTTATCCTTTTATCAGGAAAATAATGCACCTAAATGGAGATTTACAATAATTATTTCGATACAGCCAAAAATAGTGCTGCAGAGCTGCTAAATCATTAAAGATTAACATCTTCTCCTGCCCTTTTTTCTGCCTGTTTTTTTTTTCCACCGCCACTTTTCAATCCACCATTCACTCGTTCATTCTGTCTGTCGGATTTCATGAAATATCCTTCAATACTTTTTCATGAAATCCCAATAAAAATGTAATATTTCAATGGTGTTTCTGTTTGTCTAACCAAATCAGTACATTTAAAATGCCACATTCTGGGTGTACAGTATAAATTGTAGATAGATTTATATACAATGTGGTATTTTCCTTGTCCTCCCTCCCTCCCTCCCTCCTCACTACTATCCCTGCTGGGCCTTTCAGCCTCTCTCCTCCTGGTCTTTCCATTACTCTGGAGTTCTGTGGGAGGCGAGAGGAATAACAAAGTGAAAACTGGCAGGACGGCCCTTTGTCCTGAGGCCCAGTGCCAGCTGCTGCTGCTGCTGCAGAGACAATCCATCCGAAGACGGGAGGAGAAGGTTGACACTACGTTGGAATTCAGCCTCAGATGCAAATGATGAGGGTCTGCCAGCTCCAGCAGACCACTGGACAGTCTGCATGTGCCCTTCCCTGGATGCAAAATCTAAAGTCTCACATCTCCTCTAATTAAGAAGACATTACCAAGGCTGCCAGTGCATAGAGTATTAAAGCTCACTAAATACATTCAGTGAGCTTCTTTTTCTTATTCTTCCATTTCTGTTCCAATCTTCTTTTAACTCCTTGTCCCATACTGATGGAAAAACCCAGATAAAAAAATCATTTGAAACACATGGCTCTATCAGGACTGGTATGGTTTTGGGCTTTCATTCACTATGTGGTGTAGGCATGGGCCGGTTCATGGTACAAGCTTTACCAAAGGTTTAAAAGGTTACAGGTTCTAAGTGCTAAAGTTACACACCTTACATTTCAAACAGTTTCAAAGCCATTTCGACAAGAAGGAAGAGAAACTCCCAGAGTTGGTTGTGGTAAAAAACCAGCAAAATAAAAATCACGACAGAACTGAAAGAGTAAAACTTGCAGAACAACAACGAGTCTACTTCAGTGCTTTTGCACCAGCACCTTGATGAGAGCAACAATGCGACACGTTTGGCACAACAGCTGGTCCACCTAAAAAACTTCTGCACAAAAAACTTCCTTCATTCCCAAACCGGCACACTCGCTAATGAAACGTCACCCTCTGATAGTCAGCTGAACAAGAAAAAAGGAGACCATCTGGAAGCAAGAATAAAACCGACAGATGGATATTAAAACCTTTGCCCATCCTGAACTGCATCACCCTTCAGTGCAAGTATCCTACAAATAAAGATGCACTCTGGCGCCTCTATTTTCCGCTCAGAGAGAAGACGTTTTGAAGCTGAATATCCTGGTTTTTCCATTCTTGTATTTGGGAATGAGCTCTTAAACAACTCCCATTCTGCGAGTGAATATTTTTATAATGTGTAAGCCTCCTAGGCCTTTCAGTCTCACTGAGCCCAGTTTTTGCACAGATAAAAATAGGTCATGCGTTTTTATATACAGGTTTCACATGTCAGAACATCTCTTCCAATGAGCTCTCAAAATTTTAAAAAGGGTTTTAGATTAGCTATTTTATAGAAGATGACGCAAAAATCCAAGTAAAACGCAGATGCAGTCAGTTACAAATGAGTTAAAGGCAAGTGGCAGTTGGGGTAAATTAAAAGCTTAAAATATCTTCCCTTTGCTGCAGACTCCTTCTTTGCAGTTATTACAGCTATGTCCTCCACAATAACGTACATCTCAATAGCTCAGCAACAGTTTGCCCACAGATGGAGGCCCACACAGGATGCAACAAGACCGGCGCAGTGGTTTGCAATGTTGCCTTGTAAGAGAAGGTCCTAGCTGGTGTCTTTCTGTATGGAGTTTGCATGTTCTCCCCATGCATGCATGGCTTCTGTCCAGAAAACTAAAGCCACTGGTGTCCCAAGAAAATATCTTACAGAGAAACACAGAGCATTGAGGCCAAAGAAAATGTTTGATCAGATTTCTGTTTATTTGTGCGATTTTGTCAACTTGTGTTAAATGCAACGGATGTTTATTGTTTAACGTGTGAATTACACTCAGTCTCAGAGTGTTTAACTCAAAAATCTTATTTCAGTTTGAAAGCTAAGGTACATCTAAGTTATTTAATGAAGCTAAAGATATATAAAATAAAAAAATTTAAATGATGCATCTGCATGAGAGAGCATAGAACAGTAAAGGGCAGAATCTGTCTTTAAGCAAGTCTGTGACGGTGGTTGAGTCTGTATGTATTCACGACTTGTCCCTTAAGTATTCTCATAGTTCATTGCATTTTGTTTAATAGTTTAATATTTATTCTAAATTTTCTTTTTTCCATTTTTACTGTTTTTTTGGAAATCCATGTTTTACAAAGCAAGCTAATTCTTTCACATAAATGGCATCAAATTATGTGGTTATTGTAAAAAATGTCAAAACTTCCATTTCTGAGGATTCATTTACTGATTTAGTTTTTACTAAGGTCTCAAAAACTGTTTTTTAAAATTAAAAAGCAGTAGCGATTTTTGAAGAGTAAAGAATGTGTTATTTTTAGTTAAAAAAAAATCTTTAGAAATTAATTTAAAAACTAAAACACAAGAGGCTTTACCATTTTTTTCTTATTAATTATCTGACTGTCATGCATGGCTACACGCTGCATCAAAGTAGACAGAAATATCTGTTTTAATGTATAAACTGTACATTTAGAGATAGAACTGTGGGCATGAAAGTAGTTTAAACCAAAAAATGTCAACCTCACAATCTAAGATGAAGATTATGTGAGTAATTCTGTAAAAACAATCTTACAACTAAAAGTATGATTGTGTTAAAATTGGCATCAAAATACCAATCCAGTCACAGAAAGTCTAACTTTCTGGTAGCTGCTTACACTGTGACTGATATTCCTGTTATAAAGTAGGCTATGGGGGCTATGGAGCTCCAAACAGGGCGGGGTTTGCTCAATGCTCTCTCCAAAATCTCATTATAATCCACCATATGATGGATCAATCTGAGTCCAATCAAATCACTGTCTGGATGTATATTTTCTTGGTATTTTTTCAACACTGCGGGTGGACAAGTAAACTGAAAATTGCAACAGAAAGAGAAGAGAGATTGCTAAAAGTGATTACCAGTGGAAATGCTTTTAGTATTAGAGAATTTGGTAAGTTTTTCCAAGTGGATAAAACAGGTTCTACTCTACTGCTCAACCCACAAATGCTTTGTCCAGACAATGGTGGTACCATTTAAAAACGGGGATAGGGATCAGTCACTATAATAACGCTAAATAATGAGAAATGATTTGCATGCAATAAAAAGCTGAATTTAAATATTGTTTATATAAAACACGTCAATTCCATCAAGGATTCAAAATGGGAAAATCTACAACAGTTGCACTGGTTTCCCCAGTTTCCATTTAAATAAAACATGGTGAAAATCACACTAGCTTTCAGTTCACGCTCACTCAACCACAGTGAAGTAATGGGAATTTGCTGAGGTGCTGCACAGTGAGCAGAGTCTCTATGGTTTTAGGGGGAGAGTCGATTAACGAGGACGTCCACAACTTCATAAACAGAGAGCGGGAAGGATTCCTCGAGCTCGCCGCTTCCCCTGGGAGCTCTTTCCCTTCACAGAGAGCAGAGATGGAGAAATGAGATGGTTTCCAGCAGATAGAAGAGGTCAAAGCATGACAGACGGCAGCCCTGGGAACTTCTGCTTTATAAAACAGAGTCAGGCAGGAATAAATTTCACTCGCTTTGTCTAAACTCCAGAAACAGAGCCAGCAGCTTACATCATATTAATGGGAAGACACTGTTCAGGGATGCATGAAATCTGTGACAGGAACATAACCTGTGGTTCAGATCGCTCCGCCTCACGGTAGCAGAATTATTTCAGTAATGATGGAGGCTGCAGAACCGCTGCTATAATCACCAGAGGTTATCTGAAATGTCTGCAAGCAGCTGCTTCAGGATGAGGCATTTCAAGCTTTAAATCTGATCATCGGAGGTTAGAAGAGTCCTAATGACTGTCTGAGCACCAGCTTTCAGGTCAGGATAAGAACAGCAAAGAATAATCCTGAAAGAATGGACAATAAGCCAGTGTGATTGATGGCTCTGAGGACTGTCTTATTGGAGCACACTGGATGACATATTAAGTTCACACATTACCACACCGGTGCAGCTTACTGTCACACAGATAGACTGGATCAAGGGTATTCTAGGCAATCTGTAGGTCTTTAAATTGTTTTCTTTGGATTTTTCATCCAGTTTTAGTCCATAAATGGACTCAGTGTGTTTTTGTTGTGTTTAGATCAAACAGGAACTGAAAATATTAGTAGTGGTTACTGCAGTTTAAACATACTGAATTCGTTCAAATTACACCAAACCTAAAAAAGATTAAAGGTTGTGATGCATACAAGCTTTAAATGGTTAATGTGCCATCTGGAAGGGCTTTAAAAATGCATGTAGCTACACTGCAAGAATGCTAATGACTGCAATATGAGTAAAACAGGTGACATGTTTTTTTTTTTCATAGAAAGTTAATTTTTCAGCACAACGTTACAGGGCTGCTCCTTGTCTTGGATGCCATTTGTGGTGTTTATGGACATTATCTCAATGCAAAGCAGTGGAGCCGAGAGAGTTTGGTTTAGAAACCTGAGGATCTCATCTATGGGTTTTTTTCACATGATGTGGTTCTGTTGACTCTTGAGGCACAAGAGTCAGCTCTTCCAAGTCTGAGGCTTCTCAAACGGAGAAAACTGCTCAAAACATGGTGTCGTATATTACTCTAAAGGTCAGTGTCTACACCCGTTTGTCCTTGCAAGGCCACAGCAGAGCTGGTTCCAATCTCTAGCTGTGATTTGGTAAGAGGTGGGGTACAACCTGGACAGGTGACCAGTCCATCACAGGGAAACACATAGACACAAAGGACAACCATGAAGGACACACTCATTCTTAAGGACAGTTTAGAGTAACCAGTTAACCTAACAGTCATGTTTTTGGACTGTAGGAGGAAGCTGGAGTACCTGCAGAGACAACACATATGGGACTCTATGCAGAAAGACCCGAGCCCAGGATTCGAACCCAGGACCTTCTTGCTGCATGGCAACATCGGTACCCACTGCTCCACCGTCCAGCTATGGTTTATTTATAGCTTGCAAACTTTTTATGTATTGATTTATTTATATTTTATCTGTCATAAATTATATAAAAATAGTTCATATCAAATTCTCAACATGTCAAGCAGGAAGTGCTTTTATTTTGAAGAGCCAGAATGGCCTTTTTAATTACCCCAGCATAGAAAGAGGTCGATGTTTCTGGAAGATATGTGAAATGCACCTTTTAACAGAGGGAATATGCACATCTCTGTCAGAGTCGAGGTCTGGGCAGAAAACCATGTGCATCTGCATATTTTACGGTAACTCAGAGGGGACAACCTAACTCATTTGTTAAAATGATCTACCTTTATTTTCACTGCGATTACATAAGAATACTGTTCATGAGAATTGAGTCCGAAACCTCGACTCCAAGTCAACAGTCCTGTGGCCTAAGCGTGACTTGAGTCCCTGTCTCTGGTGTCTAATATTACAATCTATCAACACACACTTCCTGTTTGGAAACATATGAACATGCGATAATTCATCTGTTGCCCTGTAATCAATGATGATGCATGTGCTATGAATCAGAAAAAGGCGGACCCAAGATTCAGCCAGACACAGTACTGAAAGTTTAAAAGGTTTATTCAGCCACAGGAAAACGTCACACAGGTAACACTCCTCACAGCTTCCAGGAATCACTGCTTTTGTCTTGAGTGGAATTTGAAACCTCAGTGGGCGGCAGGCGGTGATCTCCGCAGCACAGGTAAGAAGTGACTCCAGGCTGAATAATCCAAGGGCTAGGCTGGTTCAATAATCCAAGGACAGAAACAGGGTCAACGATCGGAACAAGAGGCATCAGGCAAGGGGCAGGCAGAGGCATAAACCAGATGCAGGAAACAAGGTCAACAACCAAAATCTAAATAGTCCGACAGGGAGCAGGCAGAGGCATAAATCCAAAAGGCAAGGCAAGGTCAAGAACAATGATCAGACAGGAAGGAACGCTGGATATCTACTCACACGATGGCTTTCAAAAATCTGGCACCGTCTGCTTGTCAGAGTCAGTATATATCAGGGAAGACACAGGTGCTTGGCATTCCACAGATTGAACTACACTGCAGCAGCCACCAGGTGCATCTAATCTGCTGATTGTAGCCAGGGAGACAGGGTAGAGCAGACGTGCCAGAATCATAACACCATGTCTGCTTTTCTTCTTATAAGCAATCTCTCTTTGCAAGTTATGTATGCAGAAAGAACCAATATGAGGTAGAGATAAAAGAGCTTTTTATCAGGGTATATAAACAGTGAGTGTTGGCCCTGTATCAACAACCAGCAAGGAAGAAGAAAAGAAGAAAACAGTTAGAGTTGTCAGGGTTCATTAAAACTCTGTCTGCTCCCTTGGTGCCTGATTAACCTGTTTGAAGCTTTTCCTAATGAGGTAATTAGTCGAGCTTGGAAAACTCTTCAGAGTCCCACAACGGCAGACTTCTAATGGAGTTTTAACGAAAATTCAACATGGAAGACTCCCCTTTACCGCCTCCGCTCCGCCTGGTTATTCCCCCATAACGCTCCAATCATCTCCTAAGACATTATATTTAAAGACCTTCATCATGGAAGACACTGCACGTTGCTGAGCTTCGACGATCAGCCGCGGCATGTCCAATAAAGTCTCTGGCAACTTGGCGATTCCCCGCACTGTTTTGTGACGGATCCTCGTCCTCCTTCATCCTCTTCCGCTCGTAGGAGCGTTCGACTGGCCTCCTGCCTTGATGGCCCCTTTTCCCTCGTCTCAGCTCCGAGCATGTGGAAAGCGCCTTAAGAACTTCTCCAATCCTCCTACTAAGCGTCACCGAGGTCGCCCTGCCTTCACCCAGTCTCCCGCCGCCGCGTCACCCTGCCCGGCTTCCGCAGTGGTTCTCCTCCGATCTCGTCTCTCAAACCGATCCTCCTGCACCCCAGGCTTCGACGTCCTCTTCTACTCCGGCCATCGCACAATCTTCCCTGCTTCATTCATCTCGTCCATGGATTCTTTGTTCTTCTCGTCCTTTCTTCCAGCATTTCTGTGCCAGCCAAACTCAGACTGCTGGCTTCCCACTCCAGTCTCTTTACGAACTGGAATGGTATCTCCTTCTTTTACAGCGACGTCGTTCTCTCGGCTGACTCGTTTCAGTTCTTTTCGGTCCGTACCATCTCGGTTAAAAAGAGGGTCTCTCAAACGGATGGTTCAGAATCCTTTTGTTGTCAGAGCCTTGCATGTGAACACATCATTATAGCTAAAAAATATACAGAACGTAAATACCTTCAGTAACTCTAACAATATGCTGCTTTTAACCTTTTACCTTATCATTTACCATATATGAATTATTTACCTTAAATTATTGCAACCCCCTTTTATCTTTGACAGTCTTTCCCTTGAGTGCTTTTACCACGTATATTTATTAAATTTGTAACCATAGCCATCTATATTTTCTCTGTACAATAAATAAATGCCACGCAAATTATTTAAATTGTCTGTGACTTTACTTAGCTTATAATATTGAAACTAGTAATTGCGCTTAAGAATATCAGCACCCTCTAATGGGGGAGCTACATTTAAAAGCAACTTGTTTGCTCCATAGATTATCTAAATATTCATTTACGCATTCAAACATTTATACCAACCTTGTTCCCTCATTAACCAGGTGCTAAGGAACCATTTACTGTTTCGATATACATCTTAACTATATCTTTCCCGTCTAATCGTGGAGTACACTTTCTCTCTGCAGGCCGGGTCGACACTGCGCTGTTCAGTTTGCGACAATCGATTTACAGCACCTTTCCGGACTAAGTGTTTTCAAAATACAGGCATTAACTGCATTACTGCCGCAGCAAAATAACAAACTCTTACTAATCAATCTATGAACAGACAATATTAGTAAGGTCATTTCACGGACATAGGTCTTACCTCCATCGAATCCTGGCTAGCCGCATCTCATAAGTTCCTCATTTCTGCTCGTTGTACTCCAGGTTATTCTAATTCAGTCGCTGATGTCCTGTCTCATTCTAAATTTTCAGGTCTTCCGCCATCTCTGTCCATCAGCCTACTTTTTTCCTACTTCGATTATTCCTCTCTTTCCTTCCTCTTTTGCAATCTGCCAAACACTGCTGTATCTCGGGTTTAGCTCCTTCCACTTTGAAACCTTATTCCTTCGCCTGGCAAACCTTTGCAAAATTTTACCTTGCTAATAACACATCATCGGTGTTATTAGCAAGGACATTCAGTCCTAGCTTTCATTACTCAGTGTTTTGAACACCATCGTTTCAAGCTCCCCTACAGCCGCAGCCTATTAGCAGGCATCAATTTTTATCGAAAGATCATCTGTCTGAGCCCACTCCGAGCCTTTTCACTCATTACGCATTAATTCCTCCTCAAAGGCTTCTCAAAACAATGCATTCCGCACCCTGACTCCTGGAGACGTATTACACTTCCCCTCTGTAAAAATCTTCTTATGACCCTTAGCTACGTCCATTTTTCACCTTATTTCAAATCTCTTCTGTCAGTGCCTCCCTCGTCGCCTTCCACGGCTTTCTTAGACTATGCGAATTTACTTCTCCTTCTAATTCCTTCATGCCACTTAGAGATTTAGCCTTTTCAGACCTCAAATTCTATCCAGACCATTTCAAATTTTACCTCAAACAAACCAAAACTAAAGGTCCATGTTTCATTTCCATTGCTCGCCTTGATAGCCCGTTTTGTTCTTTCCAAGCTATATTCACTTTTGCTCTAAAACGTCACAAAATCAGCTCACCCAGCACGCCTCTTCCTCACTCCAGAGGAGTTTCCTCGATCGCCTCCTGGTCCCTCAAATTTCTAGGGCAAACTTTGTTCAGTGCAATCTTCCCTCTAGTCAGTTCTCAGGTCACTCATTCAGAATTGGGGCAGCCACTTCAGCAGCTACCTAAGGAGTTTCCACAGCTTCCCTACAAAAACTCAGCCGCTGATTGTTTTATCAAACTTCAGTCTCTCCCCTCATTCTCTTCAAGGTCCCCATCCTCCAACATCCGTCAGCTGACGATATCTATTAAGTCTCCGACGTTTCTTCTCATCACTTCATTCTCTCTAGATCAAGCTCCCTCTACACCTTGTAAGGCACACTAATTTTCTTTGCTATGTTTCATGCTCAGATCATCCCTTCTCTAGGCCCACCAGTCAGACCACCTTCATTCATTCTAACTCCCATACTGTTTTATTTGAGCTTTGGCCCCGACCTTGGCCATTTTTGGGGGTAGGACATCTCCAATTCTAATCCTAGATGTCCATTCAAGCTCATGTCATTATCGGCATCCATGTCTTCCACCGGGGTCCGAGCTCCAAAGATATGAACTTTATCTATAATTTATCTATAAACTCCTCTCCCTAGTCTTCACTTCATGCTTCAATTATGCCTTGGCAGACATTCCTATCTAGATGGTTAGGCTTTCACTATCTCCGCCATTGGCAGGCGCTTTCAATCATGCCTTGACAGGCATCTCTATTTAGACAGCTAGGCTTTCTATCTCTGCCATCTCCAGGCGCATTCATTCATGCTTGGCAGGTATTCCTATCTAGATAGTTAGGCTTTCACTATCTCCACCATCTCCAGGCGCATTCATTTATGCCTTAGCAGGCATTTCTATCTAGATAGTTAGACTTTCATTATCTCCGCCAATGGCAGGCACTTTCATTCATGCCTTAGCAGGCATTTCTATTTAGATAGTTAGGCTTTCACTATCTCCGCGATCTGCAGGCGCTTTCTCATTCCTTGGCAGGCATCTCTATTTAGGGCTTTTCTATCTCCGTCATCTCCAGGTGCATTCATCCATGCCTTAGCAGACATTCCTATCTAGATAGTCAGGCTTTCACTATCTCCGCCAATGGCAGGCACTTTCATTCATGCCTTAGCAGGCATTTCTATTTAGATAGTTAGGCTTTCACTATCTCCGCGATCTGCAGGCGCTTTCTCATTCCTTGACAGGCATCTCTATTTAGACGGCTAGGCTTTTCTATCTCCGTCATCTCCAGGTGCATTCATCCATGCCTTAGCAGACATTCCTATCTAGATAGTCAGGCTTTTCTATCTCCCCCATTGGCAGGCCCTTTCATTCATACCTTGGCAGGCATCTCTATTTAGACGGCTAGGCTTTTCTATCTCCGCCATCTCCAGGCGCATTCATTTATGCCTTGACAAGCATTTCTATCTAGAGAGTTAGGCTTTCACTATCTGCGCCATCTGCAGGCGCTTTCAATCATGCCTTTGCAGCCATCTCTATTTAGATGATTAGACTTTTCACTATCTCCGCCTTTGGCAGGTGCATTCCATCAGGCCTCGGCAGGCATCTCAGTCAATTATTAGGCTCAACTGCCCTGTCAGGCAACCTTCTCTACGCCTCATCAGGCAACCTCTATTTGAAGTAGTTATCGAAGATTAACTTTAATTACTCTAGGGCTGAACACCATACTTTACTTGCAATCTCGACTTTGTAACTCCCTCTTTAATCTCAGCCCGGCCCCGGCTTTTTGGGGGAAGACGTACCTAATCCTAATCCTAAAATGGCCTTTCTAGCTGATGTCATCCTCAGACTACACGTCTTCCTCCAGGGTCCGAGCACCAAATAGATAATTTTCATTAATAAACCTGCTAATCATTATCTCGTTGTTTCTCCCTTTTTGAGTCTTTCCAGGTTGAAATTGAGTTTTAACAAAATTCAACATGGAAGACTCACCTTCACAACCTCCGCTCCGCCTGGTTATTCCTCCATAACCTTCCAATCAGAGATGGGTCCGCTCTTCTCCTCGTCCAATCATTTCCCAAGACATTATATTTAAAGACCTTCATCATGGAAGACACTGCTCGTTGCTGAGTTTCGACCCTCCTCCTCCCCTTTCTCCACCATCTGGCTCCCATATTCCTTACAAACTTCTTCAGGCCACTCCACCACCAGGATTGGAATCCTGAGGTGGAAGATGTACCTAATCCTAATCCTAAAATGGCCTTTCTAACTCACGTCATCCTCAGACTACACATTTTCCTCCAGGGTCCGAGCACCAAATAGATAATTTTCATGAATAAACCTGCTAATCATTATCTCGTTGTTTCTCCCTTTTTGAGTCTTTCCAGGTTGAAATGATATAATAAAGAAAATCAGCTGCCTCTTAAAGCTCCTTTTTATATTGTCACAACGCACAAAGGAGGGGGAGGACGGGGGCAGCTATCAAAGGGACTGATTGCTGATAACAAGGGACAAAGATGGATAATATGAACTGATGATGCAGCTTTAGTCTCATGCTTTCGTCCTTTAGGATTTGAAACACAAAATAGACAACATTTTCTCCTAAAATTAAGCTACATCCATCTCTTGGGATTTGAGAGAACCATGGCCCACAGCTACTTGCTGCTGATCCAATGCATTGAATAACTGATCATCATCAATGTGAGAATCTCTATGAAAGCAGGAAATTTGGTAGTCTGCAGTTCTGAAGCATACTGGTGCCAAGCCAAGAAGACATCAGGAATGACCTTTCAGAATCAGCTGAACTTTCCAACAATTCGGCAAGGGTTGTAAGTCAATTTCCAAACTATTTGAGATCCATCATTCGACACAGAGAAAGATTATTTACAAGATGGAAACGTTTAAAACAGCTGCCCATCTTTCAGGCATGGGCGTCCCAAGATTACAATGCTCAGCGAAAGAAAAATCCAAGAGCCCATCTGAGACTCTAAAGGCAGCATATTAATAATTGAAATTAGTGACAGCACAAGTCGGCTCTGCCTGGTAAACCAGTCAGTAAAAAGTACAGGCTGGTTACTTAGCATTTGTTTAAGTCTGACAAAGATAAGGAAGAAAATCTTAGACTTTAAAAGGAGAGGAAGATCTTGCTGTTTCTACACCAGCTTATTCCATCCTGGCTTCCCAGTTTACACCAACTCCGTCTTCCTCAGGTGTCCTGGATGTGTTTGGTTCCCAGTTTAACTGAGACTGAGTTAAATGTGTGTGAAGTTAAGCAGTTTAGTGGAATTGGATGCATCCGTTTGTGTTCGAGTAGATGTGGTAAAATAAAATACATTTACTGTAAGTAGTTTAAAAGGATAGGATTGTGTGTGTGTGTGTGTGTGTGTGTGTGTGTGTGTGTGTGTGTGTGTGTGTGTATGGGTGTGTGTTTGCCCCTATGCATGTGTGTCATGTGTTTTACATCTTTTAATCTTGACTGCGGGGACTCAAACCTTTGCTGCGCGACAGAATTGCCATTCAACATTTCCTTTAAGGGCAAACACGATGATGGCAGCTGGACATCATTTTCCAAACGCTAGCTCCCGCTGTTGTGGAGGCACTGGGCTGGTTGGGGTCTCTTGTTTTATTTGCATCACTCTAATCAAATTTGCTGACTAAGGTTTCTCCAAACTAGAAATCTAAGACTCTGTTGCATAAACAATTTATTTGCTTTGCACTTAAGGGTGTTGGACCTGGCTGCGGTTCAGCATTAAGGATTAACATTTCAAATCGCTTCTCCTCTGAGTGAAGCAGACAGATAATAAAGCCTGTTTGTGTGAGTGTGTGCTCAGTTGAAAGGTAGGAATCCTATTATCAAACCGTTTGGCCCTTTATCAGACTGTCACCTGATGGCTCATTGTCCAGAAGGACGCAACAGTTGATGAAACTCAAGCCAACTTTAAAAAAGTACATTCCCTGTCTGTTGGGTTTAACTGTTTAGAATATAATTAAATCTTCTGGTCTTTACCATGTTAGAAAATTATTTAAAACCAAACTTACAACAGATTCCCTAGTGTCATTGTTCATTTATTTATTAAGAAATATTAGGAAAAAAACAAAAAACTGTATCTGAAAAATTAAGTACACCCTTCCTGCTTCCGTAAGGCAATGCTGTCTCACAGTTTTCCCCACAAAACCAACATGGCAAGCTGAGATCGCTGTTAAATAGTTTAATGGTAGAGAAGGCTTTACCTTTCTCCACCAGGTCCTGTAGGAAGATCAGAACTGTAGCTATAGAGCACTGAATAGGCCTTGCCTATGCTTCTGAACACCATTTTTCAAATATGGTCCCTTTGCAGTCATGTAGAGACCTTGTGGTGGGGGCCGTCACACTGAATTGCTTCAATGACATGGTGTTGGAGACCACAGAGTGAAAGCTGATCCACTCACAGGCCAGGCCCATAATGGCAGCCTCTCTGGTGGGGGTAGAGGATTTTCTCCATGCCATGGCTCTCCCTGGAGAGCCTGAGTTAGCCAATGCTTTGATGGGCAGTGGCGTGCAATGAGAATCATTGACAGACCGCCGGTTCAAACCCCGGCTATCGTTGGCAGGGTGAGGGCTAGGGGAGGAAAAGCATAAACAATGACCTGTGGCCACTGGTGAGCAGTGATGTCCACTTCCAAATGCTCCTCCTGGTCATAAATGGAGAAGAACAGGTGACGCTGTGTGTTTCCCCCAAGATGCAAAATGGTCTACCGAGACCTGCCTGTAATGCAGCCAGATCTTCCAGACTACCTGGGGGTGAAGTCTCCACTCTGCATACACAGGGTTTTCCCTGGAGAGGTCTGCTCCCCGGTTCAACACTCCTGGGTGATCCCTAGATTCTGAGTGAGCACTTGCAAACACTGGGATCTTAGACCAGCCCTGCTGGTTTATGTATGTCCCACAGTTGTCGGTCTGGATAACACATGACCTCAGAAAATGAAGGAAAATGAGCTGCCACCTCCAGCACCGAATCCCCACCCAACCCCCAACCAATCTCAGACTCTACAAAGTTAAGTTAAATTTCCCTTGGGTCACAGCTGTTGCACATCAGTCAACAATACTTCATGAAGTTCTCACAATCCACTGAAAAAAGATCCCACCATGACACATCCCTCACAGCATGAAGTGCTAAAACATGACCTTTAAAATATTCCACGTTGACTGTGAGAGCAGATAACATGTGGAGCACTGCCAGCAGAAGTTAAAAAGTTACACGTTATATTCATGACAGCACACTCAGTAAAAACACTGAACAACTAGGACTTGTTTGGAAGGCTTCAAGGAGAAAGCTTCTTCTCCTTAAACAGAATCTCGGAGCAGGACTTAGGTCTACAAGGTAAGGTAAGGTAAGGTAATAAGGTATGGTAAGGTAAGGTAAGGTAAGGTAATAAGGTAAGGTAATAAGGTAAGGTAAGGTAAGGTAAGGTAAGGTATGGTAAGGTTAGGTCTACAAGGTAAGGTAAGGTAAGGTAATAAGGTATGGTAAGGTAAGGTAAGGTAAGGTAATAAGGTAAGGTAATAAGGTAAGGTAAGGTAAGGTAAGGTAAGGTAAGGTTAGGTCTACAAGGTAAGGTAAGGTAAGGTAATAAGGTAAGGTAAGGTAAGGTAATAAGGTAAGGTAATAAGGTAAGGTAATAAGGTAAGGTAAGGTAAGGTAAGGTATGGTAAGTTTATTTATATAGCGCTTTTCAGTAACGAGACACTCAAAGCGCTGTACATACAATTACAATACAATCACAAAGAACACAGAAAAACAAATCAAATGCTAAGAAATCTAAAAATCTATGAATCCTTCTGAGAAATCTAAAAATCTCTGGTCAATATTACAATGATACAGATAACATTAATAATCCTTTGGGTTTTACTGGTAAGAGTTGGTTCTAAACCAGTCTTTCTAAATAATTAATTATTAATTATATCATTAAGTCCTCTATGTAGGGGAAAGCATCTTGTGCTAAGAAGTCTCATCATTCCATTGAATTCCAACAAGTGAAGCTGAGTCACTGATACAAAACAGTTTAATCCACATTTTCAGGTGCTAATATTATATTGCTTTTACTGGTGCTGAAGTTGAACTAAGAAATCTAATTAAGAAAGCTGGGTCATTGGTGTAAGAGCAGCTAAAGTCCAAGTTACTAATAATGTTTAGTTTTCGCTGGTAAAATCTATGAAAAGTAATGAAATCACACATTTAGGTAAAGTAAGATAGGAGAGGGAAACAAAAATCATATTTCAGACTCTATGCTTAGCAGAATAGAAACTTCTGGATCAATGTTCTTTGGACAGATGACACCAGAGGTGTTTGGGCATAATGTACAGCATCATGTTTGGAGACAAGAAAACAGTCAATCACCACAACCTCAAACCAACAAGCCTGGTGGTGGAGAGCTTAATAAAAGTGCTTCAAGTTTCACAGCTGCTGTCTTGGTCGGTTTCAGACGGTAGAATGCTCTTCAAAATAAGAGTCCTCCTTTTTTAAAAGCAATATTACAACTGAAGAAGAGTTTGGATTCCTCATGGTTTTAAACCAGCAGTGGAAACAGGACTTTAAAAATAAAATTAACAGATACTCTTCAGAATAAGAGATTATGTCAATGGAACAGTGTAAAAGGAGGCTTTACATTGCTGACAACGGGGATCAATTCATTTGGACTTTCAAAAAAACAAAAGTTAACAACCACTTAGTGAAAACCAAGTAGTTTTCACCAAATTACTAAAATTACTAAGCTGGTCATTAAATATGGATTATGTTAGCCTTTCAAATGAAGCTCATACATTTGTTTCAAAATAAAATCTTGTTCTTTTAAAGGTTTCTTTATTGTAAAACTAGGTTCAGCTTTACTAATGAACCTAAACTATGCACGGAAAATGTTACGGCCTTTGAAAGCATGGCTCACAGAAACGTTTCTAACAGTCTGGTGGTTTTATTATTACATAGCTTGGTTCCAAACGGACTTTAAGGTCCAAAACTGATTAATATTAGTCAGAACTCAGCAACAAACCCTTTGTGTAGGTGCTGGGTGGTAAACACTAACATTAACGTTTCGTAAGAATGTTTTATTATTATTATTGCTGTTGCATTTTATTTTTTTGCATCTGTGGGAGGGGGTCATATACAATGTATTATCTTTTTTTTGTAAGTTTAATAAATGTGGATTAAGTCATGCTGTGTTTTGGGTCTCCTTATCTGTCCATAAATGAAAAAAATTCTTAAAAGATAAAATATTAAACACAAGTAATAATTCATAAGACTGCAGGTGGTGCAGCTGCTGCTGATGGATGCATTTCTGTCGGCTTCTCTGTGCTTTAACTGTGATAAATCCCAAATCCAGATTAAGAGTGGGCAGAAAACAACATCTGACAAGAGATCTGAGCCAGAGTCAGGCTCCTGATGGTTTGTTGTTCAAATCAAACTGTCTCCATTAGTCCATCCATTCATCCATCCATCCATCCATCCATCCATCTCTAGAGATCCATCCATCCATTCATCCATCCATCCATCCATCCATCCATCTCTAGAGATCTATCCATCCATTCATCCATCCATCCATCCATCCATCCATCTCTAGAGATCCATCCATCCATTCATCCATCCATCCATCCATCTCTAGAGATCCATCCATCCATCCATCACTAGAGATCTATCCATCCATCCATCTCTAGAGATCCATCCATCCATCCATCCATCTCTAGAGATCCATCCATCCATCCATCCATCTCTAGAGATCCATCCATCCATCCATCCATCCATCTCTAGAGATCCATCCATCCATCCATCACTAGAGATCTATCCATCCATCCATCTCTAGAGATCCATCCATCCATCCATCTCTAGAGATCCATCCATCCATCCATCCATCCATCCATCCATCTCTAGAGATCCATCCATCCATCCATCCATTCATCCATCTCTAGAGATCCATCCATCCATCCATTCATCCATCCATCTCTAGAGATCCATCCATCCATCTATCCATCTCTAGAGATCCATCCATCCATCCATCCATCCATCCATCCATCCATCCATCCATCACTAGAGATCCATCCATCCATCACTAGAGATCCATCCATCCATCCATCCATCTCTAGAGATCCATCCATCCATCTCTAGAGATCCATCCATCCATCCATCTCTAGAGATCCATCCATCCATCCATCTCTAGAGATCCATCCATCCATCCATCACTAGAGATCCATCCATCCATCCATCCATCCATCCATCCATCTCTAGAGATCCATCCATCCATCCATCCATCACTAGAGATCCATCCATCCATCCATCCATCTCTAGAGATCCATCCATCCATCCATCCATCCATCTCTAGAGATCCATCCATCCATCCATCTCTAGAGATCCATCCGTCCATCCATCTCTAGAGATCCATCCATCCATCCATCTCTAGAGATCCATCCATCCATCTCTAGAGATCCATCCATCCATCCATCTCTAGAGATCCATCCATCCATCCATCTCTAGAGATCCATCCATCCATCCATCACTAGAGATCTATCCATCCATTCATCCATCCATCCATCCATCTCTAGAGATCCAGCCATCCATTCATCCATCCATCCATCCATCCATCCATCTCTAGAGATCCATCCATCCATCCATCACTAGAGATCTATCCATCCATCCATCTCTAGAGATCCATCCATCCATCCATCCATCTCTAGAGATCCATCCATCCATCCATCCATCCATCCATCCATCCATCTCTAGAGATCCATCCATCCATCCATCCATCCATCCATCTCTAGAGATCCATCCATCCATCCATCACTAGAGATCTATCCATCCATCCATCTCTAGAGATCCATCCATCCATCCATCCATCTCTAGAGATCCATCCATCCATCCATCCATCTCTAGAGATCCATCCATCCATCCATCCATCCATCCATCTCTAGAGATCCATCCATCCATCCATTCATCCATCCATCTCTAGAGATCCATCCATCCATCTATCCATCTCTAGAGATCCATCCATCCATCCATCCATCACTAGAGATCCATCCATCCATCCATCCATCTCTAGAGATCCATCCGTCCATCCATCTCTAGAGATTCATCCATCCATCTCTAGAGATCCATCCATCCATCTCTAGAGATCCATCCATCCATCCATCTCTAGAGATCCATCCATCCATCCATCTCTAGAGATCCATCCATCCATCCATCCATCCATGTCTAGAGATCCATCCATCCATCCATCCATCCATCATCACTAGAGATCCATCCATCCATCCATCCATCTCTAGAGATCCATCCATCCATCCATCCATCCATCTCTAGAGATCCATCCATCCATCCATCCATCCATCTCTAGAGATCCATCCATCCATCCATCCATCCATCTCTAGAGATCCATCCGTCCATCCATCCATCCATCCATCTCTAGAGATCCATCCATCCATCCATCTCTAGAGATCCATCCATCCATCTCTAGAGATCCATCCATCCATCCATCCATCCATCCATCCATCCATCACTAGAGATCCATCCATCCATCCATCCATCTCTAGAGATCCATCCATCCATCCATCCATCCATCTCTAGAGATCCATCCATCCATCCATCCATCCATCCATCTCTAGAGATCCATCCATCCATCCATCTCTAGAGATCCATCCATCCATCCATCCATCACTAGAGATCCATCCATCCATCCATCCATCTCTAGAGATCCATCCATCCATCCATCCATCCATCCATCTCTAGAGATCCATCCATCCATCTCTAGAGATCCATCCATCCATCCATCCATCCATCCATCCATCCATCACTAGAGATCCATCCATCCATCCATCCATCTCTAGAGATCCATCCATCCATCCATCCATCCATCTCTAGAGATCCATCCATCCATCCATCCATCCATCCATCTCTAGAGATCCATCCATCCATCCATCTCTAGAGATCCATCCATCCATCCATCCATCACTAGAGATCCATCCATCCATCCATCCATCTCTAGAGATCCATCCATCCATCCATCCATCCATCCATCTCTAGAGATCCATCCATCCATCCATCCATCCATCCATCTCTAGAGATCCATCCATCCATCCATCTCTAGAGATCCATCCATCCATCCATCCATCCATTCTTGAGAAGGCCTTGGTTGTGAATTCTTTCCATATTAATAAACTGAGTTTTTACTCTCATTTTGCTTTCACTTCCATCTTCTGTATAATTACTGATGGTCAGAAATGACAGGATAGCCCAGAATCATCATTTCAGAAAGATAATTTAAATTTTTGCCAGATAAAATCTGACTTTGGTTCATACATTAACATTTTCTTACATTCAGTTTAATTTATAAAGGTGCGTTCATGGAGGTAACAGGTTCATCAAGAAAACCCCGTAGTTCTCCTCCAGCTCCTCCTGGGAGATCCCAATGTAAATCACACACAAACTTGGGAAGGTAAATGTCTCTTTATCAGCACCTTATCTAAGATTTTATTTCTAGCGGTGGAGTAAATTAAATGTATGCTGCGGGTTCATCTGGAAGTTTGATATTCCAGGTTCCCAACAATGTGTCCGCTTCCAAAACAGAAATCCCAGTGACCATCAAGGTGCGTCAACACCGAGGAATAAAAGCCAAGACATAAACATCTGATCTTCATCTCCTTGTTCTGAGCAGGTAAGAGTGTCCTCCATCAGCTCTCTGCCCTTCACAGCCCTCTGTTGTCTCTTAGCAACGCCATCATCCAGATCAATGGAGCCACAGAGAGATGGATGAGGGGCCGGGAGGACACAAAGGGGATGGAAAGGGTGGCGAGGAGTAAGGGGACAGGGTGGAGATGCAAGGATGGTGCAGGAAACAAGGTATGAAGAGGAGGCTCAAATGTCACCATGTGACCAGTGCACAGGAAACTTTAAAGATTCAGTCTGCATCTCTGCATGTGAGTCCAACATGAGGAGGACAATACTGAGTTCAGCTGCTCAGAAATATTTACACACGGACGCGATCCAAAGCTGGTTGGTGGTTCTGAGTAAAACTCCGCGAGCTGATCATGATGGCCTCCAACATGAGGAGCAGACGGCTGAGGAGGAGGAGGGTATCTGCTCTGCCTCATCATCACCACCAGCTGGATGCATATAAAAGCTCAAATATGCACCTTCTCTAATTAAAACCGATATTTTTTAAGACGTACCTCTGTCTGTCAGCAGGAGGGGAACCTTCACCCCAGCTTCTCCAGCTGATCGTTCAGGCTCCTCAGCTTCCCAGCAGCCAGCCACGCTGCCTGAATGTAAATGTGTCTGTTTATTATCTGGGTCCAAAGCCACCGGAGGCAGAACCTCTAGTCAGAGGAGCAGAGCTGCAGACATAAAGGGATGCTGTGGAGGCTAAAGCGCCTCTTCCCGCAGACTGAGAGAGGATCAGAGCTGAGGACGACACCGGGTCAGGAGGAAGACCGAACCAGGGTCAGACCAGAGGCCGGACAGGACCCGGGGGAGCTGGGAGGTCGGTGTCTGTCCCGGAGAAACGGTTGATCACCGGCGGCCACGGCTGTCAAGTTCACCAACACTAACCCACGACTTCCGGGTTTCCCCTATCACAATAAGACTGGCTCAGAGTGGGCGTGGACCGGGGTTTTATGACCGGTTTTAATCCCAGCAAAAAATAAATAATCACAATTAATCAGCCTCAGTGTTTATTTGAGCATTTTCCTTACACAATGAGGGCAACATACAGTGAAATACAACGGAAAGCATTAATAACAAAGAAAGAACTAAACAAAAGTGAGGAAGAATGGACAAAAACACGAAATGTACAGAAATGTTTTTAACAGAGGGGATTTTGGTTTGAAGGACTGAGGAAACACACCTGTGTTAAGATGAAAAACTGGAGGTTAACTAAAAGTCTAAGATGCGTAAGAACTAAGATAAATAAAAAAGAAACACAATAGAGTTAAACTTAAATCTACATTTAGTTGAAAATACTGAAAAGTTTATTAATCTTGACAAAACAAAAACAACATAAATGGATTAAAAAATTAAAAAATATATAAAGATACACCAAATGTAAATTGTTCAATATATAATAAATAGGAGAACTACAAACATAATTAACTTAAGATAATTGGAGATGAAAAATCTTAATTTTCAAAAAGTCAGTTTAAAATCAAACCAAAAAAGTGAAGTCATCCGTAATCTCTACTCACCTACAGGAACATGGATAAATCAACTTACTGGACAGTTCATGCCCCCAGTTTGACAAACAGCCGTGTTTATTAATGAAGTAAATAAATCAATCAAATCAAAATTAAATAAATAAATAGAAAAAGCCTTTTTTTTTTTTTATTAATGACACTTTTTCTTCAGCTCAGGTACAGGGGAAAAAGATGGGATCAATAACCAAAACATTGCAGCGCATTACTGTTTTCTGGCAAGTCTCTGAGGAGTTCACCAAAAGAAAAACAATGTTCTTCATTTACCGGATACTTACATTGTAGTTCAGCAGCTGCCAAAGACAGCAGTTAACACTGCCCCAACACACAGTCTATAGCAGTACATAAATCAGGCTTTAACTGAATAAAAAGATAAATAATAACAAAATTAAAACCCCAACCCTGTTGTCTCATATATGTAATAGTAAGCCCACTTCATTTAGTTCTTATCAGAGACAGGCAGTCAAAAAGCAGAGTATAAGACATTTAAAACAGAATCAAAAAGACAAAACAAATATTTTCCAAAATAATTCACCACAGAATCTGGACCCATGCATTTCTGTTGTGTTTTCTTCCCAAATATGTTATCTTATGTTGTGTGTATCCAGGACATGGGCAATAACTGTCATTCATTGTTTCAAGCCACTCCTGAACCAGAGACAATCTCAGGTAAATTTCAGCTGGACTACATAGAAAAAGGACTGGAGTCATGCTCAAAAGTCGATTTTCAGGCAAAAGTTAATGCTGCAACTCATTTGGAAATGAGTGTGGAGGAAGAGTAAAGAGGCACTGAATTCAAGTTGCTTGAGGTCCAGTGTGAGTGTGAACGTCAGCGCACCCATCTACCAGGAAATTTAAGGGCTCTTCATGCTTCCTTCTGCTGGAAAGTTTATGGAGATGACAATTTCATTTTACAAAAGGACTTGGCTCCTGCCCCAGCCTGCTTTAATGACTATAGGATGGCTGTGCTTGGTTAGCTCCCCATAGAGAATCTATGGATGATTCTCAAGAGGAAGATAACAGAGACAACAGAGTCAGCAATACAGATGACCTGAAGGCTGCTATTAAAATAACTTGGACTTCCTAAACAACTCAGCAGAGCCAGGTTGATAGCCTCCATGCCACTGATGCAGTAATTCATGCAAAATATGCCCTGAACCAAATACTGAATGCATATACTGTTCAGTACATTGACATACATTTCAGTAGACTTATATTTCTCCATGAAAGAAAATTATTGGTCATTTATTGGTCTTATCTAATATTCACATTTTCTCTGAAACAGAACTGTCCTCAAGCTACAATCATTAAAATTAACAGAAATAAAGAGCTGTGTGTAAAGAATCTATATAATATATGAACTTTTGAGTTTTGAATTTCATTATTGAAATACATTGATTGTATTGTAATTTAATTTACTGAGATGCACCTGCATATTTTCCTGAGATTCGCTCTTTTATCAGTGTTTGCTCTTCTTAAAGTATCTTATAAACGATGTTGTCAGTGCTAGCTTGGATCAGTTCCTAATCTGACCACTTCCAAAATAAATACAAACGTCTCCGTTAACAGGTCTAATTCTTGATTTGTTTCCTTTTTACTATTTACTGTGCTGTTATGGTTATGTTGACATCTGCTGGACACATCGCGTTACTGCAATGAATAATTTCAGTCAGGCATTGTTAAAGGCCACCTATCATTGACGACTGTTAGATGGACGGACCCCGGCTTCCTAAAGCTTCAGGGAAACCTTTGAATGGATGAATTTTATCCGCTGAAATCACAAACATCTAATTAACTACCCCGGTAAATATAACATTTTACATATCTTAAGTTTGTCTGGGTCCAAACAGGCGTTGTATGGCCGTGGAATGTGGCTGTTTTCCGTGAAGTGGATGCGTCAGGCAGAAACTGGCGCTTTGTATGAAACGATTAAAAATGGAGGTGGATGAGTCTCAAACAGGCCGAGTTTCAGTTCAAATAAGTGCTTAAAGCAGTTTAAAGTTTCGGAGGTCGGTTAGAAAGCAGCAGTCTGTGCTGAAATGTTTTATCTTTTTTTTTTACCAGATAGATTTTACTTAGATAGTAAAAAGCTAAACATTCTCTGCGGTTTTAGAAACAAGTTTAGCTGCCGCCATTTAGAACACAGTAAAAAACACTTCAACACGTTTTGTGAGTTATATAAAATTTCAAGCGGTTTCTGAAAATGGAAGTTCCTGGTTCTTGTTTGTGGGATCTTGAGGAGTGGTTCTCAGCAGTGGGCTCGGAGCCTGCTGTGGGACATAAAATGCCAGGAAAGGGGTCTGGAGATGCTCTTTTCAGATGTTGTTTCAACAATAATAGATGGAAAGTTTGAATCCATTACAATAAGGTTACAGAACACAATAAATTGCCTCCAAATGTTGTTAGAAATCTGAATGCTGGGCTCATCAGGTCTGTGCAGAATGCCTCATCTTATGTGACCAACTGCATCGATCTGTTTATTTCTCTTTTTAAGAGACAAAGTCAAAGGGCCTAGAGGTTAGAGATCAAACCCACAGCCTGCCACCCTGGGTCCCTAAGCAAGACCCTGGGCCCCCGAATGCTCCCTAAGGTTAATAGACAATTTCTCCATTGTGAGATCAGTAAAGTAAAAATTTAGAGTGTGACTTCAACCTCTGAGTGATGACACTCTGTTGTGAAAAGTTGTGTGCGCGACCCTTCTGTTTTTCATAGATTAGTCTACGTCATGTTTAAAAGGTCTTTAATTAGGGAGACTTTCAGTCTTCATGTCCAGCTATAAAATAAACCGGTTAATGCCAGAAGGAGGTCATGTATGAGTAACAGAGCATGCGAGTTGTAGATGTTGAGTGGCTGTTTCTGCCAGAGTCACTGTAGTCCGTTTTACTAGATTTTCTTATGTGATTACATTTGTTGAGCACAGTTAGACTATATGCACTGACTAGTCTTACATTTTCAGCCTTTTTAAAGAGGTTATTCAGAGGAAAGCCATTCTATTAATGGATGTGATAAACTGTTACTGACCAGGATTTGGAAAACAGTGTTTATTAATGGATGGAGATAGTAAAGTGAGGGCTATTTATTATTCCCTTGTTTAATAATCGTATAGATAAGCTATGTGAAGTGAAGCGTTTATAATTAAGGTCACAGTCTCTGTTATTAACTAAATCTTAAGAAAGTTTGGGAACCGCCCTTTTCTCACCAGATAATTTAGAAGCCCACTCCTGCTTTATTTTACTGTTGACATTTTGATGCGATTTTCAGCCAGTCACATATTTATTAATTTTTTCTCAGAAAGTAGCTACGTCTTCCAGAAGATTAAAACCAAACTTAACTCGATTAACCTGCTCTTTTAACTAATTACATAGACTGTCTTTCAGTGCTGGTTTCCTCCTGTTCATTCGTAGTTCTGAGCCGGGCTGAGCGCTCCGTTAGCTTTCACAGGACAACACCGTGAGGAGCCATGTTTCTCTACAACATCACCCTGCAACGGGCCACTGGCATCACCCATGCCATTCATGGAAACTTCTCAGGTGAGCTTCCTCGATATATGCTTACTTCCTGTTCTGTTTCTGGTTGGTTTGGCTAAGATGCTTTCGAACCTTTTTGTTGGAAACAGCTTTTGCCTCTTTTGGTGGACCTAAATGTCATTTTAACTTCTACTTTTCTTCACATCTGAAATCATTTTTAGGAAGCCTAGCGCCAGTTTTATTTCAGACTCGCGACAGATTTTGAGTGGAATCGTTTGTGTTTTGGTAGGAACCAAGATGCAGGAGATTGTTGTTTCCAGAGGAAAAATCCTGGAGTTATTGCGCCCTGATGCCAACACAGGAAAGGTGCACACCCTCCTCACAATGGAAGTGTTTGGCATCGTCAGATCCCTGATGGCCTTCAGACTCACAGGAGGAACTAAAGGTACGTTGTCATGAAAACACTCACCTCAAATGCAAAAATGAAAGACTGAGTGTAGATTAGATGTTAGAACACAACAGACACATTTCATAAAAAGATCCAAGTTTAAATATACTAACCTTATAATGGGCAAATAACTACTGGCAGGTTGAAGAAACAAACATCATCTAATATAATTACTCTATGACAATGGCCTATTTTATTTTAATATGTTTTTGATTAGATTTTTAACACCAAGGAAAAACAGGTTTCTTTAGACAGTTGCACAATTCTGACTGAATATGCTCTTTAAAAAAATTAATTTATGTCATGCACAAAAAAATGTTGTTGAAACTTTGATGGTATTTGTAAAGTCGTGGGTCAGTGAATCCAGATTTTAAAGCAGAGCAGGTGAGAACTCACAAAGGTCTTGGAAGTAGCCAACCATCTTCTGTCTGGTTGGAGAAGAGATGGATCAGTGGCTTACCTGAAGGAAAACATGGCTGCTGTTACCGACCATGGAAGAAAGAGCAGTCTAGGTTACATAAATGTTTAAACTCAACACGGAGGAGTCGGTTTGACATCAACATATAACATCTGAACGGGTCTGTAAAAAAGTAATCAGTAGCATTAGAATGAAGCCCAGCCTAAATACTGGCCTGCCAATCATCTAAGAAAATACACACAGTCTTTTAGGATTAAAAGCAGCAGATAATGAACTGATGTGAAGTGACGACAGCACCTTTAACTGGATGCTTAGAAATGTTCAGAACTTGTTTCCAACTTTACAGATTGAATGAACAACGAGCATCGCAGCAACAGGCTGCTTACGCTGGGTTTCATTGTGTGGTTTTCTGTCACATCATTTAAAAATGGCCAGCTGTAATTTCGTTAAGATGTAACATGTTACTACTACTAGTAATAATAGTAATGTTGATAAATCATATTGGCTGCTTATTGAATTACCTTCAGTCTAATAACACATGTTAACCAAACCCTGCTAATACAGATAACTGATGAATTTTCACACTATAATTTCATATAATTACATGCCAATTGCTAACATTTCCAAATTTGACATTTTCCGTCCCCGACAGACGTTCAATTTAAAATGATCAAATTGAACACATTTGCTATGATGCATTCAGTCTTCCTGTTATCAGCTGACAGTCACGCGCTCTCTTTCTGACACGTCCCCTTTTAAACAGCTCCTTCAGTAGAACCATCCACACAGAGAGGTGTTCTTGTCAGCGGGACCCATTGGCACTTATGTTCACTCGCTAATCAGACTATGATCAGATTCTGGAGTTTAAATCTGGCTGATCATCGGTCAGGGCTGATCGAGCAGAAAATAGCCGGACTCAGTCAGCAGCTGATTTCTCTGTGCAGCTGTTGTCTTGGTGATACTTGTGCAGACTGGCTGTTACACAACCAGAAAATGGCAAACTATAAACCAGATCTTCATCATCCCACCAAAAGACTTGGCTTTTGGTTTAAGGTCTGTGATGCAGAAACTGGATTATGTAGAACTCCATCCACTGTCTGCAAATCTGAGAAAACCTTCAGATCAAAAACCAGATGAGAATTTTTACCCTCATCATGTTTTGTTTAAAAAGCCGTGAGGTGTGTGACCCGTGTGTGTGTTTCTCTAGATTACATCGTTGTGGGAAGCGACAGCGGTCGCATCGTTATCCTGGAGTATCACCCATCGAAAAACCAGTTTGAGAAGGTCCACCAGGAAACGTTTGGAAAGAGCGGCTGCCGGCGCATCGTTCCAGGACAGTTCCTGGCTGTTGACCCAAAAGGAAGAGCTGTTATGATAGGTGAGTGCTGCTGTACATTCAGCCAAAACAAGGAAACCCTGATGGGAAATCACAAACATCCACCCAGTGTGAAAAGTTATTTTGGCTGATTTCTATCTCCTGTCTTTAGTTGTTAAAGGGTGGCTTCATAGATCAAATATGGAAATTATTCAACCTAAAGTAAAATAAAAGGGGCTATTTCCTCTGCCTTCCAGGAGCGATAGAGAAACAGAAGCTGGTTTACATCCTGAACAGAGACGCCGCTGCGAGACTCACCATCTCCTCTCCTCTGGAAGCTCATAAAGCCAACACGCTCGTTTATCACGTGGTCGGAGTCGATGTCGGCTTTGAGAATCCGATGTTTGCCTGCTTAGAGATGGACTACGAGGTGAGCTCATGGAAAACCAATGGCATGTTGGAATAAATTCAACCAGCTGACACTGAAGGTGTGATGAACTTGTCTGGTCTCTTCTCTGACTTTCACTGGAGAAACATTTACCATCTCTGATCTTAGAAAGAATCTCCTTCAGGATCAAGTAGAAACAAATCCCAACTGTTTAAACCCAGTTTGACTGCTCTACGTTTTGCATTTTTATTTCTAGGAAGCCGACAACGACCCAACAGGAGAAGCTGCTGCAAACACACAACAGACTCTGACTTTTTATGAGCTGGATCTGGGCCTGAACCACGTGGTCCGGAAGTACAGCGAGGCTTTGGAGGAGCATGGAAACTTCCTTATCACTGGTATAGATTTACACACATTCCTGAAACTGTGGTTTATCCTCTAACCTGGTTGAACAGTGTTAGCAAATTATCCCTGGAATTATACTTTTAAAATAATTAAATGGTGGATGAAAAGTTCTGTCCTCCTCCATCAGGACCAAACCCAGAACTTCTCAGAGGATGTAGCAGCTGCCTCTGAGGCCTGAGATGATACGTATTTAGTCACAGTCCTTCTGGTTTAGAATAGACTTTTATTATTCCAATATAACGAAACTGATCTGATCTTTACCAGCTTAGAATATTATCTCAGTCTGACCTCAGATGTACAAAATCACACAACAGATTCCACACTTTCATTATTTAGAAAGAGCTGGTATTATTGGACCTTAGTGCAGCATTCGACACTGTTGATCACTCCATTTTATTAGAGCGCCTGGAAAACTGGGTCGGCCTTTCTGGTACAGCACTCAACTGGTTTAAATCCTACTTGAAGGACAGGGACTTTTTTGTGTCAGTAGGTAACTTTACATCAGAGACCACAAAAATCACATGTGGCGTTCCCCAAGGGTCCATCTTAGGGCCCCTCCTATTCAATATCTACATGCTCCCCCTAACTTAGATTTTAATAAACAACAACGTAAGTTATCATAACTATGCAGACGACACACAGCTATATGTGACGATGTCACCAGGTGACCATGAACCCATTCAAGCGCTGGGTAAATGCTTAGAAGAAATCAGTGCATGGATGGGCCAAAATTTTCTTCAGCTGAATTAAAACAAAACTGAAGTAATAATCTTTGGACCAAAGGAAGAGCGTTTAAAAGTTAGCACACAGCTTCAATTAATACAGCTAGAAACCACCAGTCAGGCTTGAAACCTGGGTGTAATGATGGACTCAGACCTGAACCTTCAGAGACACATAAAGACAGTAACAATGTCGTCCTTCTATCACCTAAAGAACATCTCCAGGATTAAAGGACTAATGTCTCATCAGGACTTTGAAAAACTAATTCATGCGTTCATCTTTAGTAGAATTGATTACTGCAACGGTGTCTTCACAGGTCTGCCTAAAAAGTCGCTCAGACAGCTGCAGTTGATCCAGAACGCTGCTGCCCGCGTCCTCACTAGAACTAAGAAAGTGGAGCACATCACCCCGGTTCTAAAGTCCCTACACTGGGTCCCTGTAGCTCAGAGAATAGACTTTAAAATACTTCTGTTAGTCTATAAATCACTGAATGGCTTAGCACCAAAATACATTACAGACTTGTTGTCAGTGGATCAACCATCCAGACCTCTCAGGTCTTCTGGCTCAAATCTACTCTGCAGAACCAGAACCAGAACCAAACATGGAGAAGCAGCTTTTAGTTCTTATGCTCCACTAATCTGGAATAAACTCCCAGAAAACTGTAAAAGCGCCAAAATCCTAAATTGCTTTAAATTAAGATTAAAAACGTATTTGTTTAGAGTGGCCTTTGACTGTACCATCTAGGCATGATTAGTTGCGTTTTCAGTCCAATTTTCCTTTCATTTTCTTGTCCATCATTCTATTCTCTTTATTTTATTTAACTTTTTTAAATTACCTCTGTGTGATTTTATCATTTGATTTGTTTTTCTGTGTCTGTATCTGTGTTTATTTGCTTTGTGATTGTATTGTAATTGTATGTACAGCGATTTGAGTGTCTCGTTGCTGAAAAGCGCTACATAAATAAACTTATCTTACCATAGAAAGGAAAGAAGCCAAAATGGAAAATCAATGAGTAGGAAACTAGGCCCGCCTCCTGATCCAGCAGCTTGTAAAACCAGCTTTAGCAGCAATAAGTCAGTAGTTTTCTGTTTGACTTTACCAGTCTTCTTTCGCACGCTGCTTCAGTCCTTTGCAGACATTAATTTTTGCACTGCTCTCTAATGATCCCATCACAGCATTTCAACCAGGTGGAGGTCTGGACTTTGACTAGGCTTTTCAGCCATTCTGTTGTAGATTTGCTGCCATGTTTGGGATCATTGTCCTGTTGAAGACTCCGTTTGGGCAAGCTTCAGCTGCCAGCTAGATGGCGTCACATTTGACTCTAGAATACGTTGGTCATTTATGGCCTTAAAGACATGAAGATGTCCAGATCCTGTGGCTGCGAAACAGGCAGAAACCATCAGTCCTCCGCCACCATACCTGACCGTTTGAGGTGTTAGTGCTGGTTTGCTGTGTTTGGTTTTCTGTCTTATAACAAAGATGGACAGGAATAGACATACATGTATCAGATGGATAGCTTAGTATGATTGGCTTGAAAACAGAGAGGGGTTAGAGATGATTTCAACGATCGAGAGAAGATATATTGGAGATGTTGGATATGGGGCTGTCAGAGAGGAGGGAAAACACAGTAGATGTTCATTTATGTAGTGAAGGAGGATATCCAGAGGGAGCTGCCAGTGTTAGGCAGAGATGGAGGGAGGTGGTCTCCTGTGGTGCAGCCTAAAGGCAGCAGCTGGAAGACGAAGAGATTTCTTCCTTCATAAGATCCATTTATAGATTATTTAACACGACAATTAATTGCCAGCAAAATGTTGAAGATGTGATGAGTTTTTCATGTCTCTTCTCTGATTTAAAGTGAAGAAACATTCAGATCTCTCTGATCTCAACACGTGTGTCACCACGACCATAATGCACGTGGTGACACCAGGTGATAGGGCAACAAGCTGTCCTGCCTGTCAAAATTAAATGAACCTGTTGGGTTGTTTATCCTTCCTCTCTGTTTAGTTCCTGGTGGTTCAGACGGACCCAGTGGGGTTCTGATCTGCTCTGAAAACTACATCACCTACAAGAACTTTGGAGATCAGCCCGACATCCGTTGTCCCATCCCCCGCCGCAGGGTGAGTCCTTCATGCAGGGTGTTCCTAATGCTCTTGTTGATCCTGTGACTGTTCTGCCTGTAAGGCGATGCGCTGCAGCAATACGAGTTAAACTGCAGCTGTTTTCAATCTGTTTATGTGGAACTGTGGTCATCATGTAATTTCCCACCTTGTTTCCGTCCTCCTCCTGTTTGTTCCGGCCCGTTCCACAGAATGACCTGGATGACCCGGAGCGCGGTATGATATTTGTCTGCTCAGCCACTCACAAGACCAAGTCCATGTTCTTTTTCCTGGCTCAGACCGAGCAGGGAGACATCTTTAAGGTCACGCTGGAAACGGATGAAGAAATGGTCAATTAAATATTTTTATCCTCTTTATTAATGGTTTTCTGGTATTAAATGTGTCAGAGGTAATGAAGAATCTCATATGAATGAATTTTGTGTTTTAGGTCACTGAAATACGGCTGAAGTACTTTGACACAATCCCCGTGGCAACAGCGATGTGTGTCCTGAAGACCGGCTTCCTGTTTGTGGCCTCAGAGTTTGGAAACCAGTAAGTTCTCATCCAGATTAAATCAGACTAAATTCTCCTTTTTCCTATCAGATCTCTTTAGCCAGTGAAACTCTGTCTCTGATTCCCTCAGTTATCTCTATCAAATCGCTCACCTGGGTGATGACGACGAGGAGCCGGAGTTCTCCTCAGCGATGCCGTTGGAAGAGGGAGACACCTTCTTCTTTCAGCCTCGGCCACTTAAAAACCTGGTGCTGGTGGATGAACAAGAGAACTTGTCCCCCATCATGTCCTGTCAGGTCAGTCAGTCTAATTTAACACAGATTTATCAGGTAGAAATTTAAGGTTTAGTAGATCTGTAATCAGTTTGTTTGCTCTACGGCTTCTTAGATCGCCGATTTGGCCAATGAAGACACACCTCAGCTGTATGTAGCCTGCGGACGAGGCCCAAAGTCCACCCTCAGGGTCCTTCGGCACGGACTGGAGGTAAACCTCTTACCTGATGAATACTGACCTCCACGCACTTTGCTGGCTGAAGAACTGATGAGGTTTTCATGTCTCTTCTCTGACTCAAAGCTGAAGAGTCTTGATTATTCTGATTTCAGCTTAAAGGCAAAGTGTTGTTGTTTTATATTACTTCCTGTTCAAAAACCAAAATCTGTTAAAAGGGTATCAACGCTAAAGCACTTGTTACTATGTGGCACATTTTTATTACCGTTTCCCTACTCTTCCACTGAGGTAACCCATAAACACGTGTGAAGTTCTGGTAGCAACACATTACACATCAGTGTGAACAAAATCAAAGATCCGGGAAGGATCAGCCACCCGTGATGCTCCATACCTCAGCCACACTTCCCAGCAGAAACCTATTTCAGTTTAAACTGCTGACTGAAAACTGGACTTCACCTGACTGCGACTGGTAGTTTGATCCAGTCCCGATCTGAACCTGAAGAGCATTTTTTGCTGGTGGATCATAACCAGGTTTTAAGTAGAGCTTCCGGAAACTGGATCCAAAATAGTAGAGTAGGCAAATAATTGAAAAGTGCATTTGTGAGATATTTTCTAAACGGCGCAGCAGAGGAGTCTCCATAATGATCTGGGAACCTTTTTCCTCAATGGAACAATGAGGTTTCAGTTTGATCAGCTGATAAACTGCCTGTTTGAGCCTAAATGTCGTTTTCAGTAATGAACCAGATCCACTTTTTTGTCTTTGTTTCTACTTTTTAAACTTTGGAGCTCTACTTACGGCCTGGTGGTGACTAAGCTGGGTCAAATGCAAATATTTGGCATTTCTTCTTCAACCTTCAGATTATGTTCTTTTACAGTTGTTATCCGTGTCAGTTTTGATGATGTCCCACACTATAGATTCTGACATTGTGACATATTCTGACGCTTCCAGATTTAAACCACAGTCTTGAGTGCCGTAATCATCTGTATGCTTCATATTATGAGGGTGAAAGAAAAGTGAAATTGGATAAAGTGAGTTCATTTTGCTGTGTTCAGGTTTCAGAGATGGCTGTGTCTGAGCTGCCCGGTAACCCCAACGCCGTGTGGACCGTACGGCGACACGTAGAAGGTAACAACAGCCATGTTCCAGGCAGCTTCCCTCTGCTGATTTTAAGCTGAAAGAACTGCATATAACTTTTAAAATAATAATAGTTGTTACAGTTTTTAGTAATTATATGAGCATATAGAAGTGGTAATAAATGCAGGACATTCAACATCATTTCATATTTTTTCTATGTTTAAACAGACAGTTAATATTTCTATTTCTTTCAGTCCCTTTCTTTACTTTGAACATTCCTCTCTCTGGCCAAACAGCGACCTCTAGTGGCTGTGAAATGTGAAACAATCTGCAGTTTAAACTGCTGTGGATTCGTCACTGACTTTGTGTTTTAGATGAAACGGGACTGAGGCTGTTTCAGCTGTTAAAGTGGAGGAAGAACAATGAAGCGTTAACTTGTTGGTCTTCTGATTCTTAGATGAGTTCGACGCCTACATCATCGTGTCTTTCGTCAACGCTACTCTGGTTCTGTCCATCGGGGAGACTGTGGAGGAAGTGACAGATTCTGGATTTCTGGGAACGACGCCCACACTTTCCTGCTCTCTGCTAGGTGAAGACGCCCTCGTGCAGGTAGGCGTTGCTAGACACCTGCAGTCTGTAAATTGTGATGTTTTTGGATACATTTATTTGTTGACCTCTAACCTTTTGTTGACAATAAAGTGACGTGTACCTGCAGTGTTTAGAAAAGCAGAAACGGCTGTGGTGGGCTTTTTATTTTGTAGTCCGTGAAGGGGATGTTCACCAGGGCTGCATGATACTAGAAAATCTTGCGATGTCGATAATAAAGGTAAATGTTGCGACAATATCTGGTGCGATATACGCCCATTTTCTTCTTTCCTCTTTTCCTCATCTGTGCTTTCATCAATTTTTGACCTTTAGTGTCCAGTGTGAGCATCTGCTGCCTACTGGCTAAATATCACATTAGCATGAAAAAGGCAAGTTCATGACACTGGAAATATATTAGCCAGGAAATATTGTGCTCCAAACAGTCCTTTGTGATATGAATCACTGACCTTCCACTGATGCAGATGAGCTACAAATTTACTCTAAAGCCAGATGTCCTCTCGGCGGGAAAAAGTCTCCACATCGAACTGTTTTATATGTGACACAATGCGCCGAGCACCCGGTCGTGAGTGCTAGCGTAGCATACTCAGCCAGATGGTGAACTCGTAACTGCTCATGCAACTTTGCTGGCACTATACGTATGCACAAGTGGCACGCCGCTTTAGTTACATCCTGTGGTTTACCTCTTTCATCCGGTTTAAAGCCAAAATAACCCCAAATAGATGACTTTGTATTTTTTTGATAACTAGTTCCTCCTTATTTGGAAATTTGTGGCTGTTTACATTGCTCCGCCCACAAAAAAGTCAAAACATCACCTGCGCGAATATATCGCCCATCGTCATTTGTTGGACTGAAGAATATCGGTTGGAAAAATGTCTGGGATGTATTGCACCACCTTAATGTTCAGGAATGATTTTGTGAGGAGTTTGAAAGCATTTCGTCTTGTTTTTCTTGTTTCCTGCCTCGTCCAGGTTTACCCAGACGGTATCCGTCACATCCGTGCAGATAAACGTGTGAACGAGTGGAAAACGCCCGGGAAGAAAACGATTGTCCGCTGCGCCGTGAACCAGCGGCAGGTTGTCATCGCCCTGACCGGAGGAGAGCTCGTCTACTTTGAGATGGACCCGGTGAGAATTTTTGTTCCAGTTTATTGATACCCAGCATGGTCTGGTCTGAACACGATCTGAAGGTTGCTGAAGGATGATGACGTTGTGGGGCGAAGATCTCAAGGCTTACAGATGGTTGCACCAAAAAAGTCCAAGCAGTGTCGGAGCCAAAGAACAAAGACTGGAACAGATGAATTAAAACAGGTTCCTGTGTCTGATGGCATCTCACAATGCAGATAGAAAACATTTCATCCAAATATTAGAAATGGTTTTATTTTATATGTTCTTCTTTATTTCCATTTGTTTGATGGTGAAAATAAATCTATTGTAAATATTTATTAAAAAAAGCTGTTTTAGGTTTTTATTGTTAAGCGTTCCATTCTGGATGGATGTTGGGAAATGTCTGAAGGAACTTCAGGTGTCATAAATTAATCACACCTGCCTAAACACACTGCAGTCTGAAATATTCATCATGTAATAAATAACTTGCAGAATAATCTCCAGAAAGAGGAATGTTGTCTTTGGTTGCTGTATGAAAGCCCAGCGCAGATTAACATCAGTGTCCCAAAGCAGCGCTGATTGAGGCTGAACAGCTTGGTGTGGATCGACCCACTTTGAGTAGGCTGTTGGCCTTGAACCAGATCCAGAATAAAATCAGTAAATGAAGTGTCTGTCTGCTTTGTCTGCAGTCGGGCCAGTTAAACGAGTATACGGAGCGAAAGGAGATGTCTGCTGACGTGGTTTGTATGAGTCTGGCCAACGTCCCGCCTGGTGAGCAACGTTCCCGCTTCCTGGCTGTCGGGCTGGTCGACAACACGGTCCGAATCATCTCCCTGGACCCCTCGGTATGGACAGAAACACACAAGTTGGTCTGGAAATAAGTTCTGCAGAAATCATTTGGTCTCTTGTGGGTCTGGCTTGAGCTCTGGGAAGTTTTAAAACTGATTTATCATCTGTTCACTGAGGTGTAACATGCAGGAGAAACGGCATCCTTCTGTCTTGTCAGACTAACAGTTGTTTAACTGTGTTAAAAGGTCCTCCCTTCCCAAAAGGAAAAGGTTTATGTAGTATGAAGCTTCCTTACCTGGACCGATGATTTGAAAAATGGCCGCCAACCCAAAAAAAAGTACCTCAAGGATCAACAGAGACTTTTATTTCAGTCCCAGCAGCTTTTTGTACTGCAATTCAACACCAGAGAACAGTGTTTGAGAGTCACATGGGCTTTTTAGGCTTTTTGGAACTGGTCTGTTTAAAGTGTGGTAGTTGCATTCAGAACATCACATTTGGCTTGAAAAATAATTAGCTGAATTGTAAAAATGTTAGTACTTCCATCTCTTTTTCTTGGGTTTATTTGTCCTCACTGTTTAAATGTTTCCCACCTCAGGACTGTCTGCAGCCACTGAGTATGCAGGCCCTTCCTGCTCAGCCTGAAAGTCTGTGCATCGTGGAGATGGGAGGTGTTGAGAAACAGGATGAAATCGGAGAAAAAGGAACCATCGGCTTCCTCTACCTCAATATAGGCTTGCAGGTATTCCTTCTTCATTTGTCTAGAAACAGGAAGCTTTCTTTAAAAATAAAACACGTCACATTTTAATCTGTGCCAGAGCAGCTGCTGTTAGAAAATCCAACATATCTTCAGAATGTTCTTTCAAGACTTTTGGAGTTTTAGATGTTATTCATATGCAGAAAAACAAAGGATATCTTGGTAGAAGGACAATATTAGATTACACAGAATAGTCCCAGGGACAGTGTGCACATTGTGCCACAAATATGAATTATCTGCCGAAGGATTTTTACTGTATTAGCAGTCTTCTCAACGCGTATGTCTAAATCTGGTTTTAGGTTTATTGGATCTATAGCGGTAGGGAACTGTAGTTTCTGGGAAGGTTGGCTTTTTCATAGCGAGAGTCTTTTTTGGCCATGTGGGGTGGGGGAGGGTGCTATATTCAAGCTTCTTACATGAATAGCTCTGTATATAAAAATATTTCAATAAACAAGGCTACGGTGAAGCTAGACTCTTATTTTGAAGGGCTTCTGTGGGCTTTGTTTCGAGAATCCAATTTAAAACCTCTTCCTGTTCATACTGCTGGTGTTTTAGAAGCAGAAATGCACAATTCTGTGGAGACTCAGTTAAATTGACCTCAATTTAATGAAATTTAGTTAGATTAAATGAGTCTAAATGAGATTATACTGATATTACGCAGGGTGTGTGTGTGTGTGTGTGTGTGTGGGTGGCTATGTTGGATCAATGTAAAGATCATGTGGAGGTGAAACTATGGGCACGAAATTAGTTTAAATCCAAACATTTCTGTGTCTAGAATCCACTTTCTGTGAGCCGCTTAGATTTTCATGTTTCTGTTGGTAAGCTTGTCTGGGCCATGGAGCTCCAAACCGGGCTTCTCTCCCTCCTTTTTTTCCTCCTTAATTTCCCTTTTCTTTACTGATTTCTCATGAACTCTGTATAATGTAGCACTGCCAAAGTCATTCAGTATGTTTCCTAATGGAGACACGGTGTCTGCATGGGCGCCCTGAACCTACAGGATGTAAAGGCTCACAGGAATTATTCTCGCTGCACTAAAAACGACACCAGAATAAAGTTATTTTACATTATTTTGAAGAACATGTTTAGCTAAGGTTAGAAATGTCTCAGACCACTTCTGGCGATTTGCTTTTCAACTATTAAATAGTTTTGAATCTGATTAATGTGATGATTGATCACATTCTTTTCCTTTCCTGTAGAATGGTGTGCTGCTGAGGACGGTTCTGGACCCGGTAACCGGTGACCTGTCGGACACCAGAACACGGTACCTGGGTTCCCGACCAGTCAAACTGTTCAGAGTCCGGATGCAGGGACAGGAGGCCGTACGTCACATTTATTTATCAGTAACACAGCCGGAAACGGAGTGAAACATTGAACTGAAATATTTGAATGTTTTTGCTCTTTTGTGGAGCTCAGAGTTATGCAACCTGTTCTTCTTTTGATCCCTGGGTCATGTGTTGCGAGTCAAGTTTCTATTTGCTCATCCTGACAGGTGCTGGCGATGTCCAGCCGATCGTGGCTCAGCTACTCGTATCAGTCTCGCTTCCATCTGACTCCGCTCTCCTACGAAACGCTCGAGTACGCCTCCGGCTTCGCTTCAGAGCAATGCCCTGAAGGCATCGTGGCCATCTCCACCAACACACTTAGGTATGATTCCTGGCTCTGTTTTTAAAGTGAGAAGGCTGCCATCAAACCATTCCGACACTTTATTTTCCCACCTTTTGATATTCTTAACTTTCAGGTTTACTTTCAACTCATAAAAGGATAAATTGTTTGAGACTTCCTAAAATATCTGATGCTGTGGACCTGCTTGTATTATTTGTCATACACAGAAATGCAAATATCATTTTAATTATCCTGATAGAACTTTGTGGTCAATCTTCGATCTTTGGATTTTGTAAAGCTTTGACCTTTGCACCTTAAGACATTTAATATAAAACAGCAATTCTTTCTAGACCCACCATGTGCAGTCAATAAAGAAATTGTGAAACAAATTATTTAATCATTTGTTTCTGCTTCAGGCTTAGTGAAAACACCTTGTTTTGTGTTTCTCTGAACTAAGTTCAAAGAATAACTAAATTTATATTAAACAATTAAAATGAACTGATGATTCTGTTAAGATAAATCTAATTGGTGGAAAATATCCTTTTCTTTCCTGCAGAATTTTGGCTTTGGAGAAACTGGGAGCCGTCTTCAACCAGGTGGCTTTTCCTCTGCAGTACACACCCAGGAAGTTTGTGATTCACCCAGAAACCAACAACCTGGTTCTGATCGAGACCGACCACAACGCCTACACCGAGACGACCAAAGCTCAGAGGAAGCAGCAGATGGCTGAGGTATGAGATGATCACCTTACTTTAGGCTCGACTGGCGAACTTCCCCACAGGATTTCTTTTTGTAACTTTGTGTTTCCTGGAGATGAGTCGCGCTCTCACACTCCGATTACTATAGACCTCTGAACCACAAAACCATGACTCAGGTAAAAAAAAATTAGCACCTTACTGCTCTGATGTTTACTTCTTTATTTTGGTCACTTTTCACATGAAAGAAGCTTTTATCACCTTTTAGCCAAAGATAACTGAATAAAGCAGTGATTGGGAACTGAAAATAGTTCAAATTATTTTAGATTTATGAGAGAAATGCAATATTTTTGCTGCTGTGAGAAGCTGTAATGAATTAAAGTTATCAGATAAAACGATCTAAGATTATTTTAATCTAATCAAAGTGCTTGGATATGATTTCACAGGCAGCTCTCTGTTAAAATGTCTGGTGGTCGGTGAGGGAAGAGAGTCAGTCCCATAAGATCTCACAGCTGTGAGTCTGTTATTCCCCGTCTGTCTGCAGGGAAAGTAGAAAAATTAGTCTGCTGTGACCCTCGACTCCACTGAGAGTTACTGATGTTGAATGAAACCCTTGCCTGAGCCTTTGAAGCATTAATCTGAATCTCAAACGGTGATTTCAATCCTCTAGCATCTGCTAAGTCACTCTTGCTTTTCTTTATCTCCCGTTCTTCAGCACCTTTAAGCGGACAGTCCAAAATGTTTTGCATTAAACAATAAACGATGGCGCGGCGTAGCGTAGTGTAGCGGTAGACCGCGGCCCATATAGGCTTCAGTCCCTGACACAGCTGTCCCGGCTTTGAGTCCTGACCCTGGCGACCTGTGCCGCATGGCTTCCCCCTCTCTCCACAGTACTTCCTGTCTGCCTACTTCGGAAAAATGACAAGAAAGAATAATAAAATAACAAAGATCAAGGCCAATAAAAACAACCTTTTCCATGAAGGAAGATTAAGCATTGGTAGTTGGATAGAAACACAGCTGGAGAACCCAGTTTGGTAGATTTGTTACATTAAATGAAAATATTAAAAGCGTCAGGTTAAGGTAGGGGCACCCAACAGCTATTCTGCACCTTTTAGATGCATCCATGTTCCAACACACCTGAATCAAATAGCTGAAATCCTTCATCATTATTCTGTCATTCAGCTCTGCTGAGGCCTTTGTCTTTTATACTTCTTAAGGTTTTTTTTTGTTGTTGTTGTTTTTTTTCCATAAAGCACAAACAAATAAACTAAACCCTTTAAAAAGTTAGGAACTACACCATTAACTAAGAACAGTCTGTCTAGTTGCTGATAGCTGCACCAGTTTTTCCATTGCCTCTCTCCCAGTCCTCTCTGCCGCTGCATGGAATAAATGATTAACTTAAACAAATCCTTCGCATTGGATGGAGAACGCGCTATGCTTTCTGCAACCCACGCGCCCTATGAAGGCACACAGTGGTGGCATGTGCCTTGGTCCTGTTTGTAGACCAACTGGATAATTGTGTTTTCTTCCTTATCTGTTAGATTCAAAACGAGATCTTTTATCAAGTAACCTGCAGTAAATTATTTCTCTTTAGAACTCAGAAAACAAATCAGAACTGGCAGGTCCAAACCAGTTTGGGCGTCGGCGGTCTGGCTTTAAACCCCAATGAGCCACAAATGCTGTTGTTTTGTGGCTCCACGTTATGAATGCTCTACCACTGCAACATTAAACCAGCACTGCATTGCTATGGAAGTTCTGTGAAAGCGCCACGGCCCATCAGACCCGCACCTAATGGGGAGGCTGCCGTGTTGTTAATTTAATCTAAAAACCCAGCAGAGATGCTGCAAAAAAACCATCTCCATCCTGGCTGGTGTGTTTTTTAACATCACGTTCTTCATCCAGGCTGAAGGGGGCGCAGTAGGTGAAGATTTTGGACTGACTTTTATAATGATTTTCTTACTGTGTCAACACAACCTCCCAAACCTTTAGGGATTCATCTGAGGTATAGAAATATACAGATGTAGATGTAAACAGAAAGAGAGATCCTTTTTAGGTTTTTGGTTGGGTGGAAAGGCTCCATGTCGTCTGTTTGGACTTCTGCTGGAAGTCAGTCTTTCTGCCAGAGTTAGTAGCGTTTATATGCTGTCAGAAGAAAAGCTCAGTGAATTATAAATCATGGTATTTGTGTTTTTATTATTTTTAAGCTCTGTGATAAATTCATTATTAAAAAAGGCTTCAAAATGTTTTCAAACTCTGCTCATGTTTTTTAAAAGCAGGTTGTTTTAGATCAGTTTAGTTCGTATGTATGCATCCACCGTGTGAAACCCACCTTATTTTTCCATGCATTTCAAATAAACCCCTTTTATAAAGTACCCATTCATAAGTTTAATAAATATAAACTGGTTTATTTTAAAATAAGATGTTTTTGTATCATGTATCATGAAGTAAAAGTTCATATCTCAGGGGTTAAATGCGTTTCAGGAAGCTGCCAGCCTTACCGTTTATCAGGTATTTCAGAAAGCCTTCAGTAAACATTGTCCTTGCCTCTGGTGAACTGATGTTTTTCTGGTGACTTTATTTATTGTGTGTGGGCAAAATAAACAGTTGTTCTCCAGCTATGTGCTTCCCTTCAAACACCGTTCCTTAATGACTCATTTTATAGCAGCGTGCAGCACTGTGGTCAGATCTACCCATACAGCCGAACACGTCTCACAGAGAGCTGCAGCCGTTCTTCTGGTGCTCGTCAACGTGAACATTCATGTAAACGTTGAAAACACAGAAGATTGCTGGGGAAATCCCCATTTTATTGGGGATGCCAGCAGGATTAGAGCTTAACCTTTCAGGTTTTATTATGAGGGCTGCACAATGTTTCACAAATATGGTCACAACAGTATCAGTGTGTGCCGTAATAACGACGCAACGGCCTGTTTGGAATCAGGTGTTGGCCGGTTTCAGGTATGGAGGTGTACTGAAGTTTTAAAAACGTTTCAAATGTTCCATCCCATCATTCCAGCTGTTTCAAGATCAAGCTAAACTTTATTAGCAGCAGTCACATAAAAACAAGCACACAAGTTCACTGCTGCTGAACAGCAGCAGAAATGAGATGTTTTTCAGTCTGTTCGTTCTACAGCGTGACATCCTGTACCTCCGTCCAGAAGGTCCAAAACGGATGGATGCAGTCAGCCAAGGTGATTGTAGCCTTTTTAACACATCTAGCAGAGGTCACAGAGTTCATTCAGGGTATGCTGGCAGTTTTACATTTACAATACCCCGTTTTTAACTGAAAGTAACCTCTGCCAGTAGATAAAAGAAAAGGCATGAAGAAGCTCAATGAAACGAGATTAAAAACTGCTCAAAAAAAACAAAACAGACATTAAAAGTGCAAAGCTTCTGATAAAAGTGCTTGTGGGACTTTTTGGCCACTGACTCCACCTGCGGCATCAATAACAACCCCCAGGTATTTATACCTCTGACACCAGCTCAATGGTTTGATTATTGATTGTTACCAAAGACGTCATTGTAGGTCTTTTTTCCAACGTCTGGCTGGTAGTCGCTCACTACCAGGTCATGGTCAGAGTTCACTGCTGAGGATCGAGGAGCTGCCTGTTAATTTGATTACGTGGTGCTCAGGTTAACGGCTCTCGCACTCATTTGGATATAGGACACAGCTCTGGGGAGCACCGGTGGAGGAAAGTAGAGACTCCGGTATAAAATGGTGTACTCTGACCTGGTGTGTCCTGAAAGTGAAAAAACCCATCAACCAGGCAATACAACTGACATCAATGTTAAAGGAAAACTTTAGTTTATGTGCTAAAACCTGAGGTTGAAATAGTCTGAGCAGTGTAAAGCATAGAGTAACATAGAACTGCTCCTCCTTCACCTGTTGCTGTGTACTGCTGCTCAGCTGGCTTAAATAAGGCTGGTACACTTTTGCTGACTAATTGGCTGTTTGGTAGTGTATCCACAATCATTGGATGATGGTTTGGGAACTAAAGGAGCACCACACAACACTCTACTTGGCGTGTATGCTGGCAGCCACCTGCAGGCTGACTGCTGAGCAGCTAATCCAGCCAATTGTTTAGCAAATGTCAGCTAATTATACTATTGTTGCTCAATAAAGAGCAGAATAACATAACAGTTAAATATTCTGTTCAGAAAGCAATGTTTACTTGGAAACTACAGCTACATTTAGGTGTTTTTTTTATATTTTTGCTTAATTTTATGGATCCCAATAAGAGCAACGTTGAAGCTAAGATCTTTATAACGGTCATAATGTATTATTTCAGCAGCAGGTACTTTTCTGTCTTGTATAAAAGCAGTTAGATTATGCTCTACGTTTTTGTTTAAAATCTGTGTTAAACCTGCAGATATTTGATCAAATATCACACCATGACAGTCGCGTACCGGGCCTTGCCAGAGAGGTTCATAAGTCTTTTATTTTCAGATCAATTCTGAAGCATTCAGATAATAAACCATTAAACTGTCAATGTTTTCTGTTGGGTGTTAAAATAAACTGAAAATCCAGATTTAAAGGTTTGAGACGTATGGAGCAGGAAAACGTGCAGGAATGCTGTAAACCTCTCGTTCCGCTGCAGGAGATGGTGGAGGCGGCTGGTGAAGACGAGCGAGAGTTGGCTGCAGAGATGGCCGCAGCGTTCCTGAACGAAAATCTCCCAGAAGCCATTTTCGGTGCACCTAAAGCCGGAGCGGGGCAGTGGGCCTCACTGGTTCGACTGGTTAATCCCATCCAGGGTTCAACTCTGGATCAGGTGCAGCTGGAACAGAATGAAGCTGCTTTTAGGTGAGCAGCATGGAGGACATCCGGTCTCACTTTCCTCTCCTCTCAGAATCCTTCTCATCACTTTTCTTCTTGTTCCTTTGTTTTAAATTTCCCAGTGTGGCTGTGTGCCGTTTTCCCAACACCGGAGATGATTGGTACATTCTGGTGGGAGTTGCCAGAGATATGATTCTCAACCCCAGATCTGTTGGCGGCGGCTTCATCTACACGTATCGGCTCACCGCTGGAGGGGAGAAACTGGAGTTTGTGCACAAGGTGGGTTTGATAACTGGAAATGTACCGGCCTCCATAATTTAGCTTCCCATCTGGGATTCTTTCCCTCTGCCTGTGATGATAAATCTTCTGCAGTGTGGTTTAGTTGCTCTCCTTCTCCTAATGTTGTGACCCGGTGACCTTCAATGCGCAGCAGCTGCTTCTGATGCTCCCGTCATCGGCCCGATCGTCTCCACAAGCTGTACTTGTGGGAGAGATGGAAAGATGTGTTTGGGATAAACAAAAAAGAAAATGATTCCCATCTAAATACTAATGGTGACAGAGAAGCCCGCAGCATCCCAGCTGATCTTTGGGCATTTCCCCAGAAGCTCGACCAGGGTGGACGGGATCAGTGTGAATCAGCGCTCAGAGCGTTTGTCACCTAATTTGGGACAAGGGTGGGAATGACTGATGAGTCACTGTATGTCAGAGGTGTGTCAGCTGCTTCTTTTCATGGAGCTCCAGGAATTTCCCAACCACTTCAGCAGATCTGAAGTCTCTAGGTTATTCCGTCTGATCACACAAATCTAGGTTGGACTTTTTATCCACAAAAGTTGGAATACATAGTTGGATGAAATGTGGTGAAATTCCTGACCAGACCGCTGAATGCACACACAGACTTTCATAGATGTGGTCTAACACAGGTGCCTCTGCAAATGACGTCCGGTCTACAGGCGTTGAACGAAACTATTCCAGGTGCTCCTTGGGTACGGTTCTGGTTCCGAAAAGGTTCTTGATTCCCAGCTCTGATTTCCTGTCATCGGCTTTATCTTTTTTTGTTTGTTTGTTTTTCTGATGGTTAAATGGCAGAAGTTTACTGTGAGAAAATCTGTTGATGCAGATTTCTGACCTTTTAATAACACTTAAAAATTTCTTTTAAAGGAACGTTTTGTTACTTTAGCCCCAAAAACAAAACGGGGAAAAGGGAAAAGCCATGTCTGATACGAGTCTTTATTAGACAGAGGAACAACTAAAAACAACAGTTAACCGTCCAAATTTCTCTTGAACAAATAGAAATAACTTTCTCGAGGAATAGAAATTGTAATTATATTTAGAAAAGTAAAATAAAACAATGGTTTTCTCAGAAAGGATCAGGTTTTGGATCTCTGCATGACTGAACATCTACTAATACAGTAAAGTCCTCCAGTTTGTGGAACCATGGAGTTAAACCTGATCAGCAGAGTTTGAGTCTAAATTTCCTTCAGGTTTTAGGATCCAGCAAACGATGCTTAATAAACCTGCATGAACTGATGCATTGTGCAATGTAAGGTTGCATCGTGTTTAGACAGCCCATTGTTTTGGCGGTTCGGGGTTTCTGTTTGGTGCAGTTAGGTTCCTGTGCTCAGCTTCTTGATTTTAATATGGGATGTTAGACTTTTATTGAGGTCATGAGCATTTAATGTCAGCTAGTATATTAGATGCATTAATTGGATAAACTAGGCAGATTTTTTATTTTTATTTTTTTATCTCTGAGCATGCTCAGTTGAAGAGTGAGGATGTTGCTTTTGTGAGCAACAGGTTTCTTGTGGCTTTCTTGACAGTAAAGGTCTGGAACACAAGACAACTGTCTCCTGCCAATCCGACAGTTACTGTTGGGCTCCAGAGGTCCATCAGGCGGTCTCCATTTGCTGCTGGATTAAAAGCAAACCTTCATTCAACTGTTACTGAGGGAGCAGTGAGTTCAGACCAGCAGTAGCTCCGATGTCTTCATCCGTACTGGGAATCTCTCTCCCGCAGAGGTTCTGTGTTTAAGCTGGGTCAGATCTGTAAGCATGATGGATGAAGGTCACGTCAGGAAAAAAAAAAGAGCTAGCTCACTTTAGCCCAACACGCTGCCGTTTGATGCCCAGAGATGGTGGCAAAGATTCTGATCCCAAGAATAATAAATATTACACAATTAAATGTTTTAATCTCAACCTCTGACACCAAGAAACGTGTATCAGTCGACCTCTGTTCATTTGTTTTCAAATGATCGGTTTGAGGGAAACTTTAAACGTTTTGCATGAATTCTTCCTGAACCGTGTTTCCAGACCCCAGTCGAGGACGTGCCGTTGGCCATTGCACCATTCCAGGGACGCATCCTGGTCGGGGTGGGAAAACTGCTGAGGATCTACGACCTGGGCAAAAAGAAGCTGCTGCGCAAGTGTGAGAACAAGGTGAGAACATCAGTGAGGGTCTTTCCATCAGTGATTCTGAAACCACAGCTGGTTTACATGTACGTCTACATGAAATTTTAGGATTTTTGTCTGAAATAAAGGTGAATAAATATTTGAGCTTGTAGGTATAATTTTTACTCTGTGCATTTTTAGTAAATTCAAAGTTTTTACCCGGTTACAGTTTGTAGAAACCACTGCAGCTACGTGTTGCATAATCATTCCAACCTGTGAAACAGCGGGTGAAATGAATCATTATTGTTCTTCTTGAACATGAACTGCTGAAGGACACTTCTGACCTCAACGGTGCGTTCATTCTGTAAGGTTCTGATGAAATAAGTGATTTACGTTTTTCTCTGTTGTGCTGAAAACTGCTTTGAAAGATGAAATTCACCAGCCTTGATTTAAATGTTGAGGTGTCTCTGTACAGCCTCTCAGTTTACCTACAACCAACTGAATTGTCTGTGATAGAAACCCTATGGTTCTATATAATAACTCAGCTTTTACGTTAACCTCAGAGCGAGGAACAAGAAAAAATCATGTTGCTTTAAAATGTTCACTTCAGCCGTTTCCTGATAATTATGGTACTTTGGTCATTTTTCCTCCTGTTTGGTTTTCTGCAGCTTGTGTGTAGTGATGATAAACGATGGGTTGGTCAACAAACACTTGATTTCTTCTTGGCACCATGTTTGGTTCTGAACATCCTGATCTTCATCGGTCAGGACAGCAGGGTGTTCAGTCAGGGCCTTCTTCGTCTGTCTCTGAGACTCGGTCTTTTATCTTCTCTCCTCTCACTGTGTCTGAAATTGAGAGAGTTTTAACTAATCTTCACACTAGCAGATCTGCTGGTCCTGATAAACGAGTCTTTTTTTTTTTCTTAAGGTTTCTGCTGACATTATTGCAGAACCATTGACATGTATGTTTAATCTAACAACGTGATTCCTGAAATATGGAAGTCAGCATGTGTTCATCTATTGAAAGGTGGTGACCTCTGTGTTATTAACCACTATAGACCAATTTCTAAAATGTATGTCCTGGCTAGAAAGCTTGAAAAGCTCCTTTTTGAGCAACTCAAAGATTTGTAGGCCTTACTGATGTTCTGTCTCCCTGGGAACACTGCTGTTAATTATCGCTGTTAATAACCGTTGTCAGGATTTACCACATGCCTTCTTCAGTTTTATGCTGTCATCTACTGCTCTTCTGATTCTGTGGTGCAAACTGTCTAATTGCTTCAGACTGGGACTGAAGCTCAATTTGGTCTCTGGAGGAAATAGACTCAATAAGCAAATAAACAATCTTGTATATATATTTAAAGTCAAATTATGTTTCTTTAGAAACAAGTCTTGCTTCTCTTGGCAAGTCAGAGATGATTTCATTTCTACAAGTTTTTGAACCTCTGCTGGACTGTGGTGACTTTTACATGAATTCATCAGAGCAGAAAATGAAGAAATTAGACTTTTTATACCACTCTGCATTACGGTTTATTACTGGTTGTGGACATGGTGTCCACCGTTGTCATCTGTATGCTGCTGCTGGCTGTCCCTTTCTGTCCATTGGCATTCACATTGACCGCTTCTTGTGTCCCACCTGAAAGCTTTTATGACAAGACCCCTCAATCATCATGGACTGCACACTCAGGCTTTTTATCACCGGACTGTTCCCAGAGTCAGAACTGAACTCAGTGTGAGAGCTTTTAAATACGCCGCCTCGTTTTCCAGGAATGAATTCCAGCAAGATTCAAATCCGACGGCTGATGACTGTTTTGGATACAAGGCAATAGAGAAAGAGACAGTTTAACTTCTTGTAGCTGTTCTTCAGTCGGTACCTGGATCTTGTTTGTGTGTATGGATGTATTTGCTTTAATGAAACTCTGCTGCCATCTTGATTTCTGATCGCAATGAGTCTTTAGCTGGTTAAATAAAGGTCATCTAGAACACAAAGGCCTGGCTCACATTAACCAAAAAAACATCTTGATGCCCAAGACTTCTGGGAAAATATTCTGTGGACAAAAGGGGATTTTTTTGTAAGTGTGTTTCTCTCCCCCCCCCGTTACATCTGTTTTAAAACTGAGCATTTCATAAAAAGAAATGCATACTGACAGCCAAACGTGGTGTTGGTGGTGGTCATGTGATGGTCTGGGACCATCGGCTCTCCACCAGAAAATCCTGAAGGAGAATGTCTGACCATCAGTTTGCAACCTTAAGCCTAAGCACATTTATGTTATGCAGAAGCAGAATGATCCAAAGTACACCAGCAAGTCCATCTCTGGATGTTCAAAAAACAAAATAAAGCTTTTAGAGTGGCCTAGTCAAAGTCCAGGCCTATGTCCAATTTGAGGCACTGTGGCAGATCTTAGGGTGTTTTCACACTTGCCACTTTTGGTCCACTTTAAACGGACCAGAGTTCGTTTCCCCCCTTGGTCCGGGCCTTTCGTGCCGGTGTGAATACACTCAAGCGAAACCTGGTCCGGACCAAACAACCGGACCGAGACCCACTTTTTGAGGTGGTCAGAATGTCATCTGCAGCAGTGAATTGTGGGTAATATACTTCGGCGAAGTCCGCTTCGATGCGGGCTTTGCCAAAGGGTGGATTGAGGGCACAAAGGGGGCGGGGCTAAGGACCACTCTGGAGAATTGGGTCACACTACGCACTCGAACCATCAACGGGAACAATTCAGGGACACAAGGGTGGAAGTGTTGATGACTTTAATCTATGGAGGCTGTGTTCTGTAGAGAAGCTTCGACAGACTTGTTGAAGCAACTTAAATTGCTGCCTGTTTCATGGTCTGCTGAACTAAAGCCTCTGCAGATGCCTTCTAAAGTGCAAATTTCCTTTCTGTGTTTTTGCGAAGCCTTCAGGGTCGGACAAAAACCAGCGTTTTAATTTAATCAAGATGCATTTTGTTGACATGAAGTTGAGGACCGTATGAATGGTCTCCAGCTGCAAGACGGATCATGAGCGTCTTTATAACTTCCTGCTTGTTTCGTTGTTCCGTGTGTGGAAAAACTGAGCGATTCCTCACTGGTTTTATTCCTCCTCCTGTGCAGCACGTTCCCAACATAGTGACAGGCATCTACACCATCGGCCAGCGCGTCATCGTGTCGGACGTTCAGGAGAGCCTGTTCTGGGTCCGGTACCGGCGAAACGAGAACCAGCTAATCATCTTCGCTGACGACACGTATCCCCGCTGGGTGACGACGGCCTGTCTGCTCGATTACGACACCATGGCTTCAGCAGACAAGTTTGGCAACATCAGCATCGTAAGTACAATCCTACCAAGGTTCTTGTTGGACGGAACCACAATCAGCGAGGAGGAACATGTTTTTCTTCTTCTCCTCTCTGTGGCGATCGCTCAGAGCTAGAACAGTGTGTCTGGAAAAGGCCATTTAACCTCCTGACACAAACGGCCGTTTATCTGAACACTCTGTTAGAGCCTTATAATGAATCTCTTGTAATGAATTATTCAAGCAAACCCGTTTCAAAGATTTATGAATTTAGATTTTACTTTTCTATTCATTTATTTTCCCATGAACTCCTTTTTATGTGTCCTGCAAACATTCCCACACTGTAATTTAAGGCCTGGTGTCTATAGAGACACATGCAGGTCCAACATGTGTTGTACTGAATTTAACTCCAGTCCAAATAGAAAATATATCCCTCATGTGAGTTCTTCTAGGAATCCTGAACCTGCTGGAGACCTTTGGGGGTTTAACGAGATTAGAAGACAAACACGTCTTAATTCTGTGGTTTGTTTTCCCAGGTGCGTCTTCCTCCCAACACCAGTGATGAGGTGGATGAAGACCCCACAGGAAACAAGGCCCTGTGGGACAGAGGTCTCCTGAACGGAGCATCACAGAAGGTAAAGCATCCTTCATCTATCTACTCACCTTCACATTAAGCCAAATGTGAAAACATGTGATGTTTCTGTCACGTCCTGCTGCTGCTGAATGTTGAACGAAAAACTCCTCTCACCTAAACGGTTGAACGAGGCACATTTCTAATGATTCATTTAGAGATAAAAAAGCACTGAAGTTAAAATGCATCAGATGTTCTCTACTAACCTAATTATATCAGAATAACAAACACACAGTATGTCGCGAATATATCGTCATCACAGGATCAGTGTGAGCAACATTCATACTGCAAACAACTGTTTGGAGCGCAGTAATCGTTGGCTAATATATTCCAGGTGTTATGAACTTTGAATTTTTATGCTAATGTGATATTTAGCGAGTTGAACAGAGTCTCCTGGCACCAGATGTTCCCACCCAAACTGCTGAAGGTCTCAGTGATGGAAGCACCTGATCGCAATAATTCATCCAAAGGTTTTCTATTACCTTGCAGCTCTACAAACTAATATAAAAGTTTCCTTGATCTCTGCTGAGGTGCTGGCTTTCCTTCTAGATGAGATTAAACCAATAAAAACAAATGAAGCCTCTCTTCAGTCATGAGTGCAACTCCAGACAGAAAATAATATATTGCACCCTGGTTTAAAATGTAATAAGACTGAAACAAACTAGTTGTTTGTGTATTATTAATGATCTGTTCTAGATCTGATTCAGTTTGATGTTAAAATAGCTCCACTGGATGTAGTAAAATTGATTGGGCCCACATTTTCTTTCCATCATCACGATGTCCTCACCACTCGCTGTGAACTTTACGATCTTGGTTTCTGAGCTCTCTGCCTGGGGTGGACATAAAGAGACACACACGGTCCCTGTGGCCAGATCTGACCGAGTGTTAATCTAAGCTTCCTAAAAACGTCAAGCCTAACAAATATTGCAGCCAATCAGTCTTTTTAGGTTACAATTTAGTAAATGACGTTAATTGCATTGTTGACTCTGATGGATTGATTGGTGTACATTAACGGATCAACTTTACCGTTTAGGTTGCACATCCAAGTATTGTTAGGTAGGGAATGCTGAAAAAAGAACATTTTAGAACCCGAATCTGTTAGCATCCAGCCCGCCCTGCCCTCTGTTCTGAGAAACTTCTTGTTGAACTTCTTTCCTTGTGAAACTGCTGACATCCTACAACATGGTGTACTGGTTTACCAATAACCAGCACAGACTGGCCTCACTGGACCAGAGATGATCCAAAGATCCTAGAAGGTCTCAGATCTGAACGCTTCTGGTCCCGGACGATGATGATCTGGGCCTTTACACGGTCAGAATCTAGCCACAAATATAAGTCTGGAGTCAGACTGTATGGCTGATTGAAAGACCAAAGCTACGGGTTTCACAGCTACAGCAGAAAAGAAAAAACTAAGGGGAGTTAACAGAAATGAAAGATTTATTTTTTAAGCATTTAAGGAAATCATTTTCTTTTTGATTTTGGGATGAATCGATATGTTTGAGCTCTCTTTCCTGATGATTGAACCTGCTTCCTGCGTTGATTCTGACCTCCACTGCCTCCTCTTCATCAACCTCACAGCTTCACTCATCCACATACTTTAGGTTCTGGTCAGGAACTGTTTAGGTAGCACACAGACTGGGAAAGTCCCTCCAGTTTAGACACGATGAGCTGGTTCCAGTTTCCTCTGCACATTGATTCATTTGGAAATGTACTGCGGGTCTATTTATAACCATGAATGTTAACGCCCAGATTGCTGTGTGTTGGTTCACTTCTGGCCCGTTGAGCTCCTAGCGCTGCCTTTCATAAAACTAGAAGCGGTCCGCTTTTATTAGATTCATTTGTTTCCAGAAAACGTGGCCCATAATGAAAGGGTCGACTGTTTGTCCACGAAATGTCCAAAGTTCTGAGGGAAGCTGGGGAGACGTTGTCCCAATAAAGGCTGCAAGGCTTTCCTGTTGTAGTTGGGAATAAATCTGAAATGAATAACTGAAATCATAAAACACAAAAGCCATATAAACTGCAGGGATGAAAATGAATCTGGCACAACCATACTGAGTTGATCTGGCAGAACCAGCAGCAGAACCAGCTGCAGAACCAGCTGCAGAACCAGCTGCAGTAACTCAGTAGCTGTTCTTTGTCGCTCACATTGTTGTGGAGGGAGTTTGATCAACTCTGTTGAACGTTGCTTCAGTTTATTGAGGCTTGTAGACATTTATTTCAGCACAGCTCTTAGACTGTCCCACCTCAGCATTTCGGTCAGGTAGAGGTCTGGACTTTGACTAGGCCAGTGCAATACATTGATTGTTTTCATTTTCAGTCATTCTGCTGTCAATCTGCTGCCGTGTTTGGGATCGTTGTTCTGTTGCTGACCCAGTTTGGGTCACGCTTCAGCTCCCAGACTGATGGTGTCACATTTTACTATAGAATAAAGCAGAGTTCATAATTGAATCAAAACCACTGTGGCTGCAAAACAAGCCAGATCATCACTCTCCCACCGCTGTGCTTAACAGTCTGTACTTATATGCTCTCAGGTTTTTCTTTACAACATGTGGCTTTGCATTATGGAGGAAACATCTGCTTTGGTCTCATCTGTCTAAAGAACATTGTTCCAGAAGCCTTATGTCTTCCTTCTGATGCATTTTTGCAGCTTATTTCCTTCCAGACAAGCTGTAGTGGTTCAGTCTTTCTCTAATTGTCCAGTTATGAACGCTAACATTTAACACGCTGAGCCGAAGGTCAGCATTGCATGCTCTGACCTTTGGGTGAATCTGCTGGGGCATCCGCTCGTGTCTTGTGTGTTTTCCAATTGGAGACAATCTTTGTTTCTGTGCAAAGGTGGACTATAAATACCTTAGCAACAGCCTTAAAACCATTCCCACATTGATGGGCAGCAACAGTTTCTTCTCTAAGGTCATTGCTGATGTCTTTCTTCCTTGGAATGGTGTTCCCACACCGGTACGCTCGTGATATGTAACAAACAGATAGAACCTGACATCAGGGGTGGATGATGGTCCGTTAATTTGGGCTACTTTTCCTGGTAAATCCTATAGAAGAAGAGAAGGTGGACTGGGCTCTTTGTTTTCACTGACTCCACATTATCTTTGTCTTTGTTGGATGTATCTCACAGGAGGGTTTTGTGCGATACATAAAAGCAGAGTGTTTACTCGTGTTTGACCCAGATTTGACAGCATTGTGCAGGTTGTTTATGGGCTGAAACGGAGGATCTGTGGTGGTTTGTGTTGACGTGTTTATTACTCCATTTGTCCTGACTGCTGTAATCAGAAAGCATCAGTGTGGTCTCATTGCACCACTCGAGGGCCATGTAACGCCATCACGGGGAGACTTTAGACAGAGCTGCTTTTGTTTCCCATCAGAGAGAAGCTGTGGTCTCTGCTTCTCTGCTTATTTGTGTCTCCACCACAGGCTCCGTTTTAACATGGCCTCGGGTCTCAGGGTGTCACATACGATCGGCTCAATCCTGAGTTCTTGCTGCTGCTGAATGCCGCCTTTGTGTCCGGCCGGTTATCTTCCACTGTTTCTGCTGTGGGATATTGAATTATAGCCGACTAATTTCCTGCCAACAGGGGATGAATCCAGCTCAGACATGGCTTTTGATGTGTGGCCGGATCTCACAAATGTTGTTGGGATTTGAAGCCTTGAACGGTTTCACACGACATCTGACCCGCGTCACGGTTTCATCCGATTTGCCGCGGGTTAACCGGATCCCCCCTACGTTTTCTGTTTGATTCACAGCGAACAGCTCCAAGCTACATGCAACGCAAACACTTCTGGCTTTCCGTTTGTCTTTAGGCTGAGGTCATAATGAACTACCACATCGGTGAGACGGTGTTATCGCTCCAGAAAACCACGCTGATCCCCGGAGGTTCGGAATCTCTGGTGTACACCACACTGTCAGGAGGCATCGGCATTCTGGTCCCGTTCACTTCGCACGAGGTACAACACATAGATGTCAGCTGCTTACAGTCGAACATGCTGCCAGCCCGTTCACTGAAACGTTTTTGGATCCTTTAAAAAGTGTCTCAGGTATTAAATGTTTTCTGGTGTTCTATCTTTTCTCCAGGATCACGACTTCTTCCAACACTTGGAGATGCACATGCGCTCCGAGTTTCCTCCGCTTTGTGGCAGAGATCACCTCAGCTTCAGATCGTACTACTTCCCAGTAAAGGTTTGTGTTTTTACTGGAGATCCTTCTTATGATCCAGACTTTATCCTGATCACCAGTCCTCCAAGATTTCTGAAGGTCTCACAGAAAGCTGGAAGAACCACGACAGCCTGCAGATGTAATGGAAAGAAAGTACACCCCTTTTAAATTCTAGAGTTGTACTTTTGGGGGGTTTTCAGGGTGTGCTTTATTTCACAAACCTTTCCTTTCTGCCTTCGTCTTTATTTAAAATGACAGTTTGGGATCTGTTTCACACTATATTGCCAAAATATGTCTCCGTCTGCTTCTACTCGTACATGAACTTTGATGATATCCTATAAGGTCCAATGTGTTGATGGAGCCACCGTTAACAGCAACTTTAACTATTCTGTAAACATCTTCCTCAAGGTTTAAGAGTGTGTTCATAGTTACATGAGAAAACCAGAACCGCAGCCTCCGCTCTAATTAATCCCAAAGGTGTTGAAGAAGGTTGAGGTCAGGACCTTCAGCCATGAAAGTGACTGGATCATCAGAACTCATTGATCTGGTGATGTTTCTGTTAACTTGAGCTTCGAGCTGACTCATTATTGAACCTGTTAAAGACCAGAGCACAGAAGAAGAGGACCTGAAAAGTCCTGCCGGTAAATTCCTGAATCCTTCAGTTGATCATCTGCTGAGGGTCAACAGCTCTTTTCAGATTACCTCACTGGAGCTAAAATCATACTCTGGATTTTTATAGACTCAGTTAAAGAAATGAGACAGGCGGCTGAAACCAAAGAGCAGATTTAAGATGCTGTCGCTGGACTTCAGGAGACCTTTTCTGTCTGAAGGATTCTTTGGTCACGGTTGAGTGTCTTCAGAAAACGTTGAGAAACTGTACTGGAACCAAAGTCAAAGCAGTCAATGTCCAAAGAACTGTTTCTTAAGATTAGCAGAAAGTCTGGATCTCGACTCGTTTCTTTCCAGAACACCTGAAAGAACAGAAGGTGACCCGTGCCTCGAGCCTAGCATAAAAACAAGGAAATATTCTGGACACTGATGTTATTCTGCAGCCAGATTAAAGGCTCTGTGACCTTTGGTCCTCAGTGTGGTCTGAGGGACTTCCAATAGACTCTGGTTAGTGGACCTCATTGTCCCAGCTGGGGTGTAACAGTGGAGCAGTTCATGAAGACCCCCGAGGCCTTCACAGTACAGCCGCCTTTATACTGAGGTTCAACTGTGTTGGCCAATTAGGGGCTTCTTGGTTGCACTGACTTTTATTTGGACATGTGCTTGATCAGTGCTGGACCACTAAGAGCTGCAGTGGTCCAGCCCTGAAGATCCTAAAGCATGGACTACTCCCTGCAGATCTGTGATGACTTTCCTGGAACGGAAAGTGGAAAGAAATGAGGATCGGATCAGGAGTTTTGTAACATTTTATTTTAGGTTGGAACCAGAAACGCTTCAATCTTCTTCTCCTGTGTTCTTTCCTGCAGAATGTGATTGATGGAGATCTCTGTGAGCAGTTCAACAGCATGGATCCACACAAGCAGAAAAGTGTAGCGGAGGAGTTGGACAGAACACCCCCAGAAGTCTCCAAGAAGCTGGAGGACATCCGCACCCGTTACGCTTTCTAAGCTCCCAGCAGGGAGCGAGAAGATCCTGCTGCACGGCCCTTGTCCATGTTAAGGATTCAGCTTCACAGCAGGTTACAGGAACTGTTAATAAAAACGACACATTTGACCCTGAAACGTTGAAGAAACATAGCGTGCGCCTTCTCCCACGCATCCACTGACTATCTGTCATCTCTGAGATGGCAACGTCAGGTTTTCACAGCTTTTCTGTGCTGTCTGTTGCCCCAGAGTTCACATCCCACACCTCCCAGTTACAGGAAAACAGAACAAAGATGCACACCTCCCTTGATCCCGGCAGCTTTCCTTATCAGTTCAGTCATCATCTCTGAGCAGCTCGTTTAGATGGTTCAGGCAGAAATGGAGATGAATTTCCTTCTGCTGGGACAGATGATCCATGGAGCTGAGATAAAGCATGCATTTCCTGACGTTTCTGCTGACTCTGGTCCCGGTTCGTTAATTAGAACGTTGAGCCGTTGTTTCAGCTGTTAGGCAGCATCTCCTCCAGCTCCACCTGTTTGTTTGGGTCTCAGCAGTCCTGCTGGGTCATTAAGATGATGGGGAAAAACACTGAAGGTCTGCTCCGCTTGGTAAATTCCCAACCTCAGCCACAGACAGCATTCCAACAAAAACATAAAATAAAAAATCATTGGACCTTCGGGTTTGTGGGACGGGGGCGGTTTGTTTTTGTAAATAAAGCTGTTTTTATAAAACTGTTTATGAATTGGTTTTCTGTCTCTGCTTGGAAACTTTTTTCCCAGGTAAAACCAAATTTAATCCAATTGTTTTTTATTTTGTGTAAGAAAAAAAGCTTTATCTTTCACACCTGGAACATGTTAGTTTGCTGGTTTTGCAGCTACTGTGTTTGATCTTTGTTTTAAAAGTGAAAATGTTTCTTGCGGCCGGCAGCTTTAGGCTGCGTTCAGATCACTTTAGCACTTTGAACCCCGCACTTCCTATGTAAACATAGTGGTTTGGCATGAATCTGGAAGTTACTCATCCATCTGTAATTCCTCAGTAAAACCTCGCACACGACGACTGACAAACCGGATAATCCGATTACTCGGCTTCCCACCTCGGTCAATCTCAGATGAGCTTCTAACACAGCGTTCATGTTTTTCCTGCTCAAGACGATAATTCTCTGATCTGAAACAGATTCCCAACAGCGGGATCGTGTTTGGTTTTGATCAAGTGCTGCCTGCAGGTCTAAACACCCGGCATTCAGTTTTCAGAATCGTCGTGATGTCGCCGTTGAGGGGCATGGAGGGCCAAAAGGCCCAAATTAAAAAAATGTTCCTTGAAATAAGTAAATGTACCACAGCATAAAGAAATGAACCTGAAATGTCCCATTAAATAATGTGTGAGGAAATTAAATAATCAAATGTGATTTTTAAAGTGTAAGAGTAAAAATTATGACCCTGTCCCAACACTTCCACCCTTGTGTCCCTGAATTGGGCGTTCCAGTTGATGGGTTCGAGTGCGTAGTGTGTCCCAATTTTCCAGAGTGGTCCTTAGCCCCGCCCCATTTGTGCCCCACATCCGCCCTTCGGCGAAGCCCGCATCTAAGCGGACTTCGCCAAAGTATATTACCCACAATTCACTGCTGCAGATGACGTTCTGAGCAAAAACCAATCACGACCGTCAACGTAACCAGCCATCAAATCAGAATAATAAGATCTGCGTAAACTTTAGACAGCAAGCCGACAAATATAGATTTTCTTTACTGGTTTTCCAGGCTCAACATTGTAAGATACCAGTGGGTTCAGGGTGAGTCTGGGCAGTCAGTGGGTCATAACACTGAAGTTACCTTTCAAACAAACACTGACGCAGCGAGAGTCTGGTGTATAAACCTCCATCACTTCCTGCACTTTCTTCTCCTCAAAACAAATTACTTGTTGCAGTTTTAAATAGTTTTTTTTTAGCAGCCAGATGTGAAAACAGCGCTGGTTCTCGCCCTTTTTGATGTTACAGTTACGGTGCAGAGGTGCAAGTTGATGACGTAACCTCTACTGTCCCAATTCTCCAATTTTGCAGGTTGTAACCTGAGCACTTCAACCCCTACATGCAGTTGTACAAAGTAAACACTTCATAGAGGGGCGTAGGGTGTAGTGTGGGTATTGGGACAGGGCCTATGTGTTTTTTTGGGGGGTCTTCAGTCTCTGGCTCTGTTATAATTAGGGGTCAAAGGCTGAAAAATGTGAGCACCCCTGTTTTAAACTTGACACCGTTTCTGCTGGTTTATCAGCACTAGAAGAACTGGCAAACTGGTGGAAAAGGATGAATAACAGCATGTAGTAAATCACTCTTCAGTAATTCACACCTTTAACTTACAGTAACCTGCAGTTTTTTAATGGCTGGTTGCTCTGGGTGGATCAACGGCCTCTGAGTTTAAAATGTTTGATGTAAACCTAATTATTTTGGATCGCTGACCCACCACCTCATCAGTGAACACAGCTTTGAACTTCTGCGTCGGGTCTGCAATTATACAATCCAGAAACATTTCTGCCCTCAGTCCAGCTAAAAAAACTTTAGAGCCGCAAATGTGTCGACTTTTTGATGAAAGACGCCCTTTAATTTTTGTTAAATATCTACTAGAGGACGTCTGCTGTCATTCCTTAGGAAGGCCATTTTATTTCTACTTTTAGGTTTTTAAATGAAGAACAAATTGCAGAAAACAGGATGGAAACCTTTTCTTCTATGGGATGTTATTTATGGAAAATGATTTAAGAAAAGCACATAGTTTCCAACCTAATGTGGAACAATAGATGTAAAACAATGTTACTTTAGTGTCATTCTGTTGTGGAAATTCAATGCAATTAAAAACTGAAACACTGCTGAAAACCTACAGGTTTAAATCTAAAAACATTTGCTGCTGCTTTATCATTTTTAGCCAAAGTTATTAAAAGCCATTGTGGCAGGTTGTAGACCCTGTTATAGGACATAACTGTCTAAATTTAAAAGAAGATGGCTCTATAAAATAAAGTTTGCATAACCTGCAAAAAACATTGCGGACCATCCCGGCTGGTTTCGGGTATGGTTTAGTGGGGCACCTTCTGGATTCAGTAGCTCAACCAATGCTAATGTGTTTCCTCTCTAGTTTAATAAAATTTTTCATCAAGTTTGTCTTTATTTGAGGGTCTGATCCAACCGGTAGCTGACACTTAAGGTCCAGAACTCGCTGCCTCCTGGCCCCCTCTGTTGCGAAAACAACCAGGGCGTCATGATTTGCCTCTGCAGGAAGGGGAGGAAAAGCATCGACAGACAACAAACTTTCCCAGTTAAAACAATGACACGGACACAAGGAAGACGGGTTTGTAAAATACGAGAGGTACAAAAATAACCTTTTCTGTGCTGTGATAAATTTATCCTTCAAATGTGGGCCTCATCTGTGCGGATCAGTACCACACATCCCAAACATAAGAACCAGGATATACTTTATATATCTATATAGTTTTTCATCTCTACTGCCTTTTCAAAACGCCGCAGAAACACTGTTTAGTTTTGATTAGTTTACTGTCAAAATTAGATGTCAGGTATCCATGGCAACAAAGGGAGAAACAAACCATCTGATTCATTGTTTAGCACAATAATCCCTCAGGGGTTTCATCCTTAATTTCACAGGGTTTTAACTGTATGCTCATTTAATTTAACAGGACATGTTGCAGTTTAAGCTTGATTTTGAATGAATGCCACCTTCTATATCCAGCTGTTAAGAATAAAGCAGCCCCCCACACAGCTTTTCCCTTTACAACCTGGAATTAAATGGAGATTTATTGGGTTTTGTAACTCCACCTGCTTCAGAGCTTTAAAGCGCAAACATGTTTGTTGAGGCGAAAAAGAAACGAGACATGAAAACAGTTGAAAGTTGAAGTCACGTCTGACGTTGTTTTTTTGTTGGACTCCCGTTTGTCACATTTCCTGCAGGGGTTTTAAATTATTCCTTTACGTCCTCCACTACACATGCATTTTTCTGGAGTACTGCAATTTCTAATTCATACAACAGATTCTCAGTCAGAAGAAGGTTTGGGTTTTGACTGGACCAACACATTTAGTGTTGAAATGGCAGTGAAGCTCCAGTGACGCTCCTATGGTCACAATCCAAGCCCTGAACAGCTGCATCAAGGACACATTCCTTCTGTATACGAGGCGCCAACTTTCCAGCTAAATCACTTGCCACCATATTGACTCGTCTTGTTTCAACCGTTTTTATAAGGCTCTTTCTGAAAACATCCCTTCAGCATGATGCTGCCATCACCGTGCTCCACTGTACCTTCAGCATAGTGAAACGTGTTGGATGTCTGCCACATGTTGCATAAATTAAACTCTTCTCCAAACAGTCATTGGGAAGATATTCTTGGTACATTTCTGCTCATTTTTGTTCTTAAAGCAATAATCATTTGTCTGTGACAACTAACTGATGGTTTGAACCTTGAAGACTGAGACAGAGAAGATGGTTTGACTCGGTTTGTTTTTTAATTCCTTAATTACCTTGTGCTTCCATGACACCTGATCTCTTACCATTTTATGCCCATCTACCTACCTACAATACGGGTTCTGTGTCTCAGAGATAAACATGTTTTGGTGCAAAACATATGAATGAATCCCAGAACAAAAGCTAAAGATCTTGTTAAGATGCTGGCTGAAGCTGGTAAAGAGTATCATTAGCGAGTCCTTTACCAACATGGGCTGAAAGGCCACTCAGAGAAGAAGAAGCCATTACTTTTGAGCACATGTACTGCTTTCTAAACAAATGAAGATGGATGAGTTTGGCCATAATGAGGGAAAACCGCCATGTGGAAAATGGGGAAACTTGCAAGCCGTCCATGAACACCATCCAGCATCATGTCGTGTGGGTGACTGGCTGCAGGACAGACTGGCGCAAGGAAAGAACATTATGTATAAATATTGAGGCAACATCTCAATACATCATCCAGGAAGTTGAAGCTTAGACATAAATGGATCTTCTCAATAGACAATGACCATGAACACACCAACAAATTATTTACAGAGGCTTAAGGACAACAAAGTCAATTTTTTACAACTGCACCACAAAGCTCTGTGTTTCTGCTCCGGAGGTGAAAAACATCCTCCTGGCTGATTCTTCATGACATCGTGTTGTAGAGGTCACCTCTGTGATAATGGAGGCTCATTCATCACACTGTATTCCGCTGCCACCTCCACATAAGTCATTTCACAGATAGTCTGAGCATGAACAACGTTCTCAAAACATCTGCTTATGCTGCTGTCTGCTAAGACTGCAGCACCAAAATTACACAGCTGCGATGTTACAAAAGCACACTGTCTCTGACTCCCAACTGTTTGTGTTTTGGGTTCAGATGTTGCTTAAGGTTCAGATTTATCTAAACTGTTTTTTTTTTTTTGTAACTGTCTTGGCTCCGCAAAGTTGCACTTGACCACATTAGATGGTGGTGTGTGTTTGCGTGATGTTTTTGGATGTTATCTAATTATAGTCATGTAATTGTGTGTTTGGTAGTCTTATTGTTTTTCATATGAAAAGAAAAGTTAAACTGCAGCTCATTCCGTCTTCAGTACCATAAACATGTTTTAGAAACTGTAAAACAAAAAGAAAAAGATGTAAAAGCAGCAGGGAAGCTGTGTCGCGTCCAACCAGGACAACATGGCAGCACAACTGAACTCACTCGCCTTGTTTAGCCTCATGACTCTTTATCTTTTCTGCCCAATCAGCCTCTGAGCCACCAGGAGCTATTTTTGCCAATAAAGGAACAGAAAACAGTTGTTTACTTGGAGACAGAAACCTTTTGAAGTTGAAAATTAAAACGTCTCCTCTGAAACACTTCCATCCCACAGTAAACACCCAAACTGCTCAATCTATACACCAGCAAGAGTGACAACCTTCATAAAATCATCCCAGATCTTCCGTTTCAATACAATGGACCACCATAACTTGTGATTTATACATAAATCAATATTTTTTTAATCTCCAGAATTTATATGAGCTGAGCTGCATGGGGCTTTCATGGTCAGTTTTACAGACTCTGCAGGCTTCAGGAAGTTAGGTTTTAGAGTTCATGGCAGGACAATGGAAGAGAAGAACAAGATTGACTTGTTTGGAAGGGTTGAAGGATAAGAATACAGCAGCATGATGTAGGTTCTCAAAGCTGAATGACGCACCAGACGTCTGGAACAATGTTCTTTGGACAGATGAGACCAAAATAGAGATGTTTGACCATAATGCACAGCTCCATGTTTGGAGAAAACCACCAACTGCTATGCATGGTGGTGGAGGGATAATGATATGGGCTTGTGTTGCAGCCACTAGACCTGCACAGCTTGCAGCCACTGAGTGGAGCAAGAACTCCTCTCTATAGCAAAGTATTCTGGAGTCAGATATGAGAGTCTGACAGCTGAAGCTTGGCCCAAACTGGGACATCAGCAGGACAATAATCCAAAACCCAGCAGGCAGAGTCTGACGTTCCTAAAGACAACTTTCTGTTTTCTGTTCACAGGCAGGAAAAAAGTGTGCAACAGAAGTCTATGATCCCAAACACGCCAGCAGTGACTGAAAAAGAGATCAATGTGTTGCAACGGTCCAGTCAAAGTCCAGGCCTCAACCTATTTGAAACAATGTGGGAGAACCTTCATTCATCCATCCAAGCATCCATCCAGCTCATCGAGGCTAAAAATCTGGTCCTCTGTTCCATGACAGGTGAAAACCCTCAGTGTTCCTGAGTCCAAGGTTTGAGGTTCCTTGTTTTCCTGTGCTGGCATTTTAGAAAGGCACCCAACAAAAACACCTTATAGGGACCTTCCCTGCTGCCAGATTATATCGACAGGTTGTGTGACTCATGATTACACAAGTGAATCAGAACTGCTTCTGTGTCTGGCCTAATTTCATCCTTCTGCTCTAAACACTAACGTCTAAATACTTGTATAAACACCAGTGATTCTGCTCCTTTAGCTCATTTTGGGCTTGTTTAGTAGCATCATCACTTACACAAATTAAATCACCGACACACCTGATATTTCAGATGCCTAATACTGACAGCCATGAAAATCCAATAAGGGATCGCAAAAGCTGTTTGAAATAAGCAGTTTGTCACAAGATGATTGGTGCGTCAGCTGCAGTAACTCTCCGTTTGATGTTTGCTTTCCTCTGTAGTCAAACTGGGAGGAGATGATGGCTGAAAAATGAGGAAAAACCCAAAACTATATCCTGATCAGAACCAGGAAGCTGTTAAGAACAGGCGAATAAAAGTTTTTTAAGTGGTCTATTTTCTTCCATTCACTTTCTTTGTAAAATATAAACCAAGCCCTTTGTATTTCTGATTTTGATTTGTATTTCAGAAGGTGGTTTCTTTAACTATTGCAGCACATTTGTGCCTCCTTGTCCTGTAGGAGATTTTTAAGATGTGGCAGACATTGGGAGGGGGTTAAACCGTTAAGTTATCCTAACCCTTGTTCAGGGGTCATCGCAGAAATTCTCCTCCAGGGAAAGAGTTTTTTTAAAGAATGATATGAAAGAGTGCTCAAACGACCAGGCCTCAGAGATAATGTCCAGAAGGACCTCAGGGAAAAGCTTCCGCCTCTCCACATCCAAAAGAGCCAGTCATGGCGGTTCATCTAATCAGGATGCCTCTTGGACTGCTCTTCTAGGAGGTTTTCTGGGCACATCCCACTTGGAGGAGACCCTACAGCAGACCCTGAATTATCTGGAGGACCTACATATCTTCCATGGGAATAGTGTCACATGAAAGTATTTAAGTCCCTACAGATTCCTTCTTTCCTTGCTTTTTTGTTTGATGTTTCAAATCATCAAACCAATCTTTAAATCAGATAAATTAATCTGACATCTTCAGAGCATTTTATTCATAAAGGGAAAAAAAATACGCACCCATGGAGGCCATTTTGTCACTTTTAAAAATGTCTGTCACATCAGCCCAGGGTACATAAGGCGCTCACCCAAACTCTAATTCACTCAAATCTTTCCTATAAAAACCCAAACTAAATTGTCTTATCTCTTCATATCTCCTACATCAAATACTATAGACACATAGGAATGTACATGTGAGCATACCAGAAGGTTCTGGCACTCATGGTTCCAGAACATTTAGAAAAGACGTATTTTTTTCTAGCAGTGACTGTTTGAGGCTTGAATTCTTGTTTGCACTCCTGTCTGCCCGTCAGATGAACAGTTTTCCTTAAAATTTCCTCTGAAACATCTTTTTTTTGTGCCTGCTCTGGGCCGTCATCTGGCTCGTTTGCTTTTTTTAATGCATCAGTGCCGAATCGTTCAAAGAGATCAGAAGGGTCAGCTCCTTTTTTGTTAAAATCACTTTGCTGAGTTCACAGTTTCTGGTTGAACTCCTCAACAGGAGGTTTCACTTGTTGAATGTTTTTCCATCTGTCTCCACACACTGAAGATAATTATTACTTTAAACATGAACTTGAACACCATTTAAAGTCATTAACCAGTGAAGGTATACAGGCTCTGAATCTAATCAAAGCTTAACTTTGATGTGTGTCTACCTGCTGGGTATAAATCAAATTCTTGTCTTATAACTTCAGTAAATCTGTTGTCTCGTTATTAGACTACAGAACGTTAAGAGCCTCTCAGCTGTTTCACTTAGTGCCTCGTTGATTTAGGAGCGTTGTTGGCCTCAGTTTCCTCCCATGTTCCTGCTAAAATGAATCTGTCCATTTAATTTAAGTCTGAATAAACAGAGGGTGCATCCCTTGACCCGTTTCATGGAGACAGGTCAGGAAATGAGCAATCCGTCCCGGTAAGTGTTTGGTTTAACTCTCTCCTGATAACCTCTCTAGTTAGTTTTAGTTTTGTGAACCTAAACGGTTAAAGCCAGCATGTGGCAGCTGTGTTGGGATGTAAGTGGAGAAACATGGGGAGGCGAGGGGGTTCTGGAGGAAACGTGCAGATTCTTTAGGTTTGTTTTAGATGGAAATAGTTAAAGGAATGAAGATTAAGATGAGAAAAAGGTAATTAAAATAACTGTTTTTGCGGCCAGATGTTGTGGGGCTCCTCTGTGTTTAAAAATACTTATTGCAGTTTGTTATTTAACCATTTACATGGCAGTTTCTCCTTGGGAGGGAACAGAACTGCACATAAGTTATTAGCCTGTGGGAATCTGGTTCTGACTGATCCAGCTCCAAGATTCCGGGCCTTCTGGATGGTGTTTAAATGTTTGCAATTGAGGCTTGGACACTTTAACACCCCAAACCCATTTCATTTGATACTCATAATGAAGAGGGACAGAACCAATTAAAACAACATGCAGCTCAAACTCAACAGAGAAAGTTTGGGATGTTGGACCACAGAGTTTAAGAATGTTTCATCAGCTGGTGGTGTCCAGTACACATCCTCAGGTCCTCATTCCCTTGTAAATCACCAATCATCGGGCCTTCAAATGGACCAATCAGAGACAGTCTCCAGCTCCTGGTCCATCCATTCCAAGGCAGTTCTAGGAGAACTTAAAAACATTTAAAAGGGTCAGTGACAGATGGACGGACGGATGGACGGACGGACGGACGGACTGATGGACGGACGGACGGACGGACGGACGGACTGATGGACGGACTGATGGATGGACGGACGGACGGACGGACTGATGGATGGACGGACGGACGGACTGATGGATGGACTGATTGATGGATGTCACTTCCATATTCCAGTGCCACATTCTGTCAGCCAATTCAAGTGTATCATGTTAAAAGTCTAATTGATAACTTTAAAAGTCTTGTGCAATCATGTTAGCACAACTGAAAACGGTTCTACTAATTATAGCAGCCATAAAATTGGTCTTCATTTGGCTAGTTGAGTATCTGGAGCATCAGTACACAACTGAGCAGGAGGATAAGCACATCAGACTCTCTAGTTTGAGAAACAGATGCCTCACAGGTCCTCAACTGGCAGCTTCATTAAATGGTACCTGAACAACACCAGTCTCCACGTCAACAGTGAAGAGACGACTTTAGGATTTTGACATTCTTGGTAGAGTAGCAAAGAAAAAGCCCTTTCCTAGTCTAGCCAACAAAAGGAAAAGGTTAAGATGGGCAGAGGAACACAAACACTAGACAAAGGAAGAGAAGAGTGTTCTGAATCTATGTTTGAGGGGTTTGAGTCACAATGAAGAACATTTGTGAGACGCAGGAAAAATGAGATGCTGGAGGAGTGCTTGACGCTGTCTGTCAAGCATGGTGGAGGAAACGTGATGGTCTGGGGATGCTTTGGTTCTGGTGAAGTGAGAGCTGTGTACAGGATAAAGGGAATATTGAATAAGAAAGGCTATCACTCTATTTTGCAACGCTATGCCATGCCCTGTGGACAGAGCCAATTTTATTCTACAAGACAATGACCCAAAGCATAGTTCTAAACTATGCAAGAACTATTTAGGGAAGAACCAGTCAGCTGGTAGTCTGTCTTTAATGGAGTGGCCTGCACAGTCACCAGATCCCCACCCTATTGAGCTATTGTGGGACCAGTTTGATCGTATGGTACGTAATAAGTGCCCTGACAAAATGACAGCTAGAACGCCAAAGGTCTCAAAGCTGTAATTGCCTCAAATGGAGGATTCTTTGATGAAAGCAAAATGTGAGGGACAAAATTCTTGTTTTATGTGCAAAATTTTATTTCTGACCAATTTCTTGACTATGTTTTCTATTCATCTTGCAACTCATTTGATTAATAAAATGTGAGTTTTCTTGGAAAAACATGACATTTTTTGGGTGACCCCAAATGTTTGAGCGGTAGTATGTATATATATCTATATAGATATATATGGCTGGTTGGATGGATGAAGGGGTTGGTGTATAGACGGATGGACGGACGGTATTGGGCTCCTGTTTGGGGCGTGGAAAAGTGTTGCAGCAGAAGTAGCAGCTTATTTTTTTCCGTCAGGTTGCCACACACCTTGATTCTCAAAGAACTGACTCAGGACTGGCCATGCTGGCCTCATGCATGAGGCTACTCTTCCTCACAGCAAAGTTAATACCACACATTGTGGACTACAGCTCTAACCTAGGTAATCAAGTGCACCTTTTAATGGCTCCCAGGCTTGACTGTGCAAGTTGCTGAGCAACCAAAGGAAGTTGTGAGTTTTTCAGGCAACATTTTTCTGTTAAAGACAACGGACCCGCATTATTATTGGCGCTCTGCAGTAAGAACAGACAGAAAAAAGTCCAAACAGCTTGCAAGGCTCATTTGATTTTTAAACAGTTGCAGCTTGATTCATAAATAACAACCTCAGGCTCTGGAGCCTGAAGAATGGGTTGTATTGCAAAGCTGGTAGGAACATACCCCAAATGATTGGCAGCTTTTTAAATGCAGTGAAACTTCTACAAAGTAAGTGCTACCATGCATCATTTTCCACCTCACAATCATACATTTTTTTGTGTTGGTCTATCACATAAAATCCTAATAAAGTAAACTGAAATTAGTGGTTGTTAATGCCAGGCCTTGAATACTTTTGCAAAGGACTGGAAAAAGATTTGTTTTAAAAAAAATCAAATCTGGAAACAATAAGAAACGGCCTCTCAAAACATCTCAATTAGAAACATGCTTCATGCCTGTAAAATAGTCCTGCTGCAGCTTATTTTAACATCTTAATCAGCAGAAATACATCTGCTGAAACCTTCGTGAAAAGACAAATGTTTCTGAGAGCAGCGTCATTAATGGACCTCAACTGGGAGACATTAGATGTTGTTTTTGACTATACAGAATGTGGGAGTACTGAAAAATACAATCCAGTTCACTGTCAGCTCCTACCAAACATTAAAGTCCTCCTACACCAGCCCAGTATCCCAGCACACCCAGTAAAGGTCAAGAGTTCTGATTTGATTTATGATAACTGTTTGTACAGAGACTATTATTTATTACAGAAAGAGATGCACCTTGTGTATCACAGTAGTTGTGTCTAAAATCAGGACCTTCACATGAAATACATTCATCCTCATGAAAACATCTACTGATGTATTAAAGATGAAACAGGTTGATCAGATTATCTAACCAGACTTGACTTCTAATGTTGCTAATTCTGGACAGGAGATAACATCCAAACCTTTGGTATAGTTTTTAAGGACAATGAGTGGCCAAACTGAAAGAACCATGAAACAGATGTTTATGGAGATCCATTGTTTGGAAAGTAGTCCCTCTAGAGAGTTCTGGTTCTGCCCAAGGGTTTCCTCCCAGTGGCACATGCCCAGAACTCCTCCAAACAAAGAAGTTCAGGAGTCCTAATCAGATGAAGAATGACGGTAAATTTATTTCAGAAGCTGAAAAAAAGAGGTCCTCTTTGTTTTCTTACTATTTTCATTCAGATTTGGAATCATATGTGAACCGTTGTTCTGTATGGTCTGTTTCTTATCTGCTGAAGTTAGAGACTTTAGTTGTAACCAGGCGCGTCATTAGATGCTGAAGCCCGGAGGTTTTCTGAATAGCCCCGGACTTCTTGATAGAAGAAATTTAGAAGTATTAAAAAGATGCAGCCACAAAATGGTACTGGACTTCACATTTTTATTTAAAAACAATCACATTTTTTTCAATTGTGTTCCATATAACCACCTCCCACTCCACCTAACCTGACAATGAGTTAAAAGGAGAAAACAAAAAATACTTATTTGCACACTCGCAGCACTGCGAAGATAGTGGTAAAACCTGAATGCTGACTCAGAATGGGCTGATTGTTAGTTACAGCTAATCACTTCTGCACCCAGCAAGACATGAGGTGGAGGTTCACTCTGAGTATCATCAGGGTCATGATGAGGAATAGAGAGCAGAGAGACTTTCACCTGAGCTACAGGTGAAGTTTAATGGCCTGGCTGTGATAGAAAACACTAGCAACCTTGAGCTTCTAGATTTGCTGCTAGATTTGCATCATAATGTGAAAATATCTGGTCCTTTACTTCAGTAAAAATAAAAGCATTTAATCCTAACGTAGCTAAACACATTAAAAGGTACTTTAGATCAACACATTAGGTCTCATGGCAGCAGCCGGTCTTATAGTTCTACATGTAGACAGAAAAAAGTGTTACTCAATAAACCAGGAAAATATCTCCTGGTTCCAGTAAGACGTAGTAGAAAGTGTAAAAGTAAGCCTCCCTCTTCTCTTTCATATCTTCTGTGCTGATTCTAAACATACAGGTCTGGGTTTATAGATTCAGGATAATTAAGAAATAAATCATAGCAATTAATCACAGGTGGACCATTGGTTAGATAATTTTATTTTTCTGAATTACATATGTAATATTATATAAACAAGGATACAGTTTTACTGAACGTGAGACATACATACCATATGTATACAGTTATTAATAACTAATATTAGTTCCCGATAAGGTGAAGGGATGAAAAGATGGTGGTAAAAGAGTACAGGTTCATAAAAGAAGGAACAATTTTATTGAAATGTTTTGAAAGCTCTTGGCATTATTAAAATAAATGTGTTTTACGATTTTACCATTTGACTAAGATTTAAGAAAATCAACTTTATGCCACTTTCCTTTTTTTAAATGTAAAAATAAAAGACAATGGAGCCTCAGGAGTGGAACACTTTGATGAGAATAACATTTAAAAAGGTAATTTATGTAGATGACAAAAGAATCACATTTATCTGGCCCATAGTAAACATCTTTGAGTTTAAGAAAAATTTTGTCAGCAAAAATTCAGAGTTTTTTTCTGCAATCTGCTTTCTAAAATCTGCTTCAGCAAAATGGTTTTTCATCAGTCTTAAAATCTGTTTCTCCTTATCCTTCATTCAGCTTCTAACAAAAATAAAAACCAAGTAAAACTATTTTAAATCTTTTTTGTTTGATTCACAATAATTTACATTTAGTCTAAACTCTGCCAAGACAGAGAACTGGTACAATATGTCCTATGTTACTTAACTTTAAATTACTTATAAACTGTCTTATGGAAATTGAAATATTTTGAGACCCTAAAAACACCCTAGTTGTAAATCAAAATATTTCAAAAGACATAACCAGGCTTTTCCAGCTATTGTTTTCCAAATAATTGATTATGTGTTCCACAGATTTAAAAGCTGCTTTGTATTCCATCAAATTGTACCAAGAATCCATCAAAAAGTTTAAAACCTTTAAAATGTTCCTCTGTTAATATGTATATACTTAATACATGACTTATTAAGATCAACACAGGCCTTACTTAAATGAAAGGTTTTCTTGACTTTTGCATTTGAATGATTGGCTAAGACAAATTGGGCAATGTGTAATGTCATACAGTATTTATACCCCACCGACACAGGTGGCCATAGATTAATGATCAAAAGTCCTTTCTGATCAAATTAAAGAAGGAGGATACAAATTCGGTTATATTAACTTTCTATAAATTGTTAGGGGTGGCAGTAGTTGTGACACCTGTGATAAGAAACTTTAAATGTCATCTTAAAAAAACACAACCAAACCTAGTTTGTTGACTCACTATCTCCAACAGCAAGGGATAAAATAGATTTATAAACACAGAAATTGTATCAATAAAACAAAATTAGCAATAAAATGAACCAAACACCTCAAGTGACTCATTTTGGTGATTTAAACCATTTCAGAGATTGCTGTAGTGTGCATTATCCACATATTACATCAGTCCCAACAGGTATTACATGTGTGTATGATGGGTGTTGGGGGGCCTGGGGAAGAAGTTACTCTCTAGACTGTTTGTCCTGGTTGTAATGGTCTGGTGTTTCCTCCCTGAAGCCAGATGTGCAAACGGATTGTGAAATAAGGTGGTTGAGTCTAAGACTACAAAGTATGCAGATCTGGCAGTATATGTCCGGTCTTGACCAAATGGATCAGCTTTTTTTTTGGTTAATGCTGAGCAGCTGGTAAACCACAGTGTAACACACTCACTGTTTTATATTGAGCTCCTGTAGAAATTCAGTAGGACCTCAGTGCACACACTGGTCCATTGACATTCTCAGGATGGTGGGGCCGTGTGAGATGGTTGGTTATCTGAACACCTAGACATCTTATGTTATGCTCAATCTCCATTTCCTTACCGTTCATGTGTAATGGGGATTATGTTGTCTTTTTGGATCACCTTAGTCCAAATTATCTTCTTGGTCTTAATGCTATCAGCAGCAGGTGATTCTCCGCTCTGTGAAATATTTACACCCTTCCTGTAAGATACCTTTTTATTGTTGGTGATCAGTCCAACTACACCCACTCATTACTTTATTAACCACAACTGTTTAATTGCTTTTAAAACACTAACTCAACTCACTGCTTTTAGGCATCTAGATGTGGTTTTGCTGACGTTCAAACTGGAGAAGAAAAGTGATTTAAGTCACTTTAAACATGACATGGTGTCGGTGTCTGACTGGTTTATTTCAGAAACATTCAATCTAATAGGTTTCTCCACATCGAGAGGAGCCAGTTGAGGTGGCTCGGGCATCTATATTGGATGCTTCCTGGACGCCTTCCTCGGGAGGTGTTCCAGGCACGTCCCACCGGGAGGAGGCCCAGGGGACGGCCCAGGACACGCTGGAGGGACTATGTCTCTCGGCTGGCCTGGGAACGCCTTGGGCTCCATCCGGAGGAGCTGGAGGAGGTGTCTGGGGAGAGGGATGTCTGGGCGTCTCTGCTGAGTCTGCTGCCCCCGCGGCCCGGTCCTGGATAAAGCGGAAGACGATGAGTACAAGTACGAGGTTTTTTCTATCCATCACCATCTTGACGTTCACAGAGAATGGCCTGTAAAAGAGAAAATATGCAGTGAACAGAAAGGCCTTGTCGATGTCAGAGGTCAGGGCAGATTGAGTTTAAGATTTTAGAAAGGTGCCATTAGTTCAAATGCTTACTCAATAAAACCAAGGTATGAAAAAAACAACTGTGTGATGCTATCCCTTTGAAATGGACCAATATCTCTGAGGAATGTTTCCAACACCTTGTTAAAGTAAGGCAGTTTAGAAGCAGGTTGTCAAAGGCGTACCTAATAAAATGTCAGCTGAGTGTTAAGTGTAAGCTTTACTATACAGTTGGTGGATTTGATAGGATATTCTCATTTAGTGCAGAGTTTCTCCATATGGTATTTCTGAAATGCCGCGACAGGACTTGTAAAAAAAAAGTTATGGATGGGATGGGTCTGTCATTTGTGAGGAGTGTGAAGAGGGCAAGACTACGTACACAACCCTGCGGGACCCCTGAAATCAGAACCAGGGTGTTATGATTTGGGGTTGTTTGGTTTTTGGTTTCTGGGTTTTTCTTATATTTCTCTCACAGTTTTTGAATCATGGTTCTGTTTATTATTTTTCTGGTCATGTTTTAGTCTTGTTCATGTTTTGTCAAGTTTGGTTTTGGTTCTGGTCATGCTTTAGTTTTTGTTTGTATTCATGAGTCTCTGTTCTTGCTCCAGCCACGTTCTGTTCTGTCTGTCAATTATCGTTATTCGGTTCACCTGCTCTAAGCTAATCTGTCTCCTTGCTCCACCTGGTTTTCTCTCCATATATACACACCTGTTCAGTTAATCATCGCAGAGTCATTTCCTAATCACGCCTTGTTTGTTTGGATCATGCCTTGCCTATCTTGCCTGCCCGTTTGTTATTTTGTTCCTGCCTCTTACTGAGAGTGAATTTTTGTTAATTAAATCTTTTTTGCACTTACCGACATGGTGCATTCTAGTCTGCATTCTGGGGTCCTCTATCTCACAAGTCCTAACACAGGGTTGAGGAGATTTTGTTGTTGTCAATCTTGACATGTTGTGGTCTGTGGGTGACACACTTGGTTAAGGAGGGGCTGTTGAGTTAAATGCAGAGCTAAAATCAAGAAAAAGCAACCTGACATACAGAGTGTCTAAGTGTACACAAAAATTTCAAATTGTCAGGTTTATGTGAGATAAAATCCATTAAAAAAAAAAACATTTAAAAGCTGCAGTACTGTGATTGCACAGGTAACCAAACACAAATATTTAGTTTTATGCAACATTTATTTACATTTCGATTTATAGTCTTTTTTGAATATTCACATAAAATCACCCATCCAGCCACTGAAGCCCAAATACCAGAGGAGAACCTGCATGGACGGTGAGAGAACATGCAAGCTCCATGCAGAAAGACCTCGGCCAGGAGTCAAACCCAGGACCTTCTTGCTGCAAGGCAACAGCACTACAAACTGCTCCACCATGCAGCCCCCTCCTCTCATAACTTAACCCTGGTCCTCCGGTTGTCCAAGTAGGGTATTTAGGATTTTTGCTCATTTGCATCCTTTGCTAAAGTCTTAGGTCTTTTGTTTCACTGTCTGACATTAAATCAGAATAAACGTTCCATGTTTCATGTCAGTTAGAAGAGAATGCTGTATTGCTAAATGCCAGAATAATGAGAACATTTGTTTTAAAATTTTTGTTTCATTGAGATGTTTAAATACATTTGCCTAGGTCACTTTGTCGAAGAACACCTTTTCAGCTCTGTCCACAACTTTTCAATGAGATCAGGACTTTGTGATGGCCACTCCAAAACATTCACCTTTTTCTCCTTAAGCCACTTTGTAAATAATTTGTTGGTTTGAAAAGGTCATTGTTCATTTAGAAGACCAATAATATATGCCCAAGCTTTAACATGCTTGCCAAGATGTCTTGAGATGTTGCTTCAGTATGTCCACATAACGTCCTTTGCTCATGAAGCCATCTATTTTTTGAGGTGCATCAGTCCCTACTACAGTAAAACACCCCCACACCATGATGCTTCCACCTCCATTCTTCACAGGTGGTCATAATGTCGCCATAATGTCACACAAGAAAGCATTGTGTTTGAAGGGCTCCCCTACATCCTGGGGTGTGCAATCCCTTAGGCTAGATGTTTTGTAATAACCTGTTAGAAGCTTACAAAGCCAGTCCTTATCGGGGCTTTCCTAAATTGTTTAAAGGCTTAGTACGCATAGGCCCTGATCTTCAAAGATCCCAAATAGGGGGCACTAAATTGCTTGTACAAAACAAATGCAAATGCAGTAAGTGGGCATACGTGTGCAACAGATAACAGGTGCAAAAAAAGTGCAGACCGCCTTATTTAAATGAGGAAATTGCATGTGCTGGCTGCTACTGCCCCAAGCAGAACAAGAGGAAAAGCGCACAACAGCTGTGGAGCTTGAAACATGCAGGGGTTGTTGCGCTGCATCATTGTCAATGATCTAGTTGATGATTTTTCCTTCTGTTCTGTTCTGCTCCTGCTTTTCTGGACTGTCACAGTTTGTTAAACTTTGTCATCGCTATTCACAGCAGCAGGTTTGTCATTGCAGCCTCTGCCCTGATGAGATTATCTCTTCTCTCTGTTCATTTGCCCAAGAGCCTCTGAATGCGTGATTACAAATGCAGAAGGCTGGGCTTGAAGTTGTTCTGCAAGCAAATGTTTTATGTTTGTCTTTCGAATGGACTCAGTAAGGCAAATACTACATCTTGATTCGCCTTTAAGCTAAATGTTAACAGGTTATTGCACAGGAGGGCAGAGCTGTGTCCAGAGTGAAGCGGCCCCTTCGCCATCAGTGCGCACACGGGGCAGCTGGTCAGTGCTGCGTCTGGGCTGACAATACCTCAGGAGCGCCCATGGCTTGTTACCTGTGTTGCTTGACGTAACTCGCAAGAGTTGCAGTTTAGAAATTGACCAATCAACATCAAAACTGAAAAAGACAAATATGTCTGTCATTTAATTTATTTGAGGTTTGTCTCCCTTGAACTTTTTTTTCGGAGACTCACTGTGTTGTTTTTTGAGAGTATTTGTTTGACGACATTGGATTTTATCATAAACTGTGTCCTATCATCAGCCTAAAATTAATATTAGCAACATAAATATAGTTTGTGGTGAGAGTTGGCTATCTGTATGTTAATTTTAAAAACATAACATCACATAACTGTCCAGCTAATAATGTAAATTGAACATTTATGTACATTAAAATAAACTATTGTCCAATGATTGTACTGAATCCGTTTTATTTGTTTTGCCACTATTTTAATGACGTACAACGTGTTTGATTGTTTAAATTGTTTTTATCTGCCTTATAATGTCTTCATTTCTTTCCTATTAATTATATTATCAACATCACAGCACAGTGGGTCATTTACAAGATATGCAATTACAGTTAACAGGCTGTGCGCGCTTGATCAGTTATGTGCGCACGTCTTCATGATCAGGTTTGTGCTTCAGTAGAAGGTCTCACTGACAGCGATGGTGCACTGGAATGATCCAGATGCAAGAAAAAAAAAGTGTTGCAAAGTTTTATCATAGCAGAGATGTCTAATCAGACCTTAGATCATCCTACATAGAATCCTCTATTCTCATCTATGTTTATTATTTTTATTTTTGACCATCCAATTCTGTTGACATATGTACAGACAATTTTCTCTCCCATCTGTATAGGCATAGGTAGAATGACATCTGTCATTCTACCTATGCCTCCTTCTGGCCACAGTGACAGCAGACATATTTGCATCCCAGTTAGCACCTGCATTTCAAACATGTTAAAAAGATGCAAAAATAGCACCGTCATCTGTTTCAGGTTGGATAAATGACATTACAGGTGGTAAAGGATTACATTTGCATATCCTCCTCCCATAAATTTGCATGTTAGGGTCACTTCATGTGTTTTGTATATTCATGAAGGCAAACATACTAAAAACCTCTTGCCTGCTGTTTTGCTAATTTTACACAAGCAATCAAATTAGCATCTTGTTTGTAGATCAGCTTTGCAGACATAAACAGGTTTGCACATGGTTTTGTACACACAAACCTTTTGAAGATCAGGTCCTTAGCGTTTGTGAACTTTTAACTTTAAAGAATTCAATAAAGAAAATCTCTGTCTCAGTATTCTGTTCTTAAGCAAATAGAAATTATTCTGGTAGTCCTAGCTGACCAATACCAGGAAACTTTGGTATAATTAATGTCAGACAGTGAGAAAGAATTGTTGTCCTTTTAAACAATGCATGTAAATATTTGGTTTCAGCTGTATGTACACCACGGTACAGGGAAAAATATAAAGATGGATAAAAATATCCAGGCCTGGCTAAAATATTCCAAAAGCTGTTGGGAGAACTGAAGACACCAAACTGAACGTTTTGGGACACATTTCCAAAAAGGTCTGTTTGGCAAAAGAAAGAAATTTGCATCATCAAAAGAACAACATGATCGGTGTAAAACATGCTGGTGGCAGCATCATTCCCTGGGGTTGCTTTTTATTTTAATTTCTTTTATTTCAAAAACTTGGCATTTTAAACTTCTGAGAACCATTCTGTGTACAGGTCCTTCTCAAAATATTAGCATATTGTGATAAAGTTCATTATTTTCCATAATGTCATGATGAAAATTTAACATTCATATATTTTAGATTCATTGCACACTAACTGAAATATTTCAGGTCTTTTATTGTCTTAATACGGATGATTGTGGCATACAGCTCATGAAAACCCAAAATTCCTATCTCACAAAATTAGCATATTTCATCCGACCAATAAAAGAAAAGTGTTTTTAATACAAAAAACGTCAACCTTCAAATAATCATGTACAGTTATGCACTCAATACTTGGTCGGGAATCCATTTGCAGAAATGACTGCTTCAATGCGGCGTGGCATGGAGGCAATCAGCCTGTGGCACTGCTGAGGTCTTATGGAGGCCCAGGATGCTTCAATAGCAGCCTTTAGCTCATCCAGAGTGTTGGGTCTTGAGTCTCTCAACGTTCTCTTCACAATATCCCACAGATTCTCTATGGGGTTCAGGTCAGGAGAGTTGGCAGGCCAATTGAGCACAGTGATACCATGGTCAGTAAACCATTTACCAGTGGTTTTGGCACTGTGGCAGGTGCCAGGTCGTGCTGAAAAATGAAATCTTCATCTCCATAAAGCTTTTCAGCAGATGGAAGCATGAAGTGCTCCAAAATCTCCTGATAGTTAGCTGCATTGACCCTGCCCTTGATAAAACACAGTGGACCAACACCAGCAGCTGACACGGCACCCCAGACCATCACTGACTGTGGGTACTTGACACTGGACTTCTGGCATTTTGGCATTTCCTTCTCCCCAGTCTTCCTCCAGACTCTGGCACCTTGATTTCCAAATGACATGCAGAATTTGCTTTCATCCGAAAAAAGTACTTTGGACCACTGAGCAACAGTCCAGTGCTGCTTCTCTGTAGCCCAGGTCTGGGGAATGCGGCACCTGTAGCCCATTTCCTGCACACGCCTGTGCACGGTGGCTCTGGATGTTTCTACTCCAGACTCAGTCCACTGCTTCCGCAGGTCCCCCAAGGTCTGGAATCAGCCCTTCTCCACAATCTTCCTCAGGGTCCGGTCACCTCTTCTCGTTGTGCAGCGTTTTCTGCCACACTTTTTCCTTCCCACAGACTTCCCACTGAGGTGCCTTGATACAGCACTCTGGGAACAGCCTATTCGTTCAGAAATTTCTTTCTGTGTCTTACCCTCTTGCTTGAGGGTGTCAATAGTGGCCTTCTGGACAGCAGTCAGGTCGGCAGTCTTACCCATGATTGGGGTTTTGAGTGATGAACCAGGCTGGGAGTTTTAAAGGCCTCAGGAATCTTTTGCAGGTGTTTAGAGTTAACTCGTTGATTCAGATGATTAGGTTCATAGCTCGTTTAGAGACCCTTTTAATGATATGCTAATTTTGTGAGAGAGGAATTTTGGGTTTTCATGAGCTGTATGCCAAAATCATCCGTATTAAGACAATAAAAGACCTGAAATATTTCAGTTAGTGTGCAATGAATCTAAAATATATGAATGTTAAATTTTCATCATTACATTATGGAAAATAATGAACTTTATCACAATATGCTAATATTTTGAGAAGGACCTGTATTTGGATGCTCCAGCTGGGATAGAGCTTTGTGAAGCACAAATAAAATGGCCTGTCTTCCTGCAAGGCAGACTGATGGTTGTCAAGATGATTCTTGATGTGGAATAAATTATCCTCCCAAAGCACTTTGTGACAACAGAGTGCTTTGGATGGGGGCACAATAAAGGTGAAAGATGCTGTAGGTTATAAACGCCACATCAATGGGAGGTCAGTCACCTCGTCTGTTGTCTGGTTCTTCCCTCCATCAGGAGTCTGGGTGTGATTTTTGGAAGCTCATTTGATGTGACCAGGAAGTTTAATGCAGTAAAAAAACAAATACTTTTCCATCCCAGCCTTCCCTGCTATAGTGAAGCCTTATCTATGTTTTAAAGACCTGGAAAAAAAAATGTATTACCTCAGGTTAGAAGGCTGAAGGTTTTGGGGACATCTCCCAGGGAGAGGTGGTCTGTTTCTAAAGACATGTTTGGAAACTCAGCGCACACTTCAGGAATGAATCAGGCCAACGTCACTCTGTGGTTTAAACTGCATTCAGTTAATGGCCATCCTGGAATATTCGGGAGAAAACAGGAATGATTCACTACCTGTTATTGAGGGAATGAGAGCCAATTATTCATGACTTTTCTGCTGTGTTCACAGTACATATAAAAAAACCAGGAAATCACAATTTCCTGCAGTTACTCACAGGATAATTATAAGAATCTAAGGAAAATGTTTTTAGGTATAAATTAACTAAGTAAATACATGTGTTAGTTAAATAATCTATTGTCATTGCATAGTATAAATAAATAATATACATACGTTATGTATGTAGATATAAAAACAAATAACATAAAGGTTGATAAAAAATATTATTAATTTTTGTGAGCTTCTGTTGTTTGCTCTGTTGAACAATCAACACTAGGGAAGCAAAGCTAAATATAAAAAATACAGAAATAACCCAAAATACAGAACTCAGACAAAGTAAATCACAAAATAACCTAAAAACCCTTAGCTGCAGCTGTAACTGTATTGAAAGGTGGTTCTAATTGTCTCAGGGTGACTGAATGCAAATCCACCACTTCTTAAAATCTTTGAAAACAGTCACCTTCAGCTAAAGATGGTTGGAGATAGATAAACAGATGCATGCCACACTTTTCAGCTTGATTTGTAAAAGAAAAATTGAAAACCATGTTTTATTTTCCTCTGACTTTACAAGGATGTCATATGTTGTGTTGATCTAACAAATAAAATCCTATTTGAAACACAATGAAATTTGTCCCTGTATGGTGACAAAGTGCAAATAAGGATTTTGGAAAGAATTGAGTTTTCCTGTTAATGATATGGAACACCCTAGTGGTTGCCCTAATAAATAAAGCTTCTTGATAAAGCTAGACAAAATGAATTCTGTGAACCAAAGAAACATCACCAAGTGCTCAGCGCTCCTAATGCTATAGATTTGCCATCTTATTAAATATGACACGAGAATTGTAGAATAGTCTTAGTGCCGTTGCTGTGGTAAGCGCTGAAATTTAGTTCATACTTGCAGGGGGTTACAAACATAAATCTTGCTCTTAACTTTGTCACTTCTTTCCACAGGCATGTTCTCGCTTAAACAACCTCTTTAAATCTGGCTGAAAATAAAAATCACTAACATAAGCTGGAATCCTACACTTTTTACAGAAAGCGCACTGTTTTTTATTGTTGCCAAAATTAAATATTGAGACACAAAACAGAACAAGGTGTGTTTTTAACTTGCATAAATCATCATTAGTTTGGCAGTTTTTCTTTCGCTTCCTATTTAGTTATCAAACAGTCTTTCCGCTGTTTTGTGTCTTTTTTTGTGTGTTCGAACTGTTCTAGCGTTCTCGTCCCCCTGGTTTTTATTTCTGTCTAAGATCATTTTTGTGTTTTTCAACTGCAGCCCACAGACCACTTTTGACTTGTCAGTTTAAGTGTCTGACTACCCTCGCTTGTTTGACCCCAGGGTGCGGATTTCACATTAACCAACAGAGGGGACTAATCTTACCCTCTATGAAGGTTATCTCGTACATTTCAGGCACATGCTTCACTGTCTCATATTTGCATGAACGACTTTATTAAAATCAGGACCTCATTCTGTAGAGTGGATGCATTTGCTAATTTGTCACCTGGAGGTGCAAAGTTGTTGAGATGGTGAGAAAGGTAGAAACCTTTCAGTGCTCAGTGCCCAAGATCAGCAAAGGGTGGGTAGCCTCAGCTCTTGGAGGCTCTGCGTAGGGTCTACCTAGCAGCCCTAGGTAGACCCTACGCAGAATAACTACAAGCCCAACACGGAAGCAGGTCAACAGTGAAGCACAGGAGAAACAACCCCCAGGTCACAGACGGGAGGCAAGGAAAACGGGGAGAGACGCAACCTACCCAACCTCCAGTGCAAGTCAAACCCTGAGCCTGGTCACCTCGGCAGCCAGGTGCCTGAATAAGGCCCTGGTACCAAGGAGGAGTATCCCGCCCGGAGCCCCCAACCCACAGACCGGACATTAGCAAGCTGCAGCGGCTGGAACTACAGGGCATTGTACTATCCTGTCTGGGAAGATGGCACCAGGGAGGTCAAGCAAACAGGATTTACACCACTAAAGCATTGAGTATGTATACTCCAGGCAAATGAAATGGGGGTCAGGCCAGACCATGCATCATTTCACTAATAACATCTTAGAAAATGTAGTTATATTTATTTTTTATTTATTATAATCTTTATATTGATCGCCTGTTCCTTCTCTCTATTTGTGTCAGACTGATTAGACAGTAGTTATATATGAGGAATCTTTGGGTTTATTTACATCTGTTAAACTTCAGAGGTTAAATCTTAGCTGTGCAGAATTAATAAACAAATCTTAGTTCTATTTGTAAGCAAGCTGTGAATCAATTATTACACCAACATGTTTCTAATTTTGTGCAACTGACATTATTTTCCCTGCCACTATAACATCTGAATGTGTTTTTTTTTTTACAGAACATCTACACGGTTTTAGCAACGTTGAGATGTAAACTTGAGTTATATTGATGTTACCCATTACAGCTGACTGTTGCCCTACAGCCTATTGGTTGTTTTTTGCATGTAGATATACAACAGCATCATCTGCATGTACCTTATAAATAATATGAGATGGACAAAAATCAGAAGAAATCAAAAAAATACATGGTAAAAAATAGGGAATCCAATTTAGAACCCTGAGGAACACCAGCAAGACTAGCAGCCACTTCAGAATACATGTCATACATGAACAAACAGTTATCTTTACTCAGGTATGATTTTTTGTTGTTTGTGTTGGTTCAGCTGATGACCACAACATTGATTTTGGATCTGTCCATTGCACATGCAGGCGACCATAGAAATCAAGCCGACAGATGTGTTAAACATACTGAGACTATTTGGGGGAAATGCTGCACAAACATTTTAGCAATGTGAAACACAAAGAGTCATTTCAGAGCTGGAGTGCCCTCGGGGGTTGGAGGGAAAGTTACAGACAAGCTGCAGGGTTTGCTGTCCTTAGGCTTCAGCAGCTGTAGTTGGAGGTTGGTGGTGGAGGGTGCGGTTCTGGGAAAAACATCTGTTTTTGTCTGTTGGTAAATCCATATTGTTCTGTGCGGTTAGGCTTTCTCTGCCCAAACAACCAACCACCTCCACCACCACTGACACCTGCACACACAAAACTGGTCACAGTTGCCATGTAAGGTTGCTGTGCTCCAATTAAACCCAAACATGGGACTTTACAAAGTATGCCTCTTAGGTCGAAGTTTGCCTTTGGTAAACAAACAACTTGTTGATGTTGCTATAGAGATAGCTGGTGACATTGTTAAAGTTTCTCTCAAAGTTCACACAACATATTTCATAAGACCAATGCAGCCTCAAGGGGGGACAGGGGACAGTGTCCTGACAAAACTCTTCTGCCACATCACAGCTTCCTGGCTTTCATCCTGCCACAGCTGTTCCACATCTCCACTGATTTGCTCTTCATGCTCCTTTGTCCTTTTCCACCCCTACCTTAGTGTTTAAGCTCCTGGTTTTCCACTGTTTGTTGCTGGATTCTTCTGTTACCCTGTCAGTCACACTTCCTGTGCTCCATATCCTGCTTTTTCTGCGATTCCCCTTGTAAGTTCTCCTTTTTGTTCATCATTAAAGAACATCATGACACAGTCGGTGGATTTGAGGCAGTTAGTGATCGGTGGAGGAGCCACTCTTGTTAGAAATGATTTTAATCTGCAGTTTGCAGTTATTTGTGGACATATGTCAAGATTTACAGTGTAACTTTCTTCAATGGGTAACTTTCCTTTGGGTGTAAAGTCCCTCAGCCTGACTCAGTCTGGCTCCATCCACTGCAGCACACTCTCATCCTTCTTGACCTTGGTGCCAATTTTAAGACTATCCCACATCATATTCTCCTCAACTCTCTAACCTTGTATGGTATTATCAACCACCTTCCTGACTTGCATCAAAGCTTTCCAGATGCATCCAATCCGTCTGGTTAAAGAACCAGCAGTCCTAACCCTCCCTAGTCACCAATGGTGTGCCACAGGGATCTGTACTGGGGCCCCTCCAGTTCCCCATCTACCTTCTCCCTATGGACAATATTAATCAGAAAATATGGGACTCATTTCCACTGTTACACAAATGACATCCAGCTGGACCTCTCCATTAAATCCACAAACACAATTCCCCCCTCTACCCTCTTGGATTGCTTGCTTGATATTTAAACTCGGTTAATCCACATTCTGCTCAAGCTTGATGGAGATTAAACAAAACTACGACTTGTGGGTACAAAATATCACTACTCTCCAAATTTGACAGTTTTCGTAACTCCCCTCAGGTCAAGAGTCTCAGCATCACCCTCTCTTTTACAAGGGGCGACGGTGGTGGCAGTGGTAGGGGTTTGTGCTGTAACCAGTGGTTTCCCGGTTTGAATCTCCTCTCTGTCTGTCTCAGTCATTGTGTCCATGGACAGGAGACGTCACCTGCCTTGCCTGCTGATGGTGGTCAAAGGGCTCAATGGCACCCGTATATGGCAGCCTCAGTTCTGTCAGTGTGCCACAGAGCAGCTGTAGCTACAATGTGGTCTACACTGTCAGTGTGCGAATGGGGTGATGACTGATTGTAGTGTATAGCGCTTTGGGGTCTCTTGGGACTTGATAAAGCGCTACACAAGTTCAGGCCATTTACCATTTTACAGCACGTATCAATAACATCACCCGGCCAATTAATTTGATCTCTGTAAAATGAATCGCCTCTGCCCATCGCTCACTCCTAGAATAGAATAGTTTTTATTGTCATTGTACTGGGGGGTACAGCGAAATTGAGGGTGTTCGCAATAAGCTACCCTACACCACAATAGGATAAATAAAAAAAGAAAAAGGGATTTAAAAAGGATTTCTCTTTTAACAAACTTGGGTATATGGATTTTTTTGCAGCACTATTGGCCTTTATTTTGTTATTTTTGAAAGTAGGCAGACAGAAAGTGATGTGGAGAGAGGGTGGAGACATGCAGCAGAGACCCCTGGGGTCGGGACTCGAACCGAGTACAGCCGCATCAAGGACTAAAACCTCTGTACATGGGTTGCGTGCTTTGCCGCTACTCCATGCTTCACGCCCCAGATGTATGGATATTTAAGATAAATTTTGACAACACTGTAAATTTCAAATAACACAAATGAACATTAAACAATAAAAACTGCAATTCTGATAAAACAAATTAGGACAACCATATATTTATTCACACTTAAAATGGCAAAAATTACATGTATCACATAGGGAACACTGATTAAGGCATCTTACTCAGTATTCTGAATAAGGTTTGACTATTTAAACCTGAGACATTTAGATTGGTGGGCTCCTGATTGCTGAAGCGAGAGTTAAGACCATGGTGAGGTCCAAAGAGGATTTAGAAAGAAGATTGTTGGAGCTTAAGAGACTGGAACAGTGGAATGGATGGATGGATAACAATCAGGAAGATAAACAACCCTGCAATGTAACTTTTACCTCTCTTTCAGTAGTTCCTGAACCTTTCAGGGAGGGAGACTTTGTCAGACGAACATCAGCAGGATCAGTTGGTCAGATTTTCTCTACAGACGGGATGTCTACTAGGAATCTTTGACGGTTTTTGAGCAGAAAAAGAGAAATGTTTTTACCATAATTCTTTCTCTTTCTTGAACCAGGCAGATGTTATTCTAAATGCTTTCAGTGGTTCAATAACTTAATAACGTATGAGGAAGCCAACAGTTATGACAAGGAACCTGTAAAATTAGCTTTTAAGGGCTGTTTGAGTACAACATCACAGCTTTATCTCTTCTCTGGTTTAATTTAATGTTTTGCTTTGCTGCCTAGTGGAGATGACGGAGTGGAAATATTGCTCCGAAGGAATGTGGCGGGCATTGCTCCGCTCGCCAGTGGGCTTTCCCGTCTGAGCTCAGCAAACACGTGTGGTTGTGGGGAAGGTTTGGCCTCCTGCTCTGAATTTTCTCCCTTAAAGTTGGGAAACATTTGGGAAACCTTTAATGGCGGTTTGACCATTTGAAAGCGGAGGAGGAATATTGATAAAAGCTCAGCCACGTTTACAGACAAACCTGCTGCTTTTGCCAAAAACAGAGCAAACAGCAACCAGGTGCAGCTGATAAAATGATTGGATTAACTGATTATCACCAGTTTGCAGAGAAACCTTAATAAAAACAGGAGGTCTGCTGCTCTGAAGCGTTCAGCTGTGTTAACACAATGACTTGGAGAAAAAACATCTTGTTGGGGTTTTATTCTGTTTTTATTATTATTTTATCATGAATAGCCTCATTTTTTATCATTGTTTCATTCTGATTTTATCTGGGGTTTATTATGGTTTTTATCCTTAATATATTATTGATTTTATCTTGATTATATTTCTGCTTTTTCTACTTTTGCACTGGTTTTATTCTGTTTTTATCATAATTCTCTCCCAGTTTCATTCTAAAATAATCCTGATTTTATCATCATTCTATCCCAAGTCTATTCTTATTGATCAGATTTTATTTTAAATTTAACATTGTTTTACCATTTTATAAACCAAATGTTTTCCATTTTTATGCTGTTTTATCCGGAATTTATTCTTAATATGGCTGGACTTTAACATTGTTTCAAACAGATTTTTCAGAGTTCATAATAATTTGATTTGTTTTGTTTTTCCTGGTTTGATCTTATCCTGTTCACATCCTAAATTGATGAAGTTTTTTTCTGGTTCTTTTCTGATCTTATCCTGGTTTATTTTGATATTGTTCTGATTTTGTTATGTTATGTTGTGTTTTTTTCCCTAGTTTTATACAAATTTGATGGTATTTTCCTGATTTTATCATTTGTTTAATTTCATGATAAGGAAGAATTTGAGTAGTTTGTTGCTCAGGAGCATACAGATGTGTGTTAACACTATGCAAAGAGAGAAAGACATCAGCAATTACCTCAGAGAAGCAACTGGTTCTGCTGATCACCCCGGGATGGGTTATAAGGCCATTTCCAAAACCATGAAGTATCATTTTACAGAAAAATCCCTGAAGACAGCTGCTGATCTTCTCAGGAATGGAAATCCCAACAAATTAAAGTTCAGAGTGTGTAATGACTCTAGGTTAAATAATTTCAGTTTTCCAAGTAAAAGTACCAGTAACAGAAATAAAAATATTTCTTTACTTGCACATCTTTCCTGCCATGTGAAAACTGGATTATTTAGAGTAAAGTACTGCCTCCATATAAATGTAATGTTCCTTAATGCAACAAATAACCCCAGTCATTACAAATATAAAAATGTTTTCATTTAGAAATACGAATTAATTGGTTTGAATAAAAATATCAACATAATGTAGTGGAACTTGGTTAATATCGGATCATCTTGAGTTAAAATAACCAGAAAAATCAGCCTCAGCAGTGAAGAGAAGCAGCTTCTTGTCTGTATGTTCCCGGCTGGATGGGGCGCATGCGCACCGAGAGCTCCGGATTTTACGTGAAACAGGTGAGTCAGCACGCGCGCGTGGTAACTCCTGTATCAAGCCGCGCGGGATTACTTCTGGTGAAAAAGTGACTTTAGTAAATAAAAGTAAATCTGTCCTATTTTGCTGATTTTCATTTCAGAAACAAATTTTAGACTTTTCACAGCAAAATGCAGCATTCTTAGCAGTTATGCTGTCTACATCATGTTACAACAGATTTACAATCTGGGCAAACTCTGACCTACAGTAATTTAAATTGCAGTTACATTAATTAACCACAAAATCAAACCAAAACGCCAGTACTCCATATTTAAATGACATGCAGTGCTGTGAAAAAGTATTTGTCCTCTTCATATTTGTTACGTTTTTCTTTTGTTACACTTAAAACATTCTGATCATCAAACTAATTTTAAAATCAGTCAAAAATAAGCAAAGATAATACAAATTTTAGTTTTTAAACAATGATTTTTTTCATTAAGAAAAAAGCCAGCAGGTGGAATTGCTTGGGGCCTTCAAGTGTTTTTTCTGCTGCATAACCAAAGTGTGATTGATCTTATGGCCAGATGTTCTTCTTTAGGGTTTCATGGAGCAGAAATTATGGTTCTATAAATTTTGGAAACTTATTCAAGTCCTGAAGATGCAAAGAAGCTCTGGACCATTACACTAACACCATTCATGTTAACCTGCACTATGATGTTGCTACTCTGAGATGTTGGGTTACAGTTTTGCCAGATGTAACAGGACCCACACCTTCAAAAAACATCCACTTTTGTCTGGTCAGTCCACAGAATATTTTCCCAAAAGTCATGGGGATCATCAACATGTTTTTGGCCTTTGTGTTCTTTTCGGTCATCAATGTTCTCGGCCTTGGGATGCTCTCCCAGAGGCCATTTGTGCTCAGTCTCTTCCTTATAGTTGAATCAGGAATGCTAACCTGCACTGAAGCCATATTTTAGATGTAGATGCTTTAGATTTCTGGGAGCTTCTTTGACCTCCTGGATGATTTTTGAATGTGCTCTTGAAGTACGTTTGATGGACTCCTGGGAAGCATTGATTGTGTTGAAACAAGCTTGCATGATCCTCTTTCTCCTGCAGTGCCATCTGCATGGTTTGACTGACACAGATGTTTCATTAGAAAAAAAAATCTAATTGGACTGATGGTCCACCACAGACATTGAGCATACCTATTTGGTTGTAGAGAGTTCTTTATAGTTTTTTGTAATGTGATACGTATGGTGATGTAGATTTCTGCTTTCTGCCCTGTTCCCACACCTGGTTCTAGTTACAGCTGCTAAGTGTCTGTCATTCACTCTCAGTTCATATCATGCAGGTTTGCTTCTGCCTTTTGTGAAATCTGCTGCACTTTGGTTTAAATGCAAGGTACATTTAGCTATATAGCACTCATGCTCACAAACTTCCAGCATCTACTTTGTTTTGTTTAAATAAAGTTCTTCAGTTCTCAATACCTGCTTGCATCCTGAGCCTTCTTTGATTAGGTCCTTTCCACTGTCAAAAAAAACAACTAAAAGACAAACAAACTAAAGCAGCTCAGCACCAAGACGTCTAGTTTGGTTGTAGTTTGTTCCCCATTCAGACCAGCGATGGGAATGTAAATGATATGATTTACAAGGTGTTAAACATCTAGAACGGCCACTAGACGGGATAAGTGATGTGTTACATGGTGTCATCAGGCAGTTACCAGAGCACCCAACAGTCCTCATTTAACTCTGCCATTGTGGAGCAGTTATTTATAGTATTGTCAGGTTAAGCGTGTTTGGAGTTGGGCTGAAGCATAGACAGGAACATAGGATGAAAACAGTGAATGGTTATGAATAATAAAATTGAAGGCTTGCAGGGGAGCACAAGGAGAACAGGTCAGGGAGCGTTCCTTCCTACAGCTCAAATCTTCATCCAGAAGATGCCGAACCGAATATATTGGAACAACTTCTGGCTGTGCACATTTGTCATTGTCATTTTCTAAATAAACTCATTTCCATTTTGAATCTCCTGAGTGTTTCGGCATGCATGCTGTCCCTGAACCACTGGTCCTACAAGGAGGGGTAATAAAAGTAGACTACTCCACCTTGCAACCTTTAGACATAATACAGATGGCCACAGGTTATGCAGAGGATAATCTTTGGTTGCAGTGAATGGCCCAAACTGCGAAGGAACAAAGTAGGTCTGACTGCATTGCATGTGCATCTGCGAGACCTCACTTAACCACTGATCCAGTCCCTTTATATCCAGAAGATGCTTGGGGGTACAGTTGCATGTTACAACTAACTAAAGAAGCCACACCAGCCAACTGTACCACGCTAGCTAGCATCTTTCCACCCATCCCAAACAATACCAAGACAGGACCATTCACTCCCCAGAGGCTGAATGGGACATATTCTTGTTTCAAGTTCACCTCAAACACCCCAAAGGTGAATGTAGGACAAATTCCCTCGGACTGGTGTAATACCGCTACATCTGGGAAAGTGATAGGACTTTGGGCACGATCAGGATTATATTACTACTGCGGAGGATATAGACTTCTCACTAATATACCAAATAACACCATAGGAGTATGTGCAATGGTCAGGTTGCAGGCCCCATTGATTTTAATTGGCCCTAATATTACCTCTGTGACATATCAACAAAATAAGGCACTGGCACTCACTCGTAGGAGGAGAAGACATATTATGAAAAGAAGCGCTTCAACCACTTTTGACTTGAGTCAGGGTTCCCCCACCTATATAGATGCAATTGGAGTTCCACGAGGAGTCCCAAATGAGTATAAACTTGCAGACCAAATATCAGTTGGATTTGAAAACATCCCTATTATAGCTGCCTTGTTCCCAGTAACGCCCAACAAAAACGTAGACCGCATTAATTATATTCATTATAATGTTTTGGGTCTGGCCAATCTAACTCGAGACGCTGTAGAAGGTTTATCTGAACAATTGGCCCCAACTTCCCTCATGGCAGTTCAAAATAGGATGGCATTGGATATGTTGTTAGCTGAAAAAGGGGGCGTGTGTGCCATGTTTGGAGATATGTATTGTACCTTTATTCCCAATATCCGGTGCAGTGTCAAAGGCTTTAGAGGGACTTAAGACCCTCTCCGCAACCATGCATGAACATTCTGGAATTGATAATCCCCTGGAGGAATGGATGTCAGGGATATTTGGACACTGGAAGGGTTTGATAATGTATTTGATGATTTCTGTTGCAGTATTTGTAGCTATAATGGTGACCTGTGGATGTTGTTGTGTACCATGCATTCGTTCTCTGATGGTGCGCCTCATCACCTCCACAATTGAGCGGAGGGATCCAAAGATAACGATGCCACTGTTGCAAATTGACCATAACCAGGATGAGGACTCAGAGTGTGAATTCATGGAAGCATTATAAGATTGATGAATGTTTTCTTAATGATTTTCTCATTTTATAGGTGGTACAGTAATATTTTTACTTATTTCTACTTATTCTTAGAAGTACTTGGTTAAAGGACATTTTAGGGTGTGAACTCTTATGAGAGTTCAAAAGGGGGTGTTGTAGAATATAAACTATCTATGTGTGTAACTGGAAAGTGCAGATAAAGGTCATAAATTGGTGAAGGACAGGAGAGTAGCGGATGGGAGTGAAGGAGACAGGAGAAGATGAGCTTGCTGGAAGTAACAACAGGAAGCACTCCTTATTTGGACATAAGGAACTGTTATGCTATACATCTAAGTGATATGATATATGTAAAAAAGGAAATGTTGAACACACCCTGGAGACTTAATAAAACAAGCTGGAAACAGAGAGAGAGCAGAGTTATTACTCGCAGGTATTGGCTGGGGCATCTTTCTCTCCCTCTGCGCAGAGGCGAACTTAAGCTGATTGTACTTTGTGTTTATTTCACTCTTTTGAAACCTGTGCCCAAATCAACGGACCCGGGGAAGCAGAGACGGCAAGGGTGACATGGAAGTGGATTTTCTCTGTTGTCCCATCCCAATCCCAGGCCAGCATAAAAAGAAAAAATCCTGTCCCATCCCAATCTTGGTAAATTGACTCCCACTCCCGTCCCACTTCCATTTAGAACGACTCCCACTCCTGTGCCACTCCCATTTTTGTTTTCTTCATTTAATCTTTTGGCAATTTCTTTCTTTGAAGGACCAGTTAGGTCCCTGTTTTTAGCTGTAGTAAAGGCCAGTTAAAGTAAAAAGAATAATAATGAAGAAATAATAAAATATCAAACAAGGAAACAGACCATGCATTGAATAAACAAAATGTACATAGTTGTATTTTACTCATTTATTAAGTGATTGTTTCCTTTGAACAGTGACATTACTTTTGTGTTTCAAGTTGCTGAAACAAAAGAAAAATCCACCTAGCAAGAGAACTGTACTTGGTGAACAAAAGTGCAAAAAGGCATTACCTTCACAATTTAGAAACGGTACCTCAATGGTTCACAGCCCTGGTCCTCAGGGACCCCTTCCCTGCAGGTTTTAGATGTTTGTCTGCTCCAGAACACCCGATTCAAATTCTGACATGACCTCCTATACAGGCATCAAGAATGGAGGGTCAAACTGGACAAAATTAATACAATAAAATCATCATTAAATAAATAAATGTTGTGAATGTCCCATCAGTGGAGTAAATGTAACATGAAAGAAATGTAACATTAAATGTGCCATTAAATTAAAGGTACCATTGATTTATTTAATGCATCATTAGAAACAATAAATGTACCATTATATCATGAAATGGACTATTATGCAATTAAATATGCCACTGAATAATTAAGTATAATTTTAAAGACGACATGACGTAATTAGTGGTACACTTAATATTTAATGATGTATTAAATAAATTGTACATTTAATGGTACATTCAATTTTTTTCTATTTCACAACATATTTATATAATATCTTCCCTCTGATGAAGCCTTTCTATACGGAGTCCACAAGGGGACATGGGGGAATTTTTCTCTTTTTGCGTTCTCACGCAATGCTTTGTGGGATAGTTTCCAAACCAGATAAGTGCAAAAATGAAACCAACACTACACCCCTTTTGAGATTTATTGAGTTTTATTTTGAAATCTGCCTTAAATAAAATTATCTTCAAATCAGACTAAAAGACAGTTTTTATCTACAAGCTGTCAAACTACTGAACAATAAAACAGTACGAAACCACATCTGTGACACTTTGTTTGCTTATTACTGCTGCATGATGTGTACTTTTTTTTTTGCACACCATTAGTGTTTTTGTTTTTATCGTGATTTGAACGGTTCTTCTTATCCTAAGCATTTAATCGTATTGTTGACTGCGTGTTAACCTGCATATGACAAATAAACCATATCAGTGCTGTTTGTTTTATGAGCAGTTTATCATCTGTGCTGTTGTTCCAAAATGCCGAATGCAAAGTATTGCGTGGAGACGCAAAATAAATAAATTTCCCCATGTCCCCTCACGGGCTTCCGTACCTTACCTCTTAAATCTTTAGAGCACATGCAGCAATTTTGTTGGTCAGATGAGACTTGACACATGTTGGTACTTTTGGTTTGATGAATGAAGAGAAGCAGGGTTGATTTAATCCAGAATCTGTTTTACAAGTGTCCTTTAATCACTGGTGAACTTGATTACAACTAAACACGTTTTACAAGCAGCAGACTGCGTGTTAAAACCGCTACATTCAACTCTCCTGAAGTTCGGTAATATTTACGACTTTCCTGTCAGCTCTATGAGTTTAATAGATAAGTCCTTATTTCTGACTTTACGTTACAAATCCAATTTTAACACGTCCAGTTCTCCACCTGCGTTTGTTCCCTCCATCCTGAACGCAGGTGGAAAACATCGATCAGAAGCCCTGTTGGCTTGTGGGTCGTGTAGTTCGTTTGACTCACATTATAGTTTAGGCTTCTTGGAAAAAAACTACACAATGGCGGCGTTGATCCAAGTTTTTTTTTTTCTTAAAGTTTATAACAAAGTCTCAGTTTTACATTTCCAAAGACAATTGATCCTAGTTTATTTCCCTCCTATTAGTTAGCTCCCGCTCCCGTCTAGTGCACATCATTGCCTCATCAGCTGGAGGCAGCTCGCCAGCACCTCTATGCCTGCGTGTTTTGCCCACTGTGGTGCTACTACCTGGCCATTAGTTTTGAACTCTTGAAGAAATCCTGACTAACTTCTTGTTTAGCTTGTTCTAGGAAGCCTTACCTCGCTCCTTGCTGGAGATCTTCTGAAGAAACCCTAGATTGTAATTTGGACTCTGGATATATTCCCCAGTTGGCTGCCGCTCTGGTAATCCATCTGTCCGGTAAATCGAACCTTGTCCGCCCTCCTCCTGGATCATCTGAGAAGCCCCAATCAGAATCAGCACGGCTGCACAGTTTCTATACTCTCAAACCTTCCCCCTCCACCCGAATAGTACGCCTCACCTTACTGACAGTTGTTTCCGCTACCTGAACTCACCTCCTCTCGTTTTCCTTTTCAGTTTGACGGCCCGCCGGGTCTCCTCGCTCTACGTACTTTCTGCATTATTAATAAATACCTTAAACGTTTCTCTGTTTTTGAGTGTTCTCTGCATGTGGGTCAAGTCGGCCTTAAAAAACGATGACATTTACAAATCCTGTCCAACCTGTATGTAACTAAATCCACTTAAGACAAGATATCTAATGTTCAAACCGAAAAACCTTATTGTTTTTTGCAAATATTCACTCATTTTAAATTATGAGTTGGCAACAAGAGACTGGGAAAGTTGAGGAATGCTAAAATAACACCTGTTAGGATCATTCCACAGGTGAGCAGGTTAATTGGAAACAGCTGAGTGTCATGATCGAGTATAAAAAGAGCTCAGTTATTCACAAGCAAGGATGGGGCGAGGTTCACTACTTTGTGAACAACTGCGTGAACAAATACAGGTCCTTCTCAAAATATTAGCATATTGTGATAAAGTTAATTATTTTCTATAATGTAATGATGAAAATTTAACATTCATATATTTTAGATTCATTGCACACTAACTGAAATATTTCAGGTCTTTTATTGTCTTAATACGGATGATTTTGGCATACAGCTCATGAAAACCCAAAATTCCTATCTCACAAAATTAGCATATTTCATCCGACCAATAATAGAAAAGTGTTTTTAATACAAAAAAACGTCAACCTTCAAATAATCATGTATAGTTATGCACTCAATACTTGGTCGGGAATCCATTGGCAGAAATGACTGCTTCAATGCGGCGTGGCATGGAGGCAATCAGCCTGTGGCACTGCTGAGGTCTTATGGAGGCCCAGGATGCTTCGATAGCGGCCTTTAGCTCATCCAGAGTGTTGGGTCTTGAGTCTCTCAACGTTCTCTTCACAATATCCCACAGATTCTCTATGGGGTTCAGGTCAGGAGAGTTGGCAGGCCAATTGAGCACAGTGATACCATGGTCAGTAAACCATTTACCAGTGGTTTTGGCACTGTGAGCAGGTGCCAGGTCGTGCTGAAAAATGAAATCTTCATCTCCATAAAGCTTTTCAGCAGATGGAAGCATGAAGTGCTCCAAAATCTCCTGATAGCTAGCTGCATTGACCCTGCCCTTGATAAAACACAGTGGACCAACACCAGCAGCTGACACGGCACCCCAGACCCATCACTGACTGTGGGTACTTGACACTGGACTTCTGGCATTTTGGCATTTCCTTCTCCCCAGTCTTCCTCTAGACTCTGGCACCTTGATTTCCGAATGACACGCAGAATTTGCTTTCATCCGAAAAAAGTACTTTGGACCACTGAGCAACAGTCCAGTGCTGCTTTTCTGTAGCCCAGGTCAGGCACTTCTGCTGCTGTTTCTGGTTCAAAAGTGGCTTGACCTGGGGAATGCGGCACCTGTAGCCCATTTCCTGCACACGCCTGTGCACGGTGGCTCTGGATGTTTCTACTCCAGACTCAGTCCACTGCTTCCACAGGTCCCCCAAGGTCTGGAATCGGCCCTTCTCCACAATCTTCCTCAGGGTCCGGTCACCTCTTCTCATTGTGCAGCGTTTTCTGCCACACTTTTTCCTTCCCACAGACTTCCCACTGAAGTGCCTTGATACAGCACTCTGGGAACAGCCTATTCGTTCAAAAATGTCTTTCTGTGTCTTACCCTCTTGCTTGAAGGTGTCAATAGTGGCCTTCTGGACAGCAGTCAGGTCGGCAGTCTTACCCATGATTGGGGATTTGAGTGATGAACCAGGCTGGGAGTTTTAAAGGCCTCAGGAATCTTTTGCAGGTGTTTAGAGTTAACTCGTTGATTCAGATGATTAGGTTCATAGCTCGTTTAGAGACCCTTTTAATGATATGCTAATTTTGTGAGATAGGAATTTTGGGTTTTCATGAGCTGTATGCCAAAATCATCCGTATTAAGACAATAAAAGACCTGAAATATTTCAGTTAGTGTGCAATGAATCTAAAATATATGAATGTTAAATTTTCATCATGACATTATGGAAAATAATGAACTTTATCACAATATGCTAATATTTTGAGAAGGACCTGTAGTTTAACAGTTTAAGAATGTTTCTCAATGTACAGTTGCAAGGAAATTATGGATTTTATCATCAAAAGATTCAGAGAATCTGGAGAAATCTCTGCATGTAAGCTGAAAACCAACTATGAATGCCCGTGACTTTCGACCCCTCAGGAGGCACTACATTAAAAGCCAACATCATGATGCAAAGTGTGCTGTGGAAATCATGGAAGTCGTGTCTTCCGGGCCAAGGAGGAAAAGGAGTATCTGGATTGTTATCAGCGCAAAGTTCAAAGGCCAGCATCTGTGATGGCATGTGGTGCCCATGGCATCATGGGTAACTGGCACATCTGTGAAGGCACCATTAATTTTGAAAGGTTCATAAAGGTTATGGAGCAACATCTGCTACCATTCAAGCAACGTCTCCTTTAGGGACGTCCCTGCTTATTTCAGCAAGACGACACCAAGCCACAATCTGGATGTGTTACAACAGCGTGGCATCGTACCAGACTGGCCTGCCCGCGGTTCAGACCTGGGAAAACAGCAGAGACCTTGGACTGTTGAGCAACTGAAGTTGTTGCTCAATCAGGAATGGGAAAGAATTTCTCCTACAAAGCTTCAACAGTTAGCCCTCAGTTCCCAAATGTTTACTAAATGCTAAAAGGAAAGGCGATAAAACACAATCAACAAACTCAAAATTAGAGAATATTTGCAAAGAATTGATAAAGTTTATCAGTTTGAACATTAAATATCTCGTCTTATCTCGTCTATGTTCAATTACTTAAAATCTGAACAGGATTTGCAAATCATTGTTTTGTTTTTATTCATGTTTTGCACAACGTCCCAACTTCTTTGAAATTGGAGCTGTAGTGTGATGAAGCCAGACTGGAGGTTTTGGGCCATAATTACCTCCTCCAAGGAGTTTATGTTTTTGTCTGCATTTGTCCGTCTGTTTGTTTGCAAAATATTTTGAAATGTTATGATCAGATTTAGATGATCAGACAAGGTGTTTATTAGAACAGGTGACTATTATTAGATTATTATTATTAGATTATTATTATTGGATTATTATTATTAGATTTTGGTGGTGATGCTGAGCACCATCTGGATCCTGGATTTTTTCAATTCAATTCAGTTGATTTATATATTTTTGAAGGATTCTTTACCATTGGCAGGCCATGGTGCAACTTGGAATTTCCACATGGTTCCTCATCCTATTAGCAGCTGACATAGAGTGGCCAGAAGTCACCCAGAGTATAGCTCATTAGTACAGAAATAAAAGCTGACATGATTGCGTTGCCTTGACACAGGTCAAATTGTATGTTTGCAACAAAAACAACACAGGACATCACCAAAAACACCAAAGTCATAGTGAAACATGGTGGTGGAACCATCATGCTTTGGATTTACGTTTCATCAGAGAGAACTGAGGTTTTTATCAAGGTGGACAAAGTTCTGAACAGTTCCAAATGCATGTCAGTTTTGACCCAAAGCATTCAGGTGTCTGCTAGAAAATTGAATATAAGGAGGGATTTGAGTTTTTAGCATCACAGTCAGTCCAAGCAGACATTTAAACCAATGTTAAAAAGTTCTCCATGAGAAGAAAAACCAGTCTCTGGATTGGCCTAACCACAGTCAAGCCATCGTCTTTGTCACTTTGGTTTTGCTTTTTGCTTTATTTGAGTATTTTTCACTCCTTGCTTTCTTTATTCAAGTTATTCCTCATGTTCTTGTTCTGTACTTCTATTTATTTTCTGCTGACTTGCAGTTTTAAGTTATGGTTATTTTCTGTAGATCTTAGGTCCTGTTTAATTTTTACAGCCTTTAAATGTGCTCTGTATTTAATACGTGATTCCTGTTGCTCTTATTCCTGAATTTCTTTGTTACCTTCAGGTTTGAATCTTGATCAATTCTTATGTTATGTTGCGGCCTGTTTCTAGTTTGTATTCTTTCATGATTTTTGTGTCTTTGCTTCCATGGTTCCATGTGTACTCTGTGAGCCGTTTTCTTCTATTTCCTCAGTTTTATCTTCTGCTAATTAGACCCATCTGTGTTCACTCCAGTAATCACTCTCCCTAGTATTTATGTGTCTGTCATTCTTTGCTGGATCCTACTGTTGCTCTCGCCCGGGTTCCTGTTTGGTTTCTTCATGTGCTGTTTTTTTTAATAAACCTCCTCAAAGCCATGTCCATCCCTTTGTCCTGCTGTCATTGTGGTCCTCAACAAACATCAAACATGACAAGTTCAGAACTAAATATGACCAAAAAAAAACCTGTGGAGTCACCTAAAGAGGTCTGCGGAGAAGAGATGTCCTCACAATGTGAGCGATTTGGGGAACTTGTGCAAGCCAGAATGAGCAAATGTTGAAACACACACACATATATATACACACACACATATATGTGTGTGTGTATATATATATATATAGAGCTGTCTATATATATTATGCCACATTAAAGGTGGTAACATGCCTGCCTTTGGCTAGGGTTGTGCATGCCTTTTAGCCTATGTAATGTATGTATATAAAGCAGTTCAGGCTAACGAAAAAAAGAAAGAAGAGATGTTTGAATATTTTTATCATTCAGTCGTCTCTTTATTCTTCTCTAATATGATAACCGATGACTGAATAATTTTACTCTTTAACCCACCTCTTTTTTCGGATTTTTTATTTTGTCTATTTGTTTACAATAAATCAAGAATTTGGTTAAATCATAATGAGCTCATAATGAGCACCAGTAAGAAATTTTAAGAGGAGATTGATTCATTTAATTTAAGATTTCTTCTTAAAAATTAAAAAATCCACTGAAAGGAGACTCGCTGACGTTGCCTCGGGGGGTGCGTTGAACGTTTGCTTTGTGAAAGAGGAAGTGGGCTGTGCTTCCAGGGAGGTGGAGGTGTGTGCAGCAGGGCTTTTATTTTGAAATTCAGCCTGTATTTAGGTGTGAAGTGATTGTAAGAAGCTGCAGGCTCCCTGTTGCGCACTTGGCGGAACTTACAATCAGAGCGCGGCGGCTCCACGCGTGGACTGAACTAAAAATGAGATTCCCACGCTGATATTTACGCTCAGCTCTGTGAATGGATTCCTATCGATCCGCTTTAATGAACGGAGATCAATCCAGCCGGTGCGTCTGAGTGCACAGAGACTTTACGCATCCCCGGAGCGCAGCGGGACAGTCGAGGTGCTGCGTCCTCTTTCGTGTTTACCTGCTCCGTGTTTTCTGGAAGGGCTTTCTGGGCGTGGAGGTGGTTCCTAAAAGGTAAGAGCATTTATAACTTTCTTGCTCCTTTTCAGGGGCTGCATGAAAACCAGACTCGGGTTTTAAGTTGAAGGCTTAGCTCAGTTAAACTCGGATTTAAATTATTTCTAGGCTTCTTAACCGCAGACATCCAGGGGAGGTATTTTCTGTCTCCGTGGTCCTGAAAGTGCGCAGTGGGGTGCAACAGTTTCACTTTCGCCAGGTGCGCGTCAGAGTGAAAGCGCAGGTTTGCTTTATGACATGACAAAAAGTGGCAGCTTACGGCAGCTGCAGACAGGAGTGCGGGCAGCTCATTCAGGTTACACAGTCAGTTTAAAAGGTTGCTTGGAGAGTAGATACATGAAAGATGGGTGCCCTTCAGAGATAACAGCCTATAGTTCATCACATCAGGAGATCAGATGAAGAAGTATAGAAATCAACATGGAAAGATGGTTGTCCTGGATGACACACTGAACTTCCACTGAGGTCTGAGACTGGACAGGTCTCAGTGGAAGTTCTGCTAGAACATCTTTATCAACTGATACTTTTTCAGACTGAATTTTGTTTATTTTCTTCTTAGATTTAGTCAATTGTAATTATTGTTACAGTCTTGTAGGTTCCAGTCTGAATAAAATTAAGTGAATAATTGTCAGAGTAGCTTTCACACAGGGAGGAAATCAGAACTTTGTGGCATGGAGATCAAGCAGACTGCCACAAAAGCAATTTCTTCCCAGTTCTTTAGTTGAATCTGTGAAAAATCCCACTTGGCCTACTGAGCTGAAGGATGATGCATCTTTCAGATCTTTGCTGGATTTTTCTCCTGGTTCCGTTTTTTTAGATGCTTCTGAGATGCTATGGAGAGGAATGTTTTTTGTCATTTTCTCTTTTTTTTCAAGGCCTTTTAAAATCTGTTCCCTTTTGGCTCCTTAAAGAAATATCAGCTTCATCACATAAAAAAATGAATTGCATCCACTCAGTGTTTCAGATGTTTCTTTATGTTGGGCCAAGTTGTGGCTGCATTTCTTGTTGGATGTACAGAATTTGAAAATATTAAGTAATTATAAGGAGATTGACCCGATATTCACTTATTTTCATTTATTCTCAGAGAAGAGAGTTCTTCATATTCAAACAGATATATGGTTGTACACTTAACTTTCTTGCTATTCTGCTGAGTGGTGCAGCCGTCAGCAGAACGCAGCTCATTCATTCTGCCTTCTTTGATCACAACCTGGCTGATTCACACTTTTTGCATCCTGCTGCCCATCTGTTCTTTTTATTGCTTGTTTATTAATTGTTTTGTGAATTGACATTCTGGACATTCTGGACCAGAACATGGAAAGATAAACCAGAGAGGAGAGAACAGGCAGAGAGCTCCTGTGAGTCAGCCCCGAGTCGTGTGACCTCGTCTTTGCTGCTGTAGTTGTGTTTCCGTGAGGACCAGTCTGAGGTTTTGGGTTTTATATACATATATGTGTGTATGTTAACATTTAGGGCCACTCTCATGGCAGTACTAGTTTTAGAAGCAAGATGAGGTTAGGTAAGATTCGGCCTGTGGGCGTCCTGTGGTCAGTGTGACCGGTGGGGTGATGCATCATAAACGTCTGGGTCTCAGAGACCAGAGTGTAAAATTCAACCTGTCCTGCATCTCTGTGGTTTCTCTTCTGGTCTTGGGTTATTTAGTTCACTCTTCAGTCAGCTGCAGCTTTTCTAGGAGTTGGTGCCGTTTCGGTTCTCAGCTTGCTGCTGCTATTACAGTGGTGGAAAAACCCAAACCAAAAAATGCATCTAAATCATGTGTGGTAGCAATGCATTGTATGGTGTTTGCAAAATCTAAACAGAGACAATTATACAATTTTATCAACAGAATAAGGAGAACCCAGCCCTGTTTGAAGCCTTTCCAGCAGAAACCCATTCAGAGTTTAAATGGTTCACAGAATTTTGGGCTTTACCTGACAGGACTGGCATTTTCAAGATTCATTTGTGTTTTACCACAGATTAGTTTCTCCTCCACATGTATGGTTTATATATCTAAATGTAGGTGTTTTTCTCTACTTTTCTTCAGTGTTCCAGTGCAGTTGGACTTACCGTTTTCTGGTGAATCAGCCAAGATTGCTGAGAGCACACCTTAAAACTGGAATTTGAGGCTTTCTTTAACCTCTCATATAATCTACACAATACACCAACGACACATAAAAATGTACATGTGGCCACCAGAAGGTTCTGCCACTCACGATCAGAATATTTTCAATATAAGCTACTCACAAAAAATTAGGGATATTTGCCTTTTCTATGAAATTTATGGAAAACATAAAAGTTCAGGCTACAATTATATTATATCATGAAAGCAGAGCATTTAAGTGGAAGCATGCAATCTCTATGTATTGAAACAAAATACAACAACAGTGGTGTGTAAACCACAACAAAAATGTTTTGTGCCCTTGAACATCAATTCCAGCTTGACAATGACCTCTCATGCTGTTCACAAGTCGACTGATCGTCTGCTGAAGCATGGCGTCCCATTCTTCTTGAAGTTATTGAGGTCATTTAAGTTCTGGGAGTACAGAGTTATGAGCCTCTAGACGGCGACTCAGCTGAACCCATAGGTTTTCTATGGGGTTCAGATCTGGAGAAAGTGGCGGCCACACCATTCAAGGTACCCCAGTCTCCAGCAGCCATTCCCCAATGATGCAACCTCGATGAGCTGGAGCATTGTCTTCCATGAAGATGAAATTAGGCCTATTTTGTTTATGCGGGGGCGCAATGACTGTATTAATGATGTTATTCAGGTAGTATGGGTGAGTCACTGTACCATTCGCAAAGTGTAGGATGGTTTTTATTGACTAGACACACCACACCACCAAAGGCTCATCTGGTGACAGCACTGGCTTATGCGTAGTGCTCTCCTTGACGTCTCCAACATTGTTTAGGCCATCATTTGTGCCTGGAGTCGAGTGGCATTCATCATCTGGTTAAGACTGATTAAGGTTTGAATTCTTGCCTTTTTTCTGTGGTTCTGTGGGCATCCCCTCTTGCCTACTTTCCAAAAAATAAAAAAGGCAGAAATCCCCCTAGCAACCCATGACTCAGCATTTTGTCAGTCTGTGGTTTTTACTTTACTGAGCAGCTTGTACCTTATACAAGTCCACAATGAAAAAAGGTTTACATTTCTAACATGGCTAAAGGAGGAAAGCTGAAGGATGTTAGATTGTTAAGTGGTTGCAGCACTGATGCTCTTCCACCACATCTGTTCAAAAAATACATCTTTTTTAATCTTTAAAATTATTTGCTGCCTGTTGGGATATTTATGTCCACCTCGTCAGAGTGAAAGTGCAGGTTTGGTCATGATATTGGCAACACTGCACAGTTGGCTTGTGGACAAAGGGTTGTGGCTCACATTAGCTGCACACATGATCCGCAGGAGTGCGAGGAGCTTGTTAGCAAGTTCGTATGGCTCTCTTTCTTCACACAAAGCTCAGCAGTAGCTTAACTCCTACTGACTTACATGCATGCCACCCATCCCTTGGAGTACCTATGCTTGGTGCTACAGGTTATGCAGCAAAACCTGATCAGTACTGCAGTTTTCACAGCTGTTTTTTCCAAATGAGGTACTGTAAATACTTGTTAATGGCAGCATATTTATGGTTTAAATAATAATTTAAATTTGACTGCATAACATTAGTTGGCCTGCTGGTGAACCTGCTGTTGGCTGAGAAATTTCACAAAAGACTCAAAATCTTGTAGCTTAATTTTCAGTTCAATTCAGTTTTATTTATATAGTCCAATTCACAACATGTCGTCTCAAGGCACTTTACAAAGGCAATTAAATCGAAACATACAGATTTCAAGTCAGGTACATCCATTCCAATTAATCCTAACTATCAAACACTGCAGTCAGATTCAGTTTAATATTCAAATTGGTTAAAAGGTTTTCTATCTAAGGAAACCCAGCAGATTGCATCCAGTCAGTGACGTGTAGCATTCACTCCTCCTGGATGAGCATAGAGACAGTGGACAGTCACATGCATTGACTTTGCAGCAATCCCTCATACTGAGCATGCATGTAGCAACAGTGGAGAGCAGAGATACAAAAAGACCACAGAAGTACTGATCTACTAATGCCAACCTTGGTTTAAAAAAACATTGCATTAAAAACAACTGTAGGTGGCGCTCCTCTATATTAAATCTATTTCATTGTTATTTCGTTGTTTACTTATGGCAGCCATGGTTAGCTTTTGTTTTTTTTTTTCTATCAGAGGAAGTATTCATACAATATTTTTTCTGCTCTCATATACAGCTGACTGACAGTTCACAGCAATAGGTGGGGCAGGAGGAGCACGGTAGTCTTTCCTACTAATGGCTGTTTTGTCACTGGCTTCCAACATTGTGCATGGACACCTTTGGATGCACGTGTCCATGAGTGGCGTTAACCATGCCAAAATAGGACTAAGATCTATTAAAGTGCCGTTTTCTGCATCAGTCCTGGTCCATCCCAGGAAACCAACTTATTTATTGAACTAAATATTAGTGGAAGTGAATGAATATATTTGAACCTGTATGTTGAATTCTGACCTTGTGTGACATACAGAACCTATACAATAAATTCAGATTTGCTCCCAGTTACTGTTATTCAGAAATCACTGCAGTTGTTTGTAAAATCTTTTTAACCTGGAACAAGTTCAAATAAATCTCCAAATCCCTCAAATTAAGAGATTCATGTCAATAAAGAGTGGATGGAAACGTCTGACCAGAGCTCCAGATGATTAACAGTTTAGAGAAATTATTTCCTGCTGTTTTTAATTTAAATTTTTTGTATCCTAATTGTTTTTTAAAGTCTGAGCAACATGCATTAATTATAATTCATGCACAGATCTGCATTATCTTAGAAACCAACATTTGGTATGACTTCACTCGCTAATCTTGGCAGCAGCTTGTTGGCCTCATGCTCCGATGACAGACCCTGCAGGGAACCCTCTGAGTTATAGTTTGCTGGCTGTTCATTAAGGTGAAGTGTGCAGCTGCAGAGCAGTAAAATAAATTCCGCCTGAGATCCATTAAGTGACAATGAAAGGGCAGGCTGTAAATTTGGGGAGCATGGGGTGAAATTGTGAATCATAAATCGGATTGATTGATGTTTGGGTAAATGTTGCTCATAAACCTGTAGCAGAAACCGAGGAATGTTTAAAAGTGGTTTTATTTGCTGATTAGTTTAATCTACAGTGACATAATTAGAATGTTCTTTTAATTGCAAAACTAATAAACAGACACGCTAAGTCTATAAAATTATCTGATTAATCGGAGTCTGTAACATTTTTGACACGTGTTGCTGATTGTGAGACACTGCGTGATTCCCAACAAGAACATCAGAGGCATTCCTAGGCATTGTGGGAGATTAACTGTGATCAGATCGTTTTCTTGACAAGATCCAGAGAGCGCACAGTGGGTTCTGTGCTCTGAAATTCTCTGAATCGAAAGACAATGCTATAGTTTTCTGTATTGTGTTTCTAATATTCTGTCCAGCAGGGCTTGACACAGATTAGAGACATCATTATAATGGAAATGGGATGGACTCAAGGACGGCAAAACCAACGCAGGAACAGAACTCGGAAGCAATGGACTCAATCTGCGAACTTTTGCTTTTATCTTTACAATCTCGTACTGTTCTGCAGCTTAACTGAGAATCTGTTTTGTGAAAAAGGAGAAGACATTTATCATTTAAACAAGGGCGCATCTGTTGTCTGTATTAGAAAGTTCAGCCTTTTCACTGCATCCCAACCTTCCGGGCTTCTGTTAAAAAATGGTGATGATGATCAGAGTTGGAGATGAAGATGTCTCAATATCACCAGTTTAATTTATAAACAGTTTTATGCAACCGGAGATGAATGGAGTAATTAAAGCAGGATTTCTTAAATGCCATTTATAATCCATTCATTTTGTACTTTTGCTCATCCAAGGTGGGATCAAGGAAACAAAAGGTACAGGAGGGAAAGCCAGACATCCCTCTCCCCAGGAAAAGGAGATATAAACTTATCTGCCACTTTGTTAGGTACACCTGTTCGGTTGCTGTTTGACTCAAATCGTGAATCGGAAGCAACTCGGTTCATCTAGATGTGGTGAAGACAAGATGCTACAGTTCAAAGTGAGCATCAGAATGGTGAAGAAAGTAACTTTAAATGTAGTGTGGTGGTTGCTAGCAGACGGTCTAGTTTGAGTATTTCAGATACTGCTGATCTACTGCGATTTTTACACAGCCATCAGCGCAGTTGCACGATATGTCAAACCTTGAAGCACATGGGGTACAGCAGCAGAAGGTCACAAACGGTGCCGCTCCTGTCACCAAAGAACAGGAAACTGAGGGTACAATTCACGGCGGCTCAACAAAAAATGGACAATATATGTAACAGATACGTTGCCCAATATGATGAGCCACAGTTTTTCAGCTGTTATATTTGGGAAGAGTACATTTTGTGTAAGCTACATGAAGAAATGGATCCACAGGTGGAGGCAGTGTAATATCCATCGATCCATTTTCTACACCCGCTTATCCATCCAGGGTTATGGGGGAGCTGGTGCCTGTCTCCAGCGGTTATTGGGCAAAAGGTGGGTCCACCCCGGACAGGACAAAACCATTTGTACCCAGGACCTTCTTGGTGGCACAGCAACAGTGCTACCAGCTGTGCCACTGTGCAGCCCAGTAGTGTCTTAGTGAGGGGGATATTTTCTTGGCACGCATTGTGTCCCTTAGTACCAACTGAGCATTATTTTTATTTCCCATGTCCTGTCTGGGCATTTCAGGTATTAAAATATTGAGAAGCTGGTTGCCTACATGCGCCAGGGCAGATTTGCTTTGCTAAAAGGATATCTCAAGACGAAATCCTATTTGTGTGATTGACTTTACTAAATCGAGACTGGACCCAGCATCAAGGCAGGTACACAGAGGTATGTCATCAACACAGCAGCAGCTGACTGTCAAGGTGTGCATGTTGATGACTTGGACTTTGATCTTACAATTGTGCAGGCTTTTTTCATGAGGTGAACATTATTTCTACTAAAGGAAATAGCACTGTGTAAATTAAAACAACAATGTAGCTGTCTCTTACTTGATAGAATAAGTTTTAATGAGTTAGGATTATGTGTAAGGAGCATATCTCATCACTTGTAGTATGAGCTGATCCTCAGTGGCCAAGCCTGTGATGCCCTGGCCATTGGAGATGGAAGAATGTCTGCTGCACTACTTGGTAAAAGGAGTTTTGTCGCTGAATGGCTTTGCGAGACATATGACGACGGTCTGTCCAGGTTACCTCGTTCAGCTCCAATACTGCTTTAGGCTGGGAGAATTAGCTAGCCTCAACTGGTTGTAGAGCTGCTGGGAGGGGCTGTGGGCTTGGAGCTGTTCTTTTCTGTGTTTGCAGGTGTGTCTCCTTGAGAAGTAGAGTTAGATTGTTGTGTAGCAGCCAGCAGGGCATCTGGGTTTTCACATCCATCTGCCTCACAATGGCTGACAACGAGCCATCCATGCTTCTCCGGGCTTGACATCTTCATGGTTCACTGCTTCTTCCTCCATGATTCAAGATGGCGCCGACGATGACAGCCTCGGAGCTTCGCTCTCTCTTTGTTTTTGTATTTTGTGTGTTTTTATGTTTTTCGAGCCACAGTACTGTGCATTATTGTTGATACTCCATGTTCTCTGCTGAAGGTCGAAGCTGCTGGCGGATTATTTACTGAATAGAAGAGATTAGATGTAAACGTCTGGCTCCTGGCTTGTTCAAACAGAAACCATCTTGTTTGAAGAGTTGTCTTTTTTCCCAAAAAATATTAAAGTTGTTGATGAAGTTCACAGGTGTAGCAGCACATGTTTTTTTCAACCACTTATTAATCATCAGAAGTCTGGAAAAAATCTCATCTCCACAGAAAATCGGTGCGAAGGGTCCGCTGAGAAACACCTTGATATTGAGACCTCCAACAATATTTAGAAGACGAGTGAAATTCTCCTTCAATCCTTCTGGTTTTTCTTAGCCACGTCATCCATGGATCCACAGTGTATAATAAGGTTTTCTAGAGACGGGTGCTTTTCTGTGATTGCAAGAATATTCTCTGAGAAATCAGACGCCATGTTACTGGTACCAATCATAACTTCTGTGTTTTTCTTGTTGCAGAAGTTTTTAATCCCATCCACAGCTGTGTTGCCCACTATTAGGGTTCTTGGTCTGGTGGGGTACTTTTTCTCTGGCAGCTTAGGAGAAGACTGTTTAGAATGAAGGTTGTTCTCAAACCTTTTATTGATCTCAGAAGATGGATCATTTTCCTGGTTTTCATTCTGTAGTGAAGCAAATCTGTTTTGGAGGGAACTCCATTATTTCCAGCTGTCTCACTCCTATCAGTTGTTATGACAGCAGCTCGCTGTCGAAGTCTCCTTTTCCCAGGGGAAACGGGGGCATTTCTATGTAATTCTGGCCATTCTAATTTATTTAATTGCTGAGATCTTCCAGTGAGTCGTCCACCTTGATTTTTTGGGCATGCCCCTAAAACATGCCAGGGGGGTCTGCCGGTAGGTATATTCTCAGTGTTCTGATTGCTGGCTGAGTCGTTGAGCTGGATGTCACTGTTTGGGATCACAGGCAGAGTTGAATCATCGCTGTACCTCATATTCACCTCCACATTCACTTCTAGTCAATGGATTTTCATCTCCAAAACAGCCAATTTCTGTAAAGGTTTGTCGAAGTCCTCTGTGGTGAAGGGAGGCATTTTGTGCTGATTAGCTGGCATCAATTTGTCCTGCTTTCGAGTTCGATTATAAAAACATCAAAGTCCTTTAAAAAAATGAAATCCTTGGGAGTCGCTGGTAAGAAGTTGTTTTAGTCCAATATTTCCGTAATTTTGGCCAAGAGATAAAAAGTTAGGAGTAAAAGAATGCAAGCAAGCAGGGAGCTTAGGAGAAAAGCGTCTGAGCAGGCAGAGAGGCGGAAGTGGAAAAAAGTGAGGAAGGAAAAACACCAAATCAGTTTAGACCGTCTACAAGCAGGAACATCAGGAATTACCATCTATTCTTTTTATTTCTGGGCTGCAAGGTGGAGCAGTTGATCGCACTGTTGCCTTGCAGCGAGAAGGTCCTGGGTTCACATGCCCACCTGGAGTCTTTATTTGTTTGCATGGAGTTTGCATGTTTTCCCCATGCATGGGTGGGTCCTCTCTAGGCATTCCAGCGTCATTTCAGAGTCCAAAAACATGACTATTAGGTTAAATGGTCTCTCTAAGTTGTTCTTAGGTATGAGTGTGTGTGTTCATGGTTGCTTGTTCTATGTGTCCCTGTGTTGCTCTGTGATGGACTGGCGACCTGTCCAGGATGGACCCTGCCTGTTGCCCAATGACTGGTGAAGACAGGCTCCAGCCCCCTTGTGACCCTACATGGACAAGAGGGTGCAGATGATGGATGGATGATTTGTTGCTCTACACTAGGAGGGAAAATTGATGAAAACAGGTTTATGTGACTTTTGTTTCTTGATGCATGAGATGATTGAATCCACTGCTAAACCTGACTGGGGAAATGTGTAACAGAAAAAATACACTCATACTCTCTTTTGAGACAGAACGTTTGCAGATCTGCGGCCTTTCTGTGTTATCATTCCTACATTGTCTGCCTGGCTTTAAGCCAGCTGAACCATTTGGTGATTAGCAGGGTAATAACAATGTTAAACAAACCAGGACTTGACCTTCGAGCCTTGAAAATCCATCAGAATCCACCTCCAGGAGGTCTATTAGACAGATATATTTTTTTCTTTCTTCTATTATTAGCACAGAGATTGATGGTGAAACGCTTTAAACAATTTACAAATAAACTCATTTTGGAATGGAATAAATGCTGTTCAGACTTTTCTTCTGCTGCTCATCCTGCAAACATAAATAAAATGTTTTGGGGACTTTAAGTGATGAAAAATCTGGGATTTTTAAGGATCTTGTAACAAAAGCTCTTGTTCTTAGTAAATTCTGGCATATCTTTAAACAGTTTACAGATGGGTTTTCATTGTTTTGACTCTTTCTGTCAATTAAAATGAAAAGTTTAAGTGATTTCTGGAGTCAGCAGGAATGAACACTGAGGTGGAAGAACTGCAATCAGGAAGGCTGTAGATTAGGGAAAACCAAAAGATGCCGAGGATTTCCGTCATGCCTCACTTCTGTGTACATATATTTAGAGACGAAGGTTAAAATAACTAATTTTGTCACCTATTGCAGCTTTTTTAGAAGAGTCACTAAGAATAATGCTCATTGGTGTATAAAATATATTGATTGAAATGCATTTAATTAAAATATCTTAAAAATGTTAAAATTTCATTTAATTATTGTGATGTTTCTTTGATTGTACTTTTATATTCTCTTTCTTGTGTTAAGATAAGGAACTCATTTTGAAACGTTTGTAAGTATCTGTTACGTTCCTTTTAACAAACAAATCAGAACTTATATCTCAAACTCTCATAGCTGTGATCAGTTGAACCATATGAGCGGATACTGTAATTGTCAGTTCGATGTAAGATAAGAGATGCTTTCACTGATCCATAACTTTATATCAGAAACTGTAGCCTTCCTGCTACTCACTCACTTCCTGCTGCCTGCCAGGGTATTCAGCCTTTTACGCTGCTGGAAGTCTGTTCTCAAGTCTCTCTGTCAAAACAGTTCCTGTTGGACTCATTTAGTCTGAAAGCAGCAGAGTTTCTGAGTCACACACACCAAAACATGATCGCGTTGCGGCTGTACAATGGAGATTTTTTCGGCTTTGCACTGACGATGAGAGAAATATGAAGAAGGGTTAAAAAATGTTAGTTTATTCCTTGTTAATTGGTTTCTTTGTCTTCACAAAGTAAAGTTCTGAGTGAATATGATGAAACTGGATTCCTGAAAGGCTCTTGGATTGGTTTGTCAAAATGTTTGATCGCTGCCTACCTGAGCTGTGAGGCTCCATCTGATCCTGGAGCAGACAGTTTATCGCTCTAAACTCCTGAATTCATACAGCATCCAGCTTCTGTGTTCTGTTAAATTCAAGGCTGCAGCTCTGCTCCACCAGTCAAATGTATTATTGCATACACAAGGCTTTCCTGCACGTGCAGACTTTCCTGGTGTTAGCCGTATAGCTTCAACCCAAAGCTTGGGCACTTTCATTCAAAGAGTAGTTAAAATTAGACATGCTAGAGGCTACACTACCTGGAAAACTCATGCAACAGCAATGTTCTTTTGAATATCTCATCTGGTAATCCTTCCAACTGTCTCTGTGAACTTCGACAATATTGGACACCCAAAGACTCAGTACATTTTTAACATGCAAAGTGAAAATCCCTAACAACTGGAATATAACAGCCATTCCAAACAGTCCTTGGAAATATTATCATTATTATTAATGCATGCAATGATACTATGGTGACGATATTTTTGCAACATGTTGGGCAGCCGTAGAACCAATTGAGTCTTTAGAGATCGGAACCATTAAATTTTCAATTTCTTGGCTCCAATCAATAATAGACACGTAATATTTGGAAGATATGATATTTTAGATTAGGAACATGTGTTTTGATCCACAAATAGGGATATGTTGTAATTCTATCATATTCAACTCGACTAAAAACTACTACCTCCAACTAAAACCAGCAACACATTTTTTCTCTTTAATGTGTTACAGTCATTAGAAATATATCCTAATCAGTCAAAATGGGAATTAGCAGCTCAGAACTAAAATTGGTAAATGCCTGATTGTTGCTTCTTTAGTGAAAATTGTCCACTGTTAAATGGGAAGAAACGGATCCGTCATCAGGTGTTGCTGATTCCTTGTATGGAAAGGGCAGGAACATCTCCCCTGTACACTCCTTATGAAATTGTTTAAAGTATTCCCATTTGTACGCTGCTGGATTGTAGCTGAGCTTCAAAACGCAAAAATATAAGAGCAAGAGAGAAAAAACAGTCAAGTTATGAAAAATGTCAAACAGATGCTTTGTCAGCTGATCAAACGTTTAAGATCATGGACCAACACAAGCAAACAAAAAAACTGAAACAGATCTAAGACTGTCAAAAAGAGGTCTCGGTCCGAGTAGCCACTTTGCTCTTGTTTATACCTTCAGAACTAGTTTAGGCTAGATAAAGATTTCCCAGCAAGCTGCTGGGAAGTTGGTTCATGTGGTGAAAATGGGTTTTGGGGGCTCCATGGTCTGGAACTAAAATTGTTTTCTAAACTTTTCCTGTCATCCATTCCTAAATGTTTTCAGTGGGATTCAGATTGTTTAGGATGGTCCAAAAGAGGGACGTTATTCTCCAGATGGAAGACAGACCCACTCATACCTTCTGGAGCCTTCTCTCTGGTGGAATCATCTTGTCATGCTACTTATGTTGGAAGCCATCAGGACCATTCAGCTTCATTTTTGTCTTGTCAGAGAATAAAACTTTACTCCACCTTTAATGTCCCATGTTTCGACGCTCCCTTTCAAAGTCCAAACAGGCAGGTTTGTGGTGTGAGAGGACATGTGACCTTTTGAAGACTTTCTTTGTTCTTTCAGCCCTTCTCCTACAGTTAAATGGTAAATGAACTGAATTTATATTGCTCTTTCCTAGTCATATTGACCACTCAGCGCTTTACACTAGAGCTACCCATATTTATACCCAGATACGCAGATCAGTAGGCAATTTAGGGTTAAGTACCTTGCCTAGGGACATGTGACAGGAGAAAGCTGGAATCAAACCCAGAATAATCTCATTGTGTAAGCATATCGGTCAGGGGAAGGGTACAAATAAATGGATATAAAATACAGCCCCGGTCCTGGTGGAGTCCAACCTGCACTGGAAATAAGCTTATCTTTATACGGAGAATGCAAGCACAGGTCTTGTTTTGGTTATACAAGGACTGGATAGCCCCTAAAAGCATCCCCGACACCCTGTATTCCTGTAGAACCCTCTCCATAAAATGGCTCAGGGGTCATGTTTATAAGCCTTCTCCAGATCCAAAAAACACATGTGAAGTGGACAACCAAACTCTCACGACCATCATCCTGGTCTGACACTCCGCAGGTGGGCTTCTAGCCCCTCAATGCAACATTAAAGAGGTGTCAACCATGAGTATGGCCATACCTCTACAACATTCAGAGTGAATCTCAGGGTGAATCTTGTCAAATACTGGTCCTCTTTAGCTGGGGAGCTTTTTAACTACCTTAGCACCCTCTGCCATGGTGATGGACTCACCTGTCATGAGACGTGAAATGTCCTCATAATCTGATGGATGTACCATTGGTTGATTGCGGATCTGAACTTTTTCGGATGTACTTTTGTGTCCCTTTTCACTTGTGTGTAGTGATCTGCTTTGCAAAGAGCCAGTAAACATTTTGGTGAACATCTGGAGTTTTACATGAAAACTGTGTCTTGGTAGTTCAGTGTTGCAGATGGTCAGATTTGTTGCTTCTCTGTTTGAACATAACCTGGGTTTTGCTTCAGGTTTCCTCACCACTCTTTTCTCCGTTCTTTTTCAGACAGTCAGCAGCAAAGTCTGGAGCCGTGACCTGTCTCAGTCTGTCTGAGAGAGGCTCACCGGTGCCATGAAGACCTGAGGCGGGGTGACCCCTATGTGTGTCTGTCTGCACCCGAAAAAGCTGCAGACATTGGTGTTGTGTGTACGGATCTGTGCGAAAACACCGTGCTGAGTTTAAAGCACCGTGGAAAGCCAAACAGCATGGTCCAATCGTCTCTGTGCTTCCTGGGAGGCCTTTTGGGTAAGAGACGCATGCCTTGTTTTTGCTTGTTGCTGAATCCAATCTGCTGACAGTGGGAAAGCTCTCTGAAACATGTCAATAATAACTGAATATTGCATGAATGGAGTTACAGGCTGAAAGATGTGTTCAGTTTACCACCTGCAGTTCCAAAATGTCTCTCAGTTTTAAAACTTCTGCATCTGATTTCTGCAGCAGCATTCTTTAAAGATGCTGCAAAACAAAAACAGTTGACACTATCATGGATGTTTTACAAAATGAACTTTTTCTGCAGGATTTACATGGGTTGTCTGCATGTTATTAAAGCCAAACTTTTTGGATTTGATTTATGCCAAACTGAGGATTTTGTGGACAGTCATGATGCACCTTAATTCATGCTTGCTTATGGACCACAACAATGACACCAGTTGTGCAGGTTTTACTCAAAATACAAATCACCCTGACATAAGACCTTGGTCATGTTCTCAGGGGTTATGCTGGATAAGTCGGGTCAGTCAGCATCTTAACTCTTTTTAAAATCCAAACATTCTTTTGAGATAGTAACTTAGAATAAGGCCCACCATCTAAAACATCTCAAACTATAAGCCTGAAAACCAACAACCTCCTAATTCTCAGATGAACTCTCTTTTTCTGAGCAAAGTCTCCCTTCAAACTGCAGTATACCCTGAAATAAAACATTGGCCTGCGTCTGCTCTCAGTACTTTTTGATGTTGATGCTGAGTTTAGGAATGGCTGCATGCACATTTCATTACACTTTATATTTTGGCCCCATGAGCTTTAATAGAGACTAGTCTGATGGTTTTAGATCAGTAGTCAATGAAGTGGAATCATTCTAGAATATCTGAAATCAAAGCTACATTAAGTGGTATTTATGCACAAAAATCAGCTTTTATTTTGAAAAAAAAAATTATTTTGAAAGGCACTCGTGTGTGCCACAAACAAGCTCAGCATTTGATAAAAGTAGGGAGTGATACAGAGTGTAGAGCTTTTAACACTAAACAGACTTCTAGGTGAGCGCTCCACGATTTAACATCACAGTATTAGTGTGCATATAAATAAATTCATAGAGAACTCTATCTAATGCAGTATTTGTTTGCTGTTAACTCTAATTGGTTTGGACTCCACTTCTTGAATAAAAGGTTTTGTGATATATTGTGTTCCTCTGCTGACCTTCCTGGGAGTGCACCCCAGGGCTGTGTTATTGGACTTCTCATTTTTCCCTGTATCAGCTTCCACTTTGTGCCATTATTCAAAAAACATTTAACTTTTATGCCAATGAGAAATGTTAACTGGATATTTTTCCACTGAAGCACATCGGCCATTGCTCCATCCAGCTTTTCAATAACTGTCTTGTTGATATACGTAGTTAAATGCCACTGAATTTTCTAAACCTGAGAGTGAAGACGGAAGTTGCTCTTCTGCTGAATCTTCAGCCTGGTGCTGGCTTACAAAGAGACACAGAAATAGGCATGAATCAGCTTCTTTTGCTTGTTTTGAAGCATTTGTCTGAGAATATTCCTGATAATCTTCAATGGAATGGAATGACGAATACTTAGGAGATCAACCTGGGTCAGCTGCAGAGAAGAGCTGAGGAACGCTCTGACTGAGAAAAGGCCTCTTCTGAGAACATTCGGGAGCTGGGAAGTTCCCACGCTGAATTGTTTCAATCATTAATGAACTCACATCTCACTCTTTGACTTTTCAAACACTTGTTTTGTCACTAAGTGCACAAGACACGCAGTGGATGAAGGCATTCAAACCAAGTTAAAAGTATTTATTTAAATGTACCGTTTTAGAAGAACATCAGAGTCAGATCGGTGGCTAATGACAGCAAATCAGGTAATTAAAAAATACAAACCGGATTCCAAAAAATTTGGGACACTAAACAAATTGTGAATAAAAACTGAATGCAATGATGTGGAGGTGCCAACATCTAATATTTTATTCAGAATAGAACACAAATCACAGATCAAAAGTTTAAACAGAGAATGTATCATTTTAAGGGAAAATATGTTGTTTCAAAATTACATGACGTCCACAAATCCCAAAAAAGTTGAGACAAGGCCAGTTTTACCACTGTGTGGCATCCCCCCTTCTTCTTACAACACTCAACAGACGTCTGGGGACAGAGGAGACCAGTTTCTCAAGTTTAGAAATAGGAATACTCTCCCATTCATGTCTAATACAGGACTCTAACTGTTCAATCGTCTTGGGCCTTCTTTGTCGCACCTTCCTCTTTATGATGCACCAAATGTTCTCTATAGGTGAAAGATCTGGACTGCAGGCAGACCATTTCAGTACCCGGATCCTTCTCCTACGTAGCCATGATGTTGTGATTGCTGCAGAATGTGTTCTGGCATTATCTTGTTGAAAAATGCAGGGTCTTCCCTGAAAGAGGTGACGTCTAGATGGGAGCATATGTTGTTCTAGAACCTGAACATAGTTCTCTACATTAAAGGTGCCTTTCCAGACATGTAAGCTGCCCATACCACAAGCACTCATGCAACCCCATACCATCAGTGATGCAGGCTTCTGAACGGAGCGTTGATGACAACTTGGGTTATCCTTGTCCTTTCTGGTCCGGATGACATGGCGTCCCAGTGTTCCATAAAGAACTTCAAATCGTGACTCATCTGACCACAGAACAGTCTTCCATTTTGCCACACTCCATTTTAAAAGACCCCTGGCCCGGTGCAAACGTCTGAGCTTGTGGAGCTTGCTTAGAAATGGCTTCCTCTTTGCACTGTAGAGTTTCAGCTGGCAACGGCGGATGGCACGGTGGATTGTGTTCACGGACAATGCTTTCTGGAAGTATTCCTGAGCCCATTCTGTTATTTCCTTGACAGTGGCATTCCTGTTTGAGGTGCAGTGACGTTTAAGGGCCCGGAGATCACGAGCATCCAGTAGAGTTTTACAGCCTTGACCCTTACGCGCAGCGATTGTTTCAGATTCTCTGAATCTTTTGATGATGTTATGCACGGTTGATGATGATAACTTGAAAAACTTTGCTATTTTACGCTGGGTAACACGATTCTGGTATTGCTGCACTATATTTCTGCGCAACAATAGTGGAATTGGTGATCCTCTTACCAGCTGGACTTCAGAGAGACACTGACACTCTGAGAAGCTCTTTTTATACCCGATCATGTTGTCAATTGACCTAATTAGTGTTTATTGGTCTTCCAGCTGTTCGTTATATGCTCAATTTCCTTTTTCCAGCCACTTATTGCTACTTGTCCCAACTTTTTTAGGATTTGTTGACGCCATGTAATTTTGAAACAACATATTTTTCCCTTCTAATGATACATTCTCTGTCTACACTTTTGATCTGTGTTCTATTCTGAATAACATATTTAATGTTGGCACCTCCACATCATTGCATTCAGTTTTTATTCACAATTTGTTTAGCGTCCCAACTTTTTTGGAATCCGGTTTGTAGTCAATGGTTTGTGATTTTGTATTTATTTATTTTACTTTTGTGTATGTATACTTATGTTACCTATTTAGAATAGCTTCTGGTATGATCAGCTGTCTTGTAGGGAAAAAAGCCTGGTTCTAATGTACCCGGCAATCATTTTTGGGGTTAGGGCAAAGGTGTGAGTTGAGTTTAGCTTAAGGCTTGGGTTAGGAAGGTACTGGTTAGGGTTAGGCACAAAGGGAATTGCTAATAACAATGGAAGCCAAAACAAATTCCTCATATGGTTAGAAATACAAACTTGTGTGGGTCTGGGGGGGTTGGTATGTGAGGCTTTAATTTAAAGCAGCCTAAATTTTCCCAGCTCAGCTGGAAGACTACAGGAAGGCCTTCAGCTCTGTTTTTAGAAAGGAAGTCTGTTTGAAATGCAAATAAAATCAACTGTTCACCACACTGTTGGGGAAAACCCATACAGAGAATCTGTCAAAGTGTGCAGCTCAATAGGGAATGAAGTGCTAGATATTGGTAACGATGCATCCTACAGTGTTTATTAATTAACCATTAGTGCAAAGAATTTCCGCATCAACGATGATGGAGTTTTTTACCAGAAGCACAGCCATGTTTGGAGCTCCATCGCAGCCATAGTTCTTAGCAAAAAAAATTATTCAAACTTTTAACTTATTCAGACTTATTCAGCTTAGAGCCTGACATCACACACTCCTGGTTCTGACCCTGGGAAATATTGAAATACTTTCTGATTCAAACTACTTTCATTTCCTACAGATTTACAATTCATACATATAAATGTAGGTGTTTTTGTCTACTTGTATATAGTGTGTCTCCCACTAAAGAGTCTACAGTTTCTGTCAAATTAGCCGAGAGTGCAAACAACACACGTTCACGGTATTCCTCTCCAGAGAGTTGTGGATCTTTTCTGGGGTTTTAGCTCCTAGATGGAATCGAACAGCCTTTTTTCTGGAGCAAAAATGGCGAGCACACTACCCACTTTCAGATCATTTTACAATGAACATGCAACTACGAACCTCCATTTATAGATCAATTTATCCATCACATTATTCAAGCCAATCTTGCAAGATCATAGGCTGTGCGTGTTTTCAAGGCATTTAGCTGAGATCAGGGAACCAAAGGGGCGTAGCCGAGCGATGTGTGTGGTATTTCTTCTAAATCATGCTGAACCATATGTCCAAATGCATACAATATTTTTAATAAAAGAAAAGTTGTCAACAGGTTTTCTGCATCAGATTCTGCTTATCAAAATATTTCTCGGTCGTGTTCTGAGGTTTATATTGACCAAAGCGCAGACAAGAGCTAGGCAGCAGCATGTTTAAAGGAGTCTTCTTCTTTATTCAAAGAATAATTAAAAACGTAGCAAAAACACTGCAGGTACAAACACAAGACGAAAATCCAAAAACTTACAAAGTTTACTCTGCAGGAACATAGTAGACACCGTACTTAGGCGAGCGTAGTGAACGGGGTGGTGAATGGAAGGACCCAGCGAGGAACTAAGAACACAGACGAACTAATTTACCGAGGGAGACAAAGGCAGATAATCAAAGGAACTAAGAACAGGTGTGACAAGGAGGCTGGAGGAACAGGTGGAACTAATACATAGACTAAAAAATGGTGAAGGGACTAATAAACAATAAAGAGACACAGACCTAAAAACCTATAGACATAGATAAATAACCAAATGAAGCATAAAAAAACTAGAATAATCATGAACTAAAGGAAACAGGGAAACTGGAGGGAAACAGAAGAACAACAACCTAAGACCTGGCAACCTAAGAATAAACAAAGAGCCCATAAAGAGACCCTGATTACAAAAGTAAACAAACTGAAAGCCACACTGACTGAATTAACTAGAAAGGACACAGTTCCCTTTATTCTGTTTTTTCTAGCATAGTTCCTTAAGTTTATTTTCTATAGTTCTAGTTCTCCCTCCTGATAGGTTATCTTTAGTTATTGTTTACTTTTATTCTAGTTCTCTAACACAGAATAGAATAAACCACAGAAGGGAAACCAAGACGAGGAGGAACAGGGAACATAAACTAGTAAACTAGAAGAGTACAAAGTGAACAAAATACCAAACCATAAATAAACACAGAGATACTAAATGAGAAAACTAAACTAGAGAATACAAGGAAGACAAGGGAACTAGAACAACAACAAATATAATAATAATCATAATCATAAGAAAACTATAACCAATAATAGGAAAGCAACCACTAAAGGAACTAGACAAAAACCCAAACTAAATGAAACGTCGAAAACACAAGACCACAACAAAGTCCAAAATGTCGTACCATGACATTCTCAGATTAGACGGACACTGGAGGATCATCTGCTGTCCCTTCTCTGATTGCTTCCTTGCATCTTGTGTCTTTGCATCAAAAACTACATAACATTGTTTATGCAGTCCTACCATACAATTGTTTTGACAGGTCTTAGACTTCCTGATGTGGATCAGAGACTTAATGTTGGTGGGTTGACTTCAACCCCCCATTACATATCTGAATCTCTAAACTGATGGTGGGGCATAAAGATCGTACCTCTCCATCTGGCACAAAATCTGAGACAAGAATTTAGGCATCAGACAAGCAGTCATTGTGTGAAAACTAGCCTTCTGGTGATGGATCTCCTCACCTTTTCTCTAAAGCAGAACCTGGCGACCAAACAGAAGAAGCTCATTTAGTTGTTTTCAGGGTCTGATTCTTTCAGTCATGATCTATATCTGCTTTCTCAACATGACAACCCAAAGCAATGCCCTGATTACTGAAGATTAAAGCCCTGACCCATTTATCTATCTGGGGGCTCCAGGGAGAACTGTTGGGTTCAGTTTGTTTCCTGACATTGATCCAATGTTTTAAAAAAAACATATTTTTGAAAGGGTGGAGGTACGGATTTCAAAACAGCCTTTCCCCCAAGCTCCACATTGGTCATTGATTTGAATATTTGTGGTGATTGTTGTGTTCAAACCCCCAGTGATGCTTTTTCTTTGATTCCTGGGGTTATATATACCGTGGCTTTTGTTTCCATGTTTATTTTCATTCTTTTTGGGTTTATGTTTAAATCTCTTTATTTCAATTAACCACATTTTCATGATCTTGCTGTTCAATGGTTCTCCATGTGGTTAAGATGATGTTTATTCTTTACTTATCATTGTTTCTTGTTTCAGTCCTCTTTGATTCTTTGTTCTTTCTGATTTCCCTCACGTCATCCTGTTCTTTTATATTTTGAGGTCTGAATCTTTGTCATTCAGGGTTTAAAGGACCTGATCTTTTCCTTGATTGGTCCTTTCCTCAGTATTTGTCAAGACTTGCTTTGTTTTCCTGCCTTGTATGTTTCTACGTTCAGTTTTGCAGCAACCTTCTGCCATGGGCTTAAATCCTGCCCAGGGCCTTTCTGTGTGGAGTTTGCATGACTGGGCCATCCTAACATATGAATCTGCTTTGATCGAAACCATTTCATTGTAGCTCTGGTTGTATGTTTAGGGCTGTTGTCCTTCTAGAAGGTGGATCTCCACCTCACTCTTAAGTCTTCTGCATCCTCTAGCAGGGTTATTTGCCCTGTTTTTAGCTCCATCTGTCCCTGCTGAAGAAAAACATCCCCACAGCATGACACTGCCATCAGTGTGCAAGTTTCACAGTGGGGAAGGTATACACTGTTATTTTTACCCCCACATGCAGCATTTGCTGGCCAAACGTTCAGTCAGTCTCTGACCAGATCACCTTCTTCCACGTTTGATATGTCTCCTACATGGTTTGTCGCGATCTGTAGTCAGGACTTCTTATGGCTTTGTTTCAACAGTGACCTTCTTCTTGCCCCTCTTCCATGAAGGTCAGATTTATGGAGTTGACAACTAATAGTTGTTCTGTCAATTGAGTTTTCCACATGAGCTGCGGATCTTTTATACCTTTGTATTGGTCTTTCACATAAAATCCCTATAGACACAGTGACAATAGTTGCTGAAATGTGACTAAATATGAAAAGGTTCAAGGGGTATGAATACTTTTTCCAATCAATGTAGTTTTTCTCCTAGATAAACAGCCCCAGCATGAAACCACCGCCCCTGAAGTTAAATTTGTTTGTCTTTTTGACTGATTGTCTCACTTTTACTTTCCAAACAAACTTTGAGCTGTGGTGAGAGACAGATTTATTTATCTGGTCTGCTGGAAACTTAAGTGTTGATTGTGCCGCAGGATCTTCTCGCTTAGTTCCTGAACTGAAGCTATTGTTCCAACACCTTCTGCTTCATGTCAGACCTTTGCTGTGGTAGTTTTTGGATTTTCTTTTTTCCTATGGCGTTCTGAGTATAAACATTTACATTTTCAGAGTTTACCTTTGTGGGTTTCAACAGTTTTAACTCGTGCATACTCGTCTGATCTGATCTTTAAATTTATATTTGGCTGTTGTTTAGAAAATCCTCCCTGATTTTTGCTAATCTGTCATTTTCTTTCTGCTCTGAACTTCCTGGATTTTGTCTGTTGGTCAATCCACAGAGTGCTGTGAAAGATTTCCTTTCAGTGTTGGCTCGGAGAAACCATCACCTGCTGTCAGTTATTCCTTATAATGGGACGTTTTTAGAAACTTAAAAATCATATTTAAACTTGTTGATGTCAGGAAGCTCCTAATAAAGTAAATGTTTTGCAGCAAAGCCTTTAATTTTTTTCCTCCCTGCGTTGGAAAACTCAGTGATGTGTTTATGACGAGTCTTTTGCCTGAACTGTTAATGTAAATTTAAATAATTTCCTGTGAAGCCACTCTCTGACAAGTCTGGTCTGATGAATGCAAGTAGCATTTCTGACTCGCAGGTTTACTCATGAAATATGAAAAATTTCATGGTCTTGATCACCTTTGCTCCCTGCTTTGCTACCTGTGGTTTTACTTCTGTAAAGCTTTCATCTGCTCAGCACCTGCGTAACTAATGCTGTACTCACTACTCGCAGGCTGTGAGCGCATTCTGAAGGACTGATATAAGGAGAAGTGCTCCTTCTGGGACTGAGCTAGAGTGAACACGGGATTTAAAAATCATGAAGGTGAAAGGTCACCACTAGCCCCCTCTCACCCACCCATCAGCCGTGTGGTATATATTCGAGTCAGATGTCCGTGCATAAACATCTGAGCTGAGAATGTTTTCACAATGCCTGGTTGCAGTGAAATACTGTTAAAGGATTGGAGGTTTTATCGAATCATTTTCAGATTTCATAAAGAAAGCTTATTTAATGTTTAACTCTCATTGACGCATTTCTGTAAATGTCCAAATTTGATAATATGTAAAGGCAGTGAAACAGCTGATTTGCATCTGAGGCACAAAGAAAACCCTTCTGAGTTTCAGTGAAAATGTGTCAGTGGCTGAAACCAAACATTTTCATAGCATGACCACTCAGAGAAATTCAGCGCCTGCAAAGGAATGGACCCTGGGCCGT